>NC_066369.1:1765500-2078125 GCF_013377495.2 Cygnus atratus
AACACACTGTGCCTGATTAAAACAGTTAAACGGACAATGGACTGAAATTACCTGATGCTTCTCTTTGCAGGCTGAAGAACAATGGCTTCCTTCAGCAACCTGACTATTGGTATTGCTCTTGCCAGTTTTACCACGTTTCAGCTCCTGTTCCACGTTTTAAGTTCTTGGCTATCAACATGGATAACACCTGGTTTTAACAATCTCAGCCAAAAAAGGAAGATCGAATGGAATTCAAGGTAAAGTGTTCAAACTACAGCTAATGAACTATCTGCTCTTTTCAACATTTGAACCACCTGTGTGTTTATATGTCTAAAACTGCTCATAATGTCGTTTAGTTAATGACAATGATCAGCTCAATGATCAGCGGGACAGTTCTACACACATGACAAGTTCTGCTGGTAAAATGCTGAGGCCCCTGCTTAGGCACAGAGCATTAACACTTGTACGATAAACGCTTCTTTAGACAGTGATACACAAATGACAAAATAAGTTTAAAAAAGAAAAGTGACCGTTGACAGATATTAAGCTAATGTGGATTAATTTTAAATGGTTTCTCTCTGATGCTTCTAGTTAGAGAAGTACAGAATTCCTTTTCCCCAAACATAAATGAAAATTATATATGTTTCAATTTATTCTGTGATCTAAATGCAAGTTGCTCTCTGTTCTCCCAGAGCTACTACTACAACCTGCTTTGGGTAAGTTAGGGTTCTCGAAGAAATTTGCTGAATCATCAGTGTAGCATTGCGGTGAGGCAGCGTTATGCTATAGTTACAGGACAGCTACGTGGGTATTTTGGTGGGGAAGGGGACTGCAAGAAGAGGAGGAGGACATTACGAGACACTGGGTAAGTGTTTGGAAAGGAGTTGTGGAAACTTGCTCTAAAACCCTTCCCCATTCCCTTTGTGTTTCTTCAGTCCTGTCACTGGGGTATATCCTGGTGTATCACACTTGTCCTTCAGACAGAGCACTGGTAGCAGCTTGTTCAGTCCTGTGAAACTTTTTGGGATGGGTGCTTTCCTCACTTTTAAGCCATAGAGGAAGTATAGGGTAGTAATTGCAAACAGGTCACTGAGGTTGTGTTTGCAATATGCTACTCTGAAAGGTTATACATATATAGTACACAAGCTTCTACGGTTGAAAGGAATTGATATAGTATAACTTCATGCTTGAGTAGCCTGTTATAATGTTCAGATGTTTTTCAGGTGTTTCTCAAATTCTGAGCTCAAACTTTTGTATTGCACTGCTGTAACTGCATTCAAAATGCATTAGTGTTATACTCTTCCTCCCCTGTGCCATTCAGAGGCATTATCAGGTAGATACTTTTAAAGTTATTTCCACTGGTCTTTGAAGCATTAGTAACTCAAGTAGTCTTGTCCTTCCATTTGGCAAATGTCCACTTGCAGTGCTTTTAGAGGCACCATCTTAATTTCAGTTCGATCTTTGAATAATTGTTTATCTGCTAGAACATCTCTTTAGGTTGCCAGTTCATGATATCAATGCAAGCTTAGGTTTATCTCTGTGTTCAAAATCAATAATAAAGGTTGACAAGGAAACTAAACTAAACTTTTATCATGTTGGAGCTGAACCTTTGTCTCAAAGCCACATCAAGTGACCCTTGAATTGCATAATAGGGTTTCTGAGGACATATCCCATGCCTGGTAGCACGATGCTAAGTTGCAGTGCTTTGCATAACAACATACAAATTGTTTCACAGATCACAAGTCTGCTGGAAATAAGCTGTTCTGTAATCTGTGGGCTACTTTGCAGTAAGGTGTTTAACTGCTCAAGTTGGTAAAGCACCTTGGGCTGTACCCGTTTTTACTACTTTCTGCAATTTTGCTTGGAATTTATAGCAGGATGTAGATGTCAGCATAGAGATGAGTCATGGTCCAGTGTCACACTGAGTTCTGGAGTTAGAAGGCATGAAACGCAGAGCATGGTTCATCAGCAGCTTTTTGATTTTATACTTGAGGAGGGTATGAAGTGAAAGAACGGCTAATGGTGCTTATGTTTCTATAAGAGATGGACTGTTAACTCTGCTAACCAAATGCGGTGTTTTGTCAAACTGCTTCATCACTCCAGTGTTTCACTTAAATCAAAAGATGCCCCTAGGGGTATTCTGTGTATTCACAGAATATAGATGGATGCGTATGTATTCTGCATATAGCTATGCAGGTGAAGAAAAGTTACTATCTCCTGTTAAAATCAGTTTGGTTAGCTTAAGTGATTTAAAAGTAGGTGCTTGCTCTTTTGTCTTACACTGAACTGATGTAGGGAGTGCTCACACAAATGGTTCTGTTGGCAGTCCTGAAGGAAACTGGCACAGAGGATGGTTCTGCATTTTTATCAGCTCAGCTGGGTCTGGAGCAGGGCATCTGTCTGAAATGAGCTGTAGCATTGAAAATATATTGTTAGTTTGGAGGGGTTTTTGAATTAAGCATTTGAACTGCAGCTCTGGTTTGTGTTTTCCATGCTGTGGATTTGTTCATTCTGCCCTTCCAAGAATTAAGAGCCAATAAGTAACTGATTATGGGATCTTAAGTATGCAGATTCTCAGATTGAGTTAGAAGTTATACTTTGACACAGATGTAGTATAACTTTCTTGTTTGTGGAGCATAAATTCCTGTCACCCCTTCTACAATACTTATTTGTATTGCTATTATGCAGTTGTAAAAATATGTACATTCGGTAGTAAAGGAATAAGCATGCAACTTACCAGTGTAACTTTTTTTTTCCTTTTAAGTTTAATGAGGAGTTAAAGGATGCAAGCTTTGACAGTAATTTCAAGGAAGTGTACTGAGCTTGATAGCTTGACCTAGATTCCATGTTCGAATGGAGTGTTGCACTGTTTCCCTTCTGTCTCTTCTTCTGTGGAGAAACTTCAAAGTGCAAATTTAAGGAGGAAATCTGCTTTCTTCTTTTTTCTTCCTTCCTTCCTTTCTTTCTCTCTCTTTCTTTCTTTCTCTCTTTTTTTTTTCCCCTCTTTAAATGCTCTGTTTGTGTATAGGTTGTAAGCTTATCCAACCTAAGGTTTGAATAAACAGCCACTCCTAAGACAAACTGCAACTGCAAACTAATGAACTATCTGCTAGGGCAAATTTTTCTTCTTTCAGCACTTCCTCTCCTAAAGTTCAAAAACCTTGGGTATTTCTTAAACACTAATCTTACATGCCATGCTTTGTTAAAGCAAAGGATATGTTAAACAAGGATACAAAGTTCCTAGTCTTCTGTAATTCTGTGTTGCAAGAGTTGACATTTTAATTAAACTATTAATTATCATTAAGGTTCTGATGATAACATAATTTTCTTTCTTCGGGGGAAAAGAAAAGAAAAAATCCTGTGCTATAATGGTTAGTAAATGTTTTCATCCAGCATGCTACACGTGGATATTCATATTGTATTAATCTCCATTCAGTTTTTGGAACACTTCTGAAAAAGCTGCTGAAAATAGCGTGATACACTCTTTAAGCAAATTGTAAATGCAGACTTCTTTCATGAAAAGTGATAGAATCTTCTAATGCCAGGAGAAGATAATACACCCGCTGGAAATAGACTAAGGGTTATAAACCCTTCTTTCTTTGGAAAGTCTTCTACAGGAATTAAGGTGTTTTTTATATCTTGCGTGGTAGTGTCGAGACTCTGGAGAGTGATTTATGCACATTTAAACTATGAATAACTTCAAAATACATTTATTCAGTACATACAAAGACAAGACTAGTAACTAACAGCAGCTGTATGTTTGTGTGTACGTATTGCTGTGAATGTGGTGCGAAGGAGTTTCGGATCGCTCAGCCCTAACTCAGAGTTCTCATCTTTCAAATACCATCCATCATTCAGTAAAAATACTTCTGCGCTTCATTTTTTCTTCCTAGTCACACTTAGAAAGTGGGACAGCAGTCTGTAGCTGCACACTTAGGTGCAGCTTATAGCAGTGTTCAACCCCTGGCCAGAGGAACGAGGTTCCCTTGCTGGACCTGCGCCCACCGCATTGTTCTGCCTTCCAAGAATACATTGGGGCTGCGCAGGGGTGCCATGGCCCTGGCCCCGTGCTGGCAGGAGCCCTCCTGTGCCCTAGGGCAGGCAGTTCTCCAGGCATGTTGGCCTTCGGTGTTTATCTGCGTTACACCTGCAGCCTGTATGCTCAATGCTGACGTCTTTGTACATGGGTATTTAGTACGAGAGCATGGGCCAGGCAACCCTGACTACTGCAATTCTGTGTAAGGGAAGAGGAGTGTAAAACAGCGCAAGGAAGGCTGCAAGCTGCTGGCTGTAAGAACCTGCAGCTGTTACACATCACATGTGCAGCTATAGCTTGTGGTTACATGAGTTTTCTCTTGGAGGGCCAGAATCTACTTCAAGTGCTCTGGCAATTCTTTCTGAAACTTTCATTGATAGGACTTTTAATTTAATGCCCCTCTTCCCAAAACGTGGTCTCAGGAGATGTGTGTTGGGCCATCTGTTAATTTGGTGCCAGGACGGAGAAGCCAGCTGCTGTGGCACTCATGGGCCAATCTGAATATAAAATGCAAGGTGCTTTCCTCTAGTTTTTCCAGCAAGTGATGCAATGCAGTAAGTATTTATTTGAGAACTGGGTGTCATATTGTCTGTAAGGACTCATTAATATATGGGATAATCAGGGGGAAAAAATGTAGATCTCAGTTACTGTACTTTAAGACCCCACTTTCTGTTCAACGCATCCCTTCCTTTGTCATCCCCCCCCCACCCCCCCTCTTTATTTAATAGATATTTTCTACTTTTTGACTGTCTTTCCCACCTGACATCAAATGAGTCGTTGGTAGTAGCATAAAGAAGAGATGCAATTGAGCATGACTTAGGATGTATCCTACATGAAGTACAGTACGGGAAGTTGTGAATGGCAGTATCTCCTTGTGACTGTGATCTCTTTTTCAGGACAGTGTCCACATTCCATGCCTTGGTGGTTGGTGGGTTTTGTCTGTATATTTTGTTGTACGATGACGCTGTTAACGCTGACCATCTCTGGTAAGACATTTTACATATATGTTGCACTTACGCAATAAAATAACATGACTGAGAATAGAAAACAGTTTTGCTGTTTATTAATTACTGAAATAATTGCTTTATTTTCTGTTAAAATACGCAGTTGTGATGTGTCCATTTTTGTCTGTACTACGTGATAATTCCAAATTACTTGTCAGTGCTAATCCCTTAGTTTATTGTCTTTATTGTTTCTATGCCACTTCACAGAGAGGCAATTGATTTGGAATAGCAAATTGCATTACTAATCCATGAAACTGAGCGCGTAAGTGTAAGCTGACAAGACTGAAACTATGCTATTTAGTATAATCATTTTAAAGCAAAATTGAAATGCTGTTGATAGTCTTGGAAAAAAAAGAAGCTGGTGGGGCCTACTATATATTTTAAAATATATGTGGAAAGTGGTGAGTTAAGATGTTTGTATTTCAGCCTCTCAAAGAGCTTCTACCAATATTTGTTTAAGAAAAAGAAGATGAAAATAATGCTATTTTCACAAGGAATTGGATTATTTAATAAATTTCTAACATTTTGTCTAGTTATAAAATACTCTATTTTCAGCTTAATCTTTTAGTGATTTCTAGTTATATTGAGTTACATCGTTTGTTTTTTTTTCATACTTATTTTTGAGGGGGGGGGAATATAAGATGCCTCTTGTGTTAGTTAATTATAGATTGCAGTTGGTATTTTGACATCTCACTCTACCCTCTGAAAACTCTTGCTCCCTGGAAGGAAGAGGCCATATTTTTCCTGAAGAGTGATTACCTACTTTAAGTTTAATTTTATATGTCTGTCAGAGGCTGCTGTTTTTAACCTTGTCAAAGGACTGTGTTATGAGTCAGTTTAAACTTAGATAAATGTAATATCTGATGTTTGTTCTGCTCTTTTGATATTGTAAACTAATGGAAATGCAGTGTGGACTAGACAGAATTGGATACTTGAAGCTACGAATTCTGATCATATCTCTGCCACTGACTTGTTATGTGGCTTTCATAAATGCAACACTAATTCATAACACAAATTTAACAACATTGGCCTCATGTATGTAGTGAAACAGGATTAAATTGCTGGCTGTCTTGGATTTTTTTCTTTATATACTAGTATCTTTAGAGAAACCAAATACACTGAATATCTTATGAGATCTGTTAACCATGATGAAAAGGAGGCTGTTATAACTTGCTCAGTGTATGTGTTGTGGTAAGCTTTATCAGATACAAGCTTTTATCATGGTTTGTTTGAGTAGGCTTTGTTCTAAGCAGTACAAAAGAAATCATGAATGGCAGAAACGAAAACCACTTCGTGATGATAAAGTCTTCATACTTACTAAATTATGCTGGTATAAATCCAGTAAAAAATCAAATTAAATAGAAAACTAACTTTTTTTTTCATTCTTACAAAGTTTGAGAAAAGTTATGTTAGATATTTCTATATTCTGATCTGAAAGCTTATTGTTTATGGAGTAAAGTCTAGTTTTTGAGTAAATGCCCAGGAATCCTTGATGCAGCTCACTTGCACTCATGTAGCCTGAGAACATTACTCAGGTGCTCCAACGTTAGACTGCTGGGAAGGTTTTGATATGGGCACTCTTTCCCTGTAGCTATTGCCACTATCTTTGTGCAGTCATTGACTGTATGACCATGTCCAGTTATTCTCTGCAGGGCTTATATCTATCTCTACCTATAATGGAAAATCACAGGTTCTGAGTCTCAGCCTGTCAGCCCAACTTCAGAGCTCATATGAAGCTTAAATGTATGCTGCTGATGATACGTGTAGGTCTGGAAAAGGATCAGGGCTCCTGCTAAGGCTTTGGGTGCAATGGAGAGAGCACGTGCTATTGCTCTGAGGTAATGCCTGAAACTAGATACTGTAGATCCTAACAAAGGATAATAAAGACTAGAGCATCCATAAATTAGAGAGACTCATTAGCCTGGTGTATGCACACCTTTTTTGATGGTCTAGGACTTCCTGTAGCACTTTGCCTTGTTTTCTGTATGTAATACAGAGTTGGTAACAGAGGTGATGTAGAAATTGTTTTTGAGGTGATGGGAATAACATGGTAGAAAATGTGGAGGTGGCAGAGATTAGATAAGGAGAGGGAGACGGTGTAAATAAGTGAATTGAGTTGTAGCTTCACAAAAAGGCGGGCTTTTTCATGCAACTGTCCACTTTAAAATCATTAAACTTTGTGAAGTCTGACGTTCAATTAGCATTTTGTTTTTATCTAGCATGATCGTATTTGCAGAAAAGTTCGAAGAAAGTTGGTCGTGTGGACTTTTGTTCATTGTATCTGCCTGTGCATGTTCCTTTGTCATGCACACCTCCTTAGGAATCGCAAACGAGAGAGCTCTTCTCTTCTTGTTCAGGTCACTCCCTGCTTGTCATTCCTGGCACTCGCTTGCATCAAAACTTGGCTGCAAACATCAAGGCTCATAAGCTCTGTTGTACTTCCCATTCAAACAGATCAGGAATCCAGAAAATTTTAGACTAAATTCTGCATTTTCCATTAATTGAGATTAATTGGCAATCTGACATGGACTGACTTTTCTTGAAGGTATTGGAAGGTGACAAATGGGTAGTGCAGCAGTGTACGTTGTAGAGATGATTTAGCAAGCCTAGAGAGGGCTTGTTGCAAGGTGATCATTCTCACGGAAAGGCTGAAGGGAGGTGTCTCTTCCAGTTAAGTCTTGTTTACCAGCATCAGGGAGCCAATTTCATACGCTCAGACCTTTGTGTCTTCTCTGGATAAGAAAATGAAGGATAGTGAGTGCAGGCTCAATCTGGGTGATTGTGCTGAATTGATCTGGGCGTGCTTGCAAGTTATGGCTTGGTGTTGCCCCTGCTGCAGCTTGGAGTTCTAACAAAGGGCTGGAACTATTCAAACACCGCCTGAAGTTGTGAGAGCACATCTGTCTGTGCTCTGCATCTAGCTGTGACTTTCTGAAGAGTTACATCTGAAGAAGCACTTAGCCCACAGCCTACATGAAACCAGGTTTTGAAGCCTGTGAAAAATGCTTCTGTCTCAGACTGTAGTTAAGAGCGCCTGTTGTATGGCCTATGTTAAGAGCTGGACACAGCTCCGGGCTCTCCTGGTAATGTTTCTCCTCAGCTCATGGCAAAATTCTGTTGTTGTGAGTCCTTCCATTTTCTTGTAAGCTACCCTCTCACTCAAGCAACCAATTAGTTGTAGACACCAAGAAAGACTTGAGATGTAGAGAAGAGATTGTAATACTACAGGAAGTCTCTCCCATTGTTTCATTCCTGTAGGATTAAGAAGTAATAGCTAAGTTAATAGCATTTTACTGCTTTCTAGCTGGGGTGGACTTTGTATTGAGGGTTGATTTAAACACATTTATTTTCCTTTTTTTTTTTTTCTTAAAAGGTTTGCAACAAAGATTGCTTTCATAGCCTGTCCTGGGCAGCCCACTTTCTATAAATCTGTAGATCTGTCCCTTGAAGCTCAATTCATACGTACACAAAACACATCTAGATTAGATACACAAATTAGTTTAATATATATGTGTGTATATATGCATATCTTTATGGAGAGAAAAAGAGAATTGCTTACCAAACTCCTCAAAGTAGGAAGGCATGGAGGACAATGGAAGAAAGAACAAAAAAGTTATTTACTGTGATGTGAATGCTTCCTCCCCTTGAGCAGTGTTCACAAGTTCGGGTTTGTTGAACATCCTAGAGGAACTGAAGTTGTATGTTTGCTACTAAGAGCTTTGCCTGCTGAATGTTTGGCACCAAAATGGAAGGTACAGGAGGTGGGAAACTACGCCAGAAACATTTCTGCTGGAAGGTTCCTTGGCTTCAAAGAGCAGGCACATAATTCCTTTCATGTCTCATTCTATTCTGTTTATTTCTATAAGCATCCATCCTCTCACAAATGTGAAAAGCATCAGCTGAGCGAGTTATTTTTGTCATCCGCAACAAAGTTTTAATACTGGCAGAAGAACAAAAATGGAGATGTAGAGTGTCAGTTGAAGTGCTAAGAGACACTGCCTGGGCTGTATGCTTTTATTCACTTTGGCCGGAGAAGCCAGCTCAGGGTACTTGCTGGGTTTCGGTTCTAGTCTGCAGCAAGGCTATTGGGGTCTCTACCCCAAGGCCAGGGGTAGTCCCAATTAGGGTAGCTAGTAGATAGATGTCTTATATCTGGGTGAAAAAGGAATCCATTTTTGTGACGAGGATGATCTTTAGCCAAAAGTCATAAAGTCTTACTGTTGGGCCAAATATTATGTGACCTGTTGGACGTAATGATGCTTGATATCCGTATGTTCTCTGCAAATTACCTTGTTATAAAGGCTATAACTGCATTTTTGGTGTGTTTACAGGGGTGACCCTTCAATTGTGCAACTGAATATTGCTATTACCACAGGCTACCTCATTTCTGGTAATTATGCAATGTCTGTATAATGCGCTTAACCTATATATTTATATTAAGTCACTATGCTGGAGATGTGATATGTATATAGCAATTTTAAAAGCCACAGCAGAAACTGTATTGTAATGGGGTTGTGGGTTGTGGTGAAATCACAGGATCTTGCCTGTGGATGTGAAAGATGGAAATGACGTCTCCCCAAGCCCTAAGGAAGTGCCATAGTGTGGCTTTGTGATAATTTGATACATAGCCACCAACTCCAACTAATTTTTTGTACTTCAGCCAGTTCAGGTGTTAAAGTGGTTGCCCTTCACTCGCTCAGAGTGTCTAGAACTTGGAGCGCTTTTATTGTATGTTTCTTCTTATGACCTGAAAATACTGGCAGAGGAATTCTAATAACCCTTAATACAAGCTGAGGCAAATGATGTCGTAGGATCTCACCTGCCCACCTTCTAGTCTCATTTTAAGACAAAATTTAATTGTGTATAAAACTTCAAAATTTTAATTATTTCTTAATACTGCATTAACCCTTAGATATGTTAGAGTTCTTAATTGTTTACTGTCAACTAAAATTGTCATGGGAATTTTGTTACAAAATTATTTGGAACTTGAGTTGTGTCTGGGGAATACTGACTTACCAAAGTGAAAACTTCGTAACTTGGACTATTTTCGGGGAAAACTGCGTACTTGGATGAAGCCTTTGATCAGAGACTGGCCAGTACACTTGATTATCTTACACACTAGGCTTCTCACTGTAATGGAATTGATAATCTGGTAATCAGCACACTCTGTTAAAGTGTGGCATTTTTTAAGTCTCTGGTTTGTCTGTGAAAGGAACTTCATCTTCTGTGTTTAAATTCATTGGTGTCTATTTCTGAATAATTACACACCAGAGTTTCATTATGAATTAATGAATGCCTTTGAACAGAGACCTGAACCTGGCCACTCATTCTCTTTTACTTCCTTACATAGTTAAATTATTAATAGGAAATGGAGCAGCTGTATCAGATAATATAGAGTCCTGCCTGAGGACAGCCAATCTAAAAGAGATCAAGGCATTCACTGGAGTTAAGAAAAGCATAGGGGTAAGGTCTTTGATTTTGAACCTTGATCGCTAGTATTCCATTCAAAGTACCAAGTGTTTGTTTATTTGGAGAAAGTAGAGGCAGAAATTGCTTGTTCCAGTTTAGAACAGAAAATCTTCTGAATTATGCCCAGGACAAGAAAAACTTGGTTGTCAAATCTTTCTTTACACCATTAGCTCAGGTCCACAATACTTTTTGCAGTAATTGGAAAAGTCTGATTAAGATGAACATGCTTCTCCTTCCAAGTGTCTCTTGCAAAATATTTTGGTTAATGGTTCCCTGTTTGCTAATACAATTTTTTGATTCACAAGTTCCCCTGCATTTATTGTATGCATTTGTACATTGGCTATGCCCCTTCCCTCCCCACCCCCCTTATTTTTTTGGGGTCACTTCTTCCAAATTTGTGGATTCATAAGTGTGAAGTCTTGCTATGAGATTTTGGATCCACTTTTTCCTTCCAGAATATTTCAGCTAAAGGTATTGCTCCTGTACTTCCACTGATACAGAAAATAATTCATGGCAACTGTTGGAAGAACATCGTTGCTTAATGCTTTGTCAGAACTTTTACTACGTAAAGGAAAGCCTTTGGGATAAAGGTGTTCTCTTCAGAGATAACTAATTACTGGTACCATATGTTTGCATTCATACCTCTAAAAACTTAAAGAAACACTGTTCTCAGTTAAATGGTAGCATACTAACTTGTTCTTTTAACATGATTCCTTTTTTCTTGTAGATTTGTTGCTTATTATTTACTACTGGAAGGCGATTGGTGACAAATTTTTTGTAATACATCACTTGGCGGCTCTGTATGCTTACTATTTTGTACTGGTGAGTACTGTATTTTCTAGCAACATAACAAGCAGATGAGATTGAAGACAATGCTTTTATGAATCTCATTTGCTTAAAGTTTAAAAAAGTTCTTCACTGGTTGGTATATTACCTCTGAAAGGCATATTTATATTTTCAATTATCATTACTTTATAAATGGTTTTATCAGTCATTTGGAAGCTCTTCTCAGTTTTTGCTGTAGAGAGACTTTGAGAGAGGGGCTTTTACATGGTTACGGAAAGGGGTCTCAAATAAAACCACAAATCTGAACATTTATTTAGAAAATCAGAAGAAGATGGTTTCAATGGGTTATGTTCTGCTTGTTTCCGTATTTGTAAGGCCATAGGTCAGTGACCTCTAACTCTGGTCAGCCGGATGTGTTTTTTTCAGTGGGTTTTTCTTTTTATTTAAAAAGAAAAAAAAAAATGTTATTACACACAGTTTTGTCACCCAGACACAAACACTTTACTGTTATGGTAGGTAGGGTTCTGAAATGTATTCCACTTTGAGTTATTGAACAGCTGACTTGTTAATATGTAATATTAGTACACTCACCTGAAAAATGTACTATTATATGAAGTTCATGAGTATCTAATAAAGGGACCATATCCATTGTTTAGTATTAGGCTAACTTTAAATTTTGTTATAACTGAGATTTCTCATTAAGTATTTTTTATAAAGATTGCTGTTGATTTTCTGGGACTTCTTTTTTAAACTTGCTTTGTTGGGGAAGCAGTTGATGATTATTAACTCTTTATATCCCTAAATATCTGTGGCGTACATCAATGAGAAGAGGGAAAGAGAAGGGTACTGTTCTAGGCTGAAGACTAACTTAGTTACGCTTTGCTGCTGGCATTTCTCAAAGATGCCTATGTGATTTGGTAGAAATCCCACTGAACTCCAGAGTAAGACTGCTGAATTTCTTCTGAAAAGCTCATTCAATAAATAAAGAAATGCTATAAAATACCATTTATATCACTTACAACACTTCTTTCCCTACCTACTTCACGAATCCTACACTTACAGTATTAAAAATGTGTCAAGACATCAGATTACTGTCAGATTTTCCATGTAGCGGTTTAAAGGGAATGAAGTACACTGACAAGTAAACAGTCTGTTTCTAGTTAAAAATAATAAGATCTGCTACTGTTATCGTGGATGAAACTGAATTAGAGCTGAATATTAGAGAAATGAAAATATCACTACCAGGGGTAATCCCTAATGCAGAAAATTCAGTAGTTGTTTCTGGAGTTAATACTGTAGTATTAGTATAAACTTTTTTAAAGTAGTTGTTATTTGTGTGTAACTCTGCCCTTGGATGTCTATGCCTTACTCTCATTCTGTTACTCATATGTATCTTATTTAGAAAATTGCTCTTGCAGTTAGGACAGAATTTGATTATGAACACAGTTTTTCTGTTTGCTGTGGTGCTAACTTATGTGAAATGCCTGAAATAATGGGTGGTAACCCCTTCAAAGGGGGAAAAAGCAGTGATGACATATGCTGTGGGTTGTTCAGTGGTATGGCCAGAGGGGTTTTGTTTGTGTTTGTTTTAAAAATGTTTTTCTCTCTACCTGCCAAGTGCTGCTTACCCAGTCATTATGCAATGAGATACTATTTCCAGCACATAGCCCAACCAAAAGATAAGACAGAAGATTCTGTACTTTGTCACTTGGAGGGAAGTGTTCAGTTGCAACGTGTATCGGTGTAAAAGTACCATGCTGTTATCTGGATACCAGAATAAAAAAAAAAAAAAGACATGCTCTTCTTCCAACCCAGGGGATATGGCAGGGGCTACAACAGAACCGGTGGAATAGTGTTTCCCTGAGATGGGGGGAGAGAAGAATTAAGGGCTTTGTGTGCCCTTTCTGCTGCCAAATAAGAGCCAGCAATTCATCTTCATGTTGGCAAATCGCATTTCTAAAACAATGCAGGGATGTTCTTCTTCCATTTAGTGTTTCTGTTTGGGTTTGTTTAAACATGAGAAATCCAAAATATTTGTAATCCTCTTGGGCAGTGCCATTATAGTTATAACCTATGTCAACTTGTGCCAGTCTTCTCTAGATAGCCTTCTCTAGATTTCATTTACCACTTATCTGTAAGTCTTTTAAAGATTTATTTAAAATAAAAAACTACTCTTTAAGATACCTGAAGGACAGTTGCATCTTCTGTAGAAAACTTAATTTTGAAATTTCAAGGAAGTTTGCCCCAGCTATCGAACTTGCTTACTGTCAGTTTTAATAAAGCAGTTGAGACATTTTATCACTGTGTATACTTGGAGGCTTTAATCAAGGTTTATCTGCTAGATTGTTGATTTTTCTATGTCTGTTTTGTCTTTGTCTAACTAGAGCAAAGGTCTGTTGGCCTATTTTGGAAACTTCCGTCTGCTTGCAGAATTCTCCACTCCTTTTGTCAATCAGCGGTAAGCAGTTGTGGAATTTTTTACACAGTTCTTAAAATTTTGTTCGGTATGGTTATTTCTCTCACTTAGAAAGATTTTTGTTGAACATCTGCTAAAAGGGAACTTATACAACTAAGGATTACTACCTGGAAGTCGTTTTTGCAATGAAAACTTTTAGCTGCTATAACTGCAAACAGTATAACTGGTGTATTCGCTCTTGAGTTCCCTTTTAGAGTAGACAATCCTTCATATCAATTGCTAAATTTTTGTGAAACTACAGAATGACAAAAAATCATAAATTCAATATTGTTTATTAGCGTGGGTGTTTAGCCAGTTATTATAGTAGAAGCCAGCGATTTCAGTAGGGATTTCTTCAATATTGTGGGTCAGGAAAAGAAGAGACATGGCTTCTTTTAAGCTTATTTTAGTGATACAATGAAGAGGAGAGTAAGAAAATGGGGCGGGGGGGGGGGGAGGGAAGATGGCCTTGTAATCTGAAGGTGGTATTATCCTATAGATTTCTATATTGACACTCACGTCCCGGTCAGTGTTCTCCAAACTGTCTTATTAAGATAGATTTCATCTTGGAAATGTTGAAGTGGTACCTATACAGCTGCTAACCTTTCAGATTAATTAAAAGCACCATGTTATAAAGTGCCTGTGGTGAGACCGTGTCCTTGAAAACCCACATTTACCGCTTTCTGAGAAAAACGGAAATCTCTGTAGGAGATGATAAAGTGCATTGCACTAAGGGATGTCCTCATTAGTGCATGAATTTTTTTTCTTTGAATTTGAAGAGAACCAGATCCATAAGACAGCAAGTTGTGGATAATGATTTACATTATGTTTTTTGTTTGCATTCTTAGTGTTACCAAAAAAGACCCAATATTAACATATCAAATGATATTCTGATCCCAGAGCTGAAGTATTTTCCTTGTATTTCCTGTCTGTGTTGTTAGGGTTGTCTAATTGGAGGTTGTCTCCATGCCAAACATTCAGATCTTTTTATGTTAGTGTCAGCATTTATGTAATTAATTGTGAACTGTGATGGGTAAAATGTTCATGATCACTGTGATTTACTGACTAATATCTTTTTGAATTTCCTGGGAGTGGGAAATCACTAAGCAGATGTCCAGTTACCCTTTTCTCCAACAGTTACCTATATTGGCACATCACTGTAGATTTTAAAAACCTTTTAAAATATCACTAGTTGCCTATTGGTGCAAATTATAGTAACAAGTAATAAGTTTGTATTGATCATTTTAAAAATAAATTTGCATTATAGTGTAATAACACGGTAGTCGTTGAAATGCATACTTCTTGTGAACTGGTTTACAATTTGAATCAGAATTTTCTACATGTTATTGCTGTAATGTTCTCAATATCATGCAGTTCTCAACTAGGGAGAAAATGCAGCCAAGTAGAAGAATTTCATAGAATCATTCATGTTGGAAGAGACCTCTAAGGTCATCTAGTCCAACCTTTAACCTAGTACTGACAAGTCCACCACTAAACCATGCTTCTAAATTTTACACTTATGCATTTCTTGAAGCACCTCCAGGGATGGTGACTCAACCACTTCCCTGGGCAGCCTGTTCTAATGCCACACAGCCATTTCATTAAAGAAATTTCTCCTAATATCCAACCTAAACCTCCCCTGGCACAACTTCAGGCCATTTCCCCTCATCTTATCATTAGGTGCGTGGGAGAAGAGCCTGATCCCCACCTTGCTACAGGTGCAATTTGCAAACAATAACTTAGAAATACAAGCTAGAAGCAATTAAAAATACATGATTAATTAAATAAATAAAAATCATTTTTGCTGAAATGGCTTTAAGTCTGCCTGGCATCTGTGTGTACACTTCTTTTGCAGGTGGTTTTTTGAAGTACTGGGATATCCCAAATCTTCAAAGGCCAACATCATCAATGGTGTGCTGATGACAGTTGTATTCTTCGTGGTGAGGATTGCCGTCATACCTATGTATTACAGCCGGGTAATTTCTTCGTTTGGAACTGAGGGTTTCCAGAGATTAGGGTTTGCAGCCCAGAGCGCCTGGATTATCTCAAGTGTTGTCTTGGATATTATGAACTTGATGTGGATGGTCAAAATTACAAAAGGATGCTACAAAGTTATTTGTCTTGTTGGACAGGAGGAAGCTAAAACTCACAAAAATGGAAAATCTGACTAGAGATCTTATGCATAAAATGAAATTTCTGCTATGAAAATAATCTGGGTTCACTGAACCAGTGCACATTTCTGCCATGAAAAGCTCCTGTTAAGGAAACAAGGTATTACCTCTGTACTGATCTTATCTTTCCCTAGCCACACTGCCTGTGCACCCAAGGCCACGCTTTAAGGATCTTATCCAGTGAGGAACAGAAGCAAAAGTTCACAGAAATGAATGCTACATGTGTGTTCTGAGCACTTAACAAACTACTGACATGAGGAAGGAGCAGACTGGTTACTTGGTTGTTGTCCACCAGTGTGTTTGAAGTGTTTCACTCAGGTTTCTCAGATTAATGTTTTATAAAACTAGTGAATAGTGACGTCTCTCTTTTTTTAAAAAACAGAAACGAAACGCCCCAAACTCTGATATGGTGCAATTTTCCTGGCATGTTTCTATGTTTTCTTCTAAGCATAACAATCAAGATTTCATTCTTGAAAACTTTTTAATTTTTGCAAGGAAAACAAAATCTAGCTTTGATTCTGTGAAGTCTTTTACTGCTTTTTGTTCTGCCTTGTATGAATGCAAACCATTTTGGGAAATTTATGAAATAATTTTATGTAAAATGCTGTATTATAAGACTATACAAGATACCTTAACAATGGTTAAAATTCTCTGATTTTTTTATGGAAAGGATTCACTTTTGCTGTTTTAGACCACATCTACTAAATCAGTCATGGAAATTATTTCGTAAGTTAATATAGGAAATGTTGTTTGGAAACAGCATAATTCTTACTGGAGTGCTTTTTCCTTTGCTGCTGCTGCCTTTGAGAAACACTGCAACTCTGCTGAGAGTATTTTTAACCATTGACTTTTGGGATGTGAAGTTTAATTGTAAAGAGATAAAATTCTTCTGTATATGTGCCATGTAATGTACAGTATGACTTATATCACAGAAGTGACCCATCTGATGTGATTGCTGAATTTTTTTGTCACGCTTTCCTTGCTAATCACATCTGAGTTGTTGACTAAAAAATATTCTTGAATTAACTGTGCCAAACTTCTTTAAAGCTGTAACATAATTCTGTACAATGATAGTTCACATCTGTAGGCACGTTTTTCAGAACTGTGTATTTGTCATAGGTACTCACTCTGTTCTCCTGCAAGCCTAAAGGCTTGGAGGACATCGGAGAAAAATCTTACCATCTAGGAATGCTCCAGAATCTAAATTATAATATTAGCGGATTTTTTAAAAATGATTTAGAACTGTATTTATGTATAGTTTTGGTTTTGTTTTGCTTATTTGAATCATATCTGAACTGTGACTGATTAACTTAGATTTGTTTCCTTTTTTTTAAATTTTTATTACTACTTTTGAACATCAGTTTATTTGTTATATCATCTGGTAAGGTGTGCCAGAAGTATGCATTTTCACTCAGTACTTTAGTGCACATACCAACTATTGTAGCAGACCGTGTAAGCAATTTATGTTTAAACAAAGATAGAAGCTATTTACCCTGCATAGGATATTTTGTTTTCTTTTGCTCCTGTTCCCTTCAACAAAGTTGTGTGAAATAGTTAGCTCTTACCTCTGCAGACCAAGGTGTTAGTGCACCAATGCTATGATGCTTTTGGGTGAGAAGCAGAGTTGTGGTACCCGCCCCCCCAGGAATCTGTGGGATGTCGTGCCTTATAACCAAGGCAGCTGCGCTGAGTTTAGTTCCCAGTGACAATGATGTCAGGGAGTATTGTCTGGGGTAGCATAATACTTGCTTTTTTCTGCCTGTTTTTATTTTTTCCCCCCACTGGGCATTTTCCCATACTGTTTCCAATACTGTTGTCTTGAGGGAGATGTCAAGGATTGCCAATAACTCTATTTTGGGGGTTCTGTTTTTAATAATACTTCACAAACCTGTCAACAAAAATCTGCTTATGCCTTGGGAAAGCTAGCAATTAATTTATTTAGCTGCCTTTTTTTTTTTTTTTTTTAATGAATGAATGCAAAACCTTATCTGGGTACCAATAAATTCGTAGTCTTTATGAATTGATTCTGTGACCCATTTCGCTGAAAGAAGCAGACTCCCTTTATGTTCATTTGCAGAACATGGTATCTTTTAAAATAGTGGTTTTGGTGTATCTAATGCAAAACCTAGGATACGTACTAACATTCTGTTTGTATTACCTTTATGATTTAAAGGCATAAATGGAATACCTTTTTCATGTGCTGTTAGAGTCACTAGATCAGGGCATTGTTTTTAATAGTTTGTTCCTTTCTAAAATAAATTTCAAATTAACAAAATTCAAACATCTTGGAGAATATGTTTGAAGGTAGAAGCATCCTTTTTTTATTCTGGAGGTAGGATGAAAAATATTGATAAGGAAGATGAGCCGAAGCAGCTCTTACGATGATAATTCATGAAAACTTTTCAAATTCATCTTTTCTTTGCATTCATCTTTTATATTTCAGTATCTTATTTTTTGTTTGTTTTCAGTGTAGAACATTCATTAAAATGGTCAGTTTTCTTCACTTCTAGTTAGATTTGTGTATCATAGGAAAAAGTCAAGCTATAAGAAGATTGTGCTAAAACTAGACTGGGAAACAAACAACAACAACGAAAAAACCAACTGCCCTGCATAATGCACATTGGGCAACAATCCAGAATGGAAGGGTAGTGGGATAATTATCTTAGAACATGCAATGTTTTGGAATGCTGCACACAATTAGCGTAATTAAAACAATATTTTGCAGTACATTTAGTTTAGATTTTCTATTTTGATATTTTAATGAATTACCGTTACGTTCTGATGCATCTACTGTGTGTCAGAAGGCACCTTTCTAATGGAAAACAATATTAAATATTATTGTTTTTGTTGTGGGGATTGTAGTAAACAGTTTTGCAAAATTGTGCTGTAATGAATACATTAGCATAGGGCGCTGCTGCCTGCTATTAAAAGCTTATAATACAGCAAATTAGATAGCCTTGGCACCCATTTTTCAATTGCACTTTCTTAGTTAAAAACTGTTAAAATATTGACAACATTTAATGTTGCAAACTTGTCTCTTTGCTTTTTTATGCAAAAAAGTAAGTGCATGATTAGTAGCATTGTAATAAACACTATCTTTAGAATGTGATATTACTTTATTAGTGGCTTAAAACTTCTATTTTAACATTTATGTTGCAAAGCAGACCCTTAGTATGTCACCAGGGGTCTTTGCCATGGACATATTGAAGGAATTAATCTTGTAAAATATTCAAAAATCATGTTTTTCTTTTTTTTTTTTAATCTTCTTCAGTACCAGGTGACATTAAATGAGCACGGTGACCATGGGAGAGTCTGTTTGTACCAGTAAGGCTACGTGTAGGAATATGTTCCCCCTTTTTATGGCTTTACTTTTCATCAAAAGATGAATAAATACCATTTTCAGAACTACTATGGGGGAATGATAGGTCAGGTTTTGCTTTTATAATTGATTTGTGGAAGCAGAACTTGCAGAGAGGAAATGTAGTACGAATACTCATCTTCGTGGTGAGTGTTCCAGTGGATGTCAATGAAGTTGAGAGCCTTACACTACAGGGATGCTTAATGGGTATCTGTACGCATACTTCAGTGATGCGAATTCCATCTCTGAAGCCTACTCTACCTCTATAAATACATGCTATTTTGGGTGAGCTCAATGCTTTCATAACCTAATTGCTTAAAAAGAGAATCTATTGAATAATGAAAAATATTCTATGAGCAGGAAAAATGAGAGGAGCTGACTTTATATAAATTCTTAACAATTCCAAATTTTGTATTAAAGTTTATTAAAAATCAAATTAATTAGTGTCTGCAAGAGAATTACTTCCGTCTTTACATTAAAAATTATGACAGAGGATTAGTCATACTGTAAAATTAATGTGAACCTATAAGTGAAAGCTCACACAAGTGAGCAAATATGTTCAAGCAAGTTTAGAGAGGAGAGGCAGAGGAGACTGAGAATGCACAGTGCAGGAATCCAGATGTCTTCCTGCTGCTGTTGCTGGGACAATGGTAGAACGATAAGTAGCAGAAAGGGTTAGGTGTTTCTATATCTCTATACACAGAGCAAAATGAAACTTTAAAATTTATTTTTGAGCTGTATAAAATAGCTTATAAATTGTTGACTGCTGTATGAAGAGGACTTCATGGACTCGTGTGTGTATATGTACATACAAGCTTTCTGTGAAAGATCATTTAATAGAGAAGTTTGTTAAATTGTTTTGTAATGCTTCTGCTGAGCCATTCAGAGGAAAATAAAGGGCTGCTTGAAAATTACTCCAGCTTAGGACCTGTTGCAGTGTTCACTGCTGGGGAAAGCCATCGATAAAGCATGTAGTGAGGGACTAGGATTGTCAGATGATGAATGCAAATGTAGAAGACTTCAACAAGTGTGTGCAGCCCTCTTTCATATTTTTAATAGCCTCCTGTACAATTTCACTAACTGGTTACAAGGAACTTCACAAGGCAGAGTTTCTGTAGAGTGTCTCTATATACGGAATGTATCTGACAGCTGGAGAAAAAACAGTACTTCATTGCTGAGATCTGGCACCAGTCAAATGGAAGTAATGATCAATATTTACAAACTTTAACATTCATCCAAACCCGGGTGAAATCTCTGTTGGACAGGTGAAGGTCATACGATTTTCTGAAAGCAACTTGATGAAAGGTCTTTTTATGGGAGAGAAAAAGAAAGATGTGCTGCTTGGGATGCTGGGATTAAGCATCAAATCGTACCTTTAGATCATAACACTTGATAAGTTTTCTTATCCATTACAAATCTCTACTAGCTACCTCGTCTGGCATTCTTACTCTATTTATAATAACCAAGCACTTTATAGCTCAGTAAAGAGTGGAAGGTAGCTATAAAGAATAACTTGTAGTGTTTTGGTATAAGAAATACTTTGTCAAAATTAGTTCTGAGATCAGTTTCATCATGTAGTGTCCTGCACTGAGAGGGCATCTGATGATAACAATGTACGTAAATTTTTAATCTAGTTGTAATGTAAAGGAAATGTCTTTAAGGGAGTGATTTACGAAGAGTTCAGCATGCCTTGGTGTCAGCCATATAATGATTCAGTGTGCTGTTTATAACTCCTTAGTCATTGAAAATATAAAAGCAAATAAAGTATTCTGTAGTGTATCTTTATTTTTAATCTATGCGTGGGATGTCAAAAATTGTCTTGTGGACGGGACATGCTTTTATGAGCCTATAAATATTTAAGTATATGAGGATCTGCACCCAAGTGGAACATGTTGCATGTAAATTGTCTTCTAAGTTCTTAAATTTTGCTATTTAAAAATTTTTGCTAGGTTGAAAGCAACATATTAATATTAAGCTCTAATACAGAGCATAACATTTTGAATGCAATGCAAAATGTATTGGTTTTGTTTATTATAACACTATACCAGATTCACAAGAGAAATCCATCATATGGTAGGGGGAAGGAGGACAAGGGCTAATCATGAGCTCTGGTATATATTTTATACACTTAATATGCATACATCCAAATATTCTGGGTTGGTTTCTAGCATGCTTGTACCAAACAGTGTTTTCTTTAATATATATGGATACCTATATATGGAGAATAATTTAACATGTAAGCACAGTTAAACTGATACAAAAACAAATTACAATCTGTTGGGAACAAATAAGTTATCATTTAAGCATGAGTAATGGAGTCTGTACTTCAAAAATGTTTATATAATCTTGTGTCTAAAAAGAAATTTGATAAATATGGTATGGCTAATTTATACACAGAGCAAGGATGAAGAGTGAAAATTCTGCTGGACTCATTTCTGGAAAGTCATGACAATCTGGTTTGCAGTAAAGACTAATACTGTCACAAAATATTAGGATCACATTATTAAATTAAAATAGTAATGTGGCCTGATTGTAGTAGCAATCCTTATCGCTGCACAAAAACTTTAAAAATGCAATATAATAATTCTGAAGGTTGACTATAAATGTAATCAGTTGTAGTAAAGTGGATGATTAAATATTATGGGTTTAAATTTACTTTTTACTGTAAAAGTTCTGAATTTTTGTTTGCATTTCAGTGATATTGTAGAGCACGTCTTTTTTTTGTTTGAACAATTTAGGAGCTCGCATGAAGTTAAATCAGCTGTTTTTTTTTCCTTTGATATATGCAATAATGTCAATGAGCAATAAATTGCATGTTGTATGCAAGGTATTGGTACTTTGTAATAAATGAAAGAAACAGTTTCTTATTTTGTGATTTGTTTCTTTCTTACTATGGTAGTAGTTTATGTACCTATAGTAATAAATGGATCATAAAAGGACAATTTACCTAGGGTTCAGTTCAGAAGCAGCTGGCTCGTTAGGGTATTGTGAAACTGTGTGCTGCGTCTTCATTTCTTTAGAAGAATGTGGGGAGTGAGTACAAGCTCTGAGCCAGACTGGCTGGACTTCTGAAGGGTAAAATTCTGTGTAGGACCTGACTGGGGCCAGGAACGTAACTTGAAATTATGTTGCGTATTCGAGGAAAAACTTACGTTTATATCAGGTAGTATAATTGTATTGTACTGTACTGTAGTACCATGTTTCAGGACATAAACCAAACACTTTTCTGCAGGCTGCTGGGATAAAGAGCTACTGCCATCTGTGTATTATAGATGTGATGCATTGCACAGTCCTTTCCTGAATACTCGTACAAGCAATTAAGCTCCTTAATATGGCAGTTCTAGATTTTATGTGTGCGCCCATGAACTATAAATTGCATAGTAAAGCTTGGAGCTTTCTCTTAGCATGTTCAGAGGAAGTTGCTGTTTTATATCTTAGCCATTGACTTCCAAACACAAGAATTGCTTGCGTTTCTCTAAGCTTTCTGTTGTATTACGCAGTGGTTAAGTTACTAGAAGAAGATAAGAAGCAGTGCAGTGATTTTTACTTCCCCCCCCCCCCTCATATTCTAAGGGGAATTTTGTGCCATTTGTAAATTATATTCTCAGAGTACTAGTTTTGCACTGTTAGTGTAGAAAATTACTCATTAACTAGTCGATCTGTCTGAAAGTGACTCAGGCTGGGAATATCTGGAAACCTTATTTGGGGTCAGATGCTAAATAGGTCAGATTTCCAACTGCTTGAGAACAGACAAGGGGGGCTTGGTGGGAGGCTTTAGTTTGGCACCGGATGGCTTTTACCACTGAATGGTAGAAAGGAAGGACTGAACATGGCTGGGAACAAGGAATGCCTTTTTCTGAGCCATTCTTAACTTGAAAAATTCAACAAATCTTGCCTGAAGTCTGAGAAACCTCTCCTGAGATACAGAAAGTGTATTGTGTATCCACTTCTATGTAATGTTTTAGGGCATAGCTGCTCTTCATTTTCTCCCTCGTGTGTTTTTTTTTTTTCTTCAGTCTTTTGTGTTCTTGCTGAAAGCTTTCTTTGGTTTTCAGTACTTGTATTGGTGTGATACTTCTGAATTAGTTTATTATTTTATTGTCTTAAATTTCACTGTGGGTATCTAATTTTTTAGATGGTGGACTTCTGTTGTGAGTATATTCTGGTTTTGCTCTGCTTTTCTGAAGTTGAGTCCACAGCGTAATATACTTAGAGTGTATGCTTCACTGAGGTTGTGATCCTGCTTGAGTGTGATGGTGGAAACTGGGGAGACAGCGACTTACTGATGTCAGCAACACACTGTACTTTGAGAGAAGTGGAGAGTCCATGGAGAAATGTGCTTTATGGTAGAGTCCTTCTGCCACTAACCTGAAATGTTTGGGAGCAAAGATGTCACTTAGTCTACAAGAGGCTCTTATTCATCTGCCTTGTGAAGTGCAGCACGGGAAGACCGAAATCTAGTTCAGTGCTGTTTACACAGCTGTTACTGAGCGGTTTCAGCAAAGCCAAAACTCAGATAGCATCAGAGGTAAAAAATAATGTTTTTGAAGGCATATAGAAACTCAGTTACAGACATGGTGCCACTTTTCTAACTCCAGGCTCTCACTATACTGTGCTAGTGAATTCCTATGTGCAGAAAAGCAGGCTGAAAACAACTTCCTCTGACAGTAGACTACAAAAGCGCAAAAATGAGTGGAAGGACTAGTATCTGACAGAGCTTCACACTCGTGTGGTGCTCACAGCGTGTGGCAATGACCTATTTAATAAGGAAGATCCTGTTTTGAGAGCTGGTATGTGAACGCTTTCTTAAAAGCACTCAACTCCGAGAAGAATGCATAAAAGCTATTTCTGTGTTAATTCAGGCACGTGGAACAACTTTCGCGGCCTTAGCAACGGAACGTTAAGCCCTCAGACGCGGAGGGTGCCCTCGGAACCGCCTGTCTGGGGACCGATGGCGGTGTAGGTGCGAGGCACAGCCCGCCTCTTCCCCCGGCTCGCCGCCGGCCGCTGCTCCTGCCGCGGGCGCTGGGGTGGGCGTGGGGCCGGGGAGCGGCCCCGGCAGGGAGCGGCGCCCCTCAGGCGGCCCGGCCCGGCCCGCGGGGCCTCGCAGCGGGCGGGCGGCGGCCCTCAGCTGGGCGCAGGCGCGGAGCGGGCCGGCGGCGCCGCGCTGTTGGCAGGCCCGCGCGGGGAGCGCTGCCGCGGGGACACCGGCAGGGCCGGGTCGGGCCGAGGCAAGGCAGCGGCGGCGCTCGGGGCCGCGCGGCGGCGGGCAGCGGGAGCGGAGGGCGGGCGCAGGCCGCCGTGCGGGGCCGGTCGGCGACGGGGGCGGGCCTGACCTTGCCCGCGGGCGGCCGCCGGGGCGGGCACAGGGGTTCGCGGGTGGCACCGGGCTGCAGAGACGGGTATCGTCCGCGAGGAGACGGAGTCCCCCTCTGGCCTACGGGAGTTACTTCGCTGTGAGCCCTGCTGGAGGCTGCGGGCTTATAGTTAGGCTGTTGCTTAAATCGTTTTTTTTTTTTTTTGGATGTTTTATAAGTAATCTGTGATGCAGCGATATACCTGTATTTGTACTGTAGTAAATAATCATTGTGGTTTTGTTCTACAGATGTTTGCTTTTTGTTTTCTTCAGAAACTTGCTCTAGAAAGGCCCGGTGTGCAGAGGCCATGGGTTTGTCTGCATCGTCCCCAGCTGCTGCAGGCCAGCCGCCCGCTGACCCATCCAAGCAGCATCAGGCAGCATCACCACCTGCGGAGTGCCCTATGCACCAGGAGAAAAAGAGCGGTAATTGTGCCTGAAGCTTAAGTGGAACTAACTCCTTACACTGAACACTGACAAATATTTCTCAGAAAGGAAGATGACTCTACAACAAAAACTTGAGTTTTTCCCCTACCTTGCAAGTAGTTTGCAAGTAACCATTCATAAAAAAAAGTCAGGTGTTCACCAGAAGAGGTGCCTGCTGTAGAACCTGCGGGTTGCTCCTGCTTGCCATGCTTCAGAGGGGGCAGACCCACCAGGAAAATGCCCAGGTCACTGTGGGTGGTTGCTGGGAGCAGGTGGTTGTCGCTGAAGAACATGCATCTGGGAAAGGGCAGCAGAAGGGTGAGATAAGATAAATGTCAGTATAAGCAGAAATCAGCTGTTTGTTGACAAAATGAACATGCATTGTGTTAATGTTGCCATGGAAATTCTGGCTACAAACAGCTCAGTGTAGGGACCAGTGTGGAGCAGGATATAAGCATTCAAGGACTGTGTAAGAAGCTTAGATCTTAACATGGTGTTGGGTTTTAAAATAGGAAAAGTTGGAAACTGTAATAAAGTTCAAAAGAAAAAGTGAAATACCAGTTTAATATTTACGTTAGCATTCAATGAACTGTTTCCCGTGTCCTGTCATGTCTTAGAGACTTCATTTTGTAGCAAAACATAAACTGTTTTTTTCCTGTCTTTCAGGTTGTCCAATGCACAGGAAGACTCCTGAGCATAGGACTGAGAACACAAATAATGTTCCTGCACATCAAGAAAGAGCGTATGAATACGTAGCATGTCCGGTGAAGTCTGGTGCATCTCAAGGGAGTGATGACATAGATCCTAGCAATATGGTAACTTTCACTTAGTTCACATGTTTTCTTCAGTCTTGTTTCTCCTGAAATATTATCCCAAAAATGTAAAAAGTGTTGCTGCGAAGATGGAAACTGGCAATTAATGTTATTTTTTCATTTTTAATTTGCTTTTTCAGATTGTATATCCAAATATTTGATAAAAACATGTTAGATCTTATTTAACATTCTCTTTTTCAAAGTTATGTCTGTTTGATAAAAGGTGTTTTTCCAGTTTGTAAGTATTTTATGCCGCATATTTCTATTTGTTAGTTGCGTGCATGGTTTTTATGTTACATTAGTGGTTTCCAGGTTCTGTGTAATAGTGGTATGCATAAGTTCTGATTTAGGTCTCTCTGAGATTTCCTCTGATTTACAAAAAAGCACTGCTGATTTGAAAGATGAAGTTTAGACAAATGGTGTCCTTTAGTCTTCAGGTGACACAATTGTGCAGAGTTCTGCAAAAAAAAGAGAGGTAACTTCAGTGGACTTACAAAGGCTGAACTTCTTGATCTTTGTAGCAGCTGATTAATTATGCTTAATTTTTTCTCAAACGCTTAAAAAAACACACTCTTTTTCTAGTTCATTGTTGTTCCTGCTCAGATGATTCTCCTTGTTTTCTAGATGCCTCCTCCTAATCAGCTGCCATCCCCAGGTCAACCATTTCCATTGTCAACTGTTAGAGAAGAATCTTCCATTCCTAGAGCACATTCTGACAAGAAATGGGTCTATCCTTCAGAGCAAATGTTTTGGAATGCCATGCTAAGAAAAGGGTAAATACACAGAATTACCAGATGAAATCTGTGTGAGCCTGTAATCCTGAGATTTATGAAACAGTATCATTAGTTGTTATTCATCAATAATATTTAAGAGTTTGTGGCAGCATATTCCAAGCAGCAAACAATTAACTTGAATTTCTAAAAATAACCATTTTTATAAACAGCTTTAAAATAAAGGGTGAGCTGGTCTCAAAGACCACACCCTCTTCTGTGATCTGCAAGATGGTAGAGAATGTCAGGCAACTGCCACTATGTCAGAAAACGTTCTTAAAAGTCATGCATAGGTTTGGAAAAAACCTTGTATGACTGCCTGCTTTCAAATGCATTTGGTTTCAGGCTAATCCTATAAACTGACAGGAAAAGTTCTATGAATCCAAGAACTTTTATTTTGACTATGTAAAATTGCTAAAAAATTGAAAATAAAAATTGACTGGTAGATGTTTTCTGTCTATACAAAACTTCAGTGTAGGCAAGATCTAACGGGTCATTGCATTGTTTGTACATTCTGATAACTTTCTGATCCAGAAAAGCTGTTAACTTAATCTGTTGACTACAATTTGTGTATCTCTGTGATGATAACATTGACAACTATGCATTTACACAGAAAATGAAGTGGTTCTCAAGATGCTTAAGCAGATGAGCCAACAGTTACCGTTCTAGCTCTGTCTTTGCATAAACCCTTAAATCTCTTGATTCAAAAGCCCATCAGATAAAATGAGGAAAGTGGAGGAATTACTCAGTTGTAAATTGTTTTCAAATTCTTATTTTTAGGTGGAGGTGGAAAGATGATGACATAACAAGTGAAGACATGACTAACATCATTAAGATTCACAATCAAAATAATGAGCAAGCTTGGAAGGAGATTTTGAAGTGGGAAGCTCTTCATGCAGTGTACGTACTTATGAAATGAAAAGCAAGTCCTTTGGTTTAGCTCATGCTTTTGTACTCCTTGGAAGCAGGATGTCTTTCTAGTTTTTGCGAATATATTCTGGTGCTGATACATTTAAAAAATCACGATCTTGTAGGATCCCCCATTTTTATTGCCAGGTAGGAAGATTACTCAGAAGAGCTTGACTAGAACTAAATAATTATGGTGGCAAAACTGATCAGCCTTTTGGTGGTGTGTATGTAATGTAGATTTGGAGAAGTAAAGCTTCTTACTGCATATGTTTATTTGGGGACTACTTAGTTTCCCTCTTTGTTATGAAAAAGATGAGGAATGTAAATGTTGTTTTATACTGGTCACTTTTAAACTACGTCACTTTCTAGGTCAGTATAGTCCCTGGTCCTAGAAGACACAGACTAATTAAATGTGATGTATGTAGAAATTGTTTTCTGAAATTCTATGACCTTTGTTCCAGCGTGGTTTGGATTATGTTTTTTTGTTCTTTAATCATTTTCTATTCTCTAATCCATTAAATTTGTGGATTAGATTTGTGGATAACTACTCTGTTGATGAGTTAGAACAGTTGTGTGGAGCATATCAAAAGTACTTTATCACTAAATGCTGTCAAAAACTGGGGGACTTTTCAAACCTTAAAAAAATAGCTGGCTTAGATCACTGTGATTAATTTTTTACTGTTGCTATTTCTCCTATTCCATTTTTCTTTTACTAAAATAAATTACTGTCGTGGTTTAAACACTTAAAATAAGACCTTGTTTTTTAAAGGTAAAAACCATTTTCTCTGTTCTAATTGGGTTTGTAGGGAATGTCCATGTGGACCGTCACTGATGCGGTTTGGAGGCAAAGCGAAGGAGTACTCACCAAGAGCCAGAATACGTTCATGGATGGGGTACGTGGGCATGAAAGTAGGACTTCTGGTGAGGTGGGAGAGTAGAGAGACATGTCTGAAAACATAGTGTAGAAGTAACTTAAAGATGTTATGCAAATGAAATTGCAAGTTATAATTACCAGAAGATTTATGTAGTAGTGGGGGATCTTATACCAGCATCTGGATAAATAAATTCTCTTAAATACAACTTCCACTCCCTTTCCCAGTTTCATACTATCTACCCATTAAACTGTCTGCA
Source organism: Cygnus atratus (assembly GCF_013377495.2). Taxonomy (NCBI): domain Eukaryota; kingdom Metazoa; phylum Chordata; class Aves; order Anseriformes; family Anatidae; genus Cygnus; species Cygnus atratus. Next base: position 1,794,163 of record NC_066369.1, read on the forward strand.
CTGTCTATTATCTGTCTTCCAGATATGAACTTCCCTTTGACAGACATGATTGGATTGTTGACCGATGTGGAAAAGAAGTGCGATATGTTATTGATTACTATGATGGTGGAGCAGTAGATAAAAACTACCAGTTCACTATCCTGGATGTTCGGCCTGCATTTGATTCTCTCTCAGCTGTATGGGACAGAATGAAGGTAGCTTGGTGGAGGTGGACGTCATAACTACTACACTACTCCTGTTGTGTGTAATCAAAAAGGAAACCACTGTCTTCTTAGACTGCGGATAAGTGGACAGTAGGACTTGAAATAGAAGTTGACTGCAACTGTGATTTTCATCATCACCACTGTTCTTTGGGGGGGATGTGATGGGTGACGGGGGTATGGGGAAATGCCTTGTTAAGTACACCAGTGGTCTATGATACATATTGAATTAAATAATAAAGTTACAGTAGCAAAAACATGTATCTTAATTTTCTTAAGAGTTGGGATTTATTTTTTTTTTGTCACAGATACTGTGTAAGCTTTCTTTCTTTAATTTCATGCCTCCAGTGCTGCGCCAAATACATTAGGTTTCTGGTTCTTCTGACTGGAGTTTTGAGGATTACTTGAAAAATAGTGAAAACTGGAAATTTCATGAATGGTTTCACATAGTTACACTATTTACATACTCAGATGCTAAAGCATAAAAAATTTGGTCTGTTACAAACTGCATAGTTTATTAACTATAGAAAACCACATAATTGTTTTTACATGAGCACTTTACCTGTTCAAACACGTTTTCTCAGAAAATTTCAGTCAGATCTAGTCTGTTAAAGGAAATACAGTATGAGTATTTTTAAAGGTATGGTAAGTTGAAAACGTGGAGAATATACTTATGCTTTAATGTGCAATTTATCTTGAACAGAAGAACAGGTGATTTAGAGGCAGGAAATTAGTATATCAGTTGCTTTTAAAACAATCTAAAAGGAGATAGGGTGGATCTTTAATGGATATTTATTTGAGTATTTAAAGGGTTTGTTTTCTGATGTAAGAAAATTGTATTATTTTAGTGTGCTTAAGTATTTTTGTCTTTATTATGTCTTGTAATGTGTTCAAGACAAGCTGTATTTAAAGAATGTTTCATTTATTGCATCTGGATTTTGCATCTTAGTTTCATCAACTACAGAGTAGTGGTTTTTATATATATAATACAGAGTCGCACAACGGTGTATGACTGTGTAGTCATGTTTCTGCATGGTGATTATAGTGAGGCATATTACAGATGTGTAGATAATTTGGCTAAAAGAATATCCGAAGTGCCAAGAAATAAGAGTGATTTGAGTGCTTTCTAAGACTTATGCACGTTAATGCTGTGGGGCTTAAATATTTGAGTGATGTTTGTGCTTAATAAGGGAAACTAACATTTTAAGTCTTCCAGTGTAATAGCTTTATTCCTCCCTTTCAGCATACCCTACTGTTGAGAATGAGACCTCCCTGCGAAACACTTGGGAATAGAAGGAATAACCAAGTATTATGTTGTAGCTTCTCAAGTCAGAGTTTCTTCATGAAACTTCAAAACTTTTAACTGGGAACCAGCTGTACAATAATTTTCTGAAAGTAGCTATTTTTAACTGACAATAGAGGCCTTTTTTTTTTTTTTCCCCCCCCCCCCCCCCCCCCCCCCCCGCTCCTGACGGGAAAACACCTTAGTACTTCAGTGAAGTAGCTCTTCCCATTTAGGAAAATTATTCAGGGAAGCCACCATACTTTGTAGTACCAACAAAGACAAATGGCTCTTACTTCAGAGGCAACTGTCTTGCAAGGTGGAAATAAATCTTAACCAGAAGTCAAAAATACTAAAAAAAATTAACCCTCATTCTTATCCCTTTCCACTTTTCCACATTCCTTTTCCCTCTTTTTCAGTGAACCATATATATATAAATCAAAAATAGTTTGGAGAAAAAAAAAAAGTAACCTTCAATCTGAGTAGGCAATATATATACTAGATACGAGGAATGTGTGAGCTTGTATGAAGCATTGTATCTGATAAAAGAGATGTTCCTCTCAGTTCTAACAGAAAAGACTGAGGGCCACAGATTTTTGATTTTTTTTTGATTGATTGTTTGTTTATGTATGCATTTGGTAACAATATATATGGAATTCTGATTCTGTATTTCTCACAAATAAATATGGAAAAGGTACAACAGTGGAGGGAGTGCTTCAGAAGCTTCAAACAAACCTGTACTGTTGATTTCGGAAGCTTGACATTAAGTGTGTTAACAAAGACTGTAATTGCTGCTAAATCTGATAAAAGATATCTCATGCCACTTCATGAGTTTACTATCTTATGTTATGTTCCCTATTTCCTAGATTCAAAATTGTTCTGTTCTGTGAATTCGTTCTGTTCTGGAATTCATTCAACTATTAATAAAATGCAGTTCTTTGTCATTCAAACAAAAAGGAGAATCAAATAAATATAGTTTTCTTAATGTTGGTATTTGGTATATATTTCTAGCGTTAAGAATTATTAATATAAGCTCTTTTATGTATTACATGTGAATTTTTATAGTCTGTTACAACACATCTTTGAATATGTACTGCTCATACACTTACGAGAAGACAGAAAAAAAAAAGGACTAATTCAAGTAATAGCCAACCAAACCAGCAGATTTCAGAATAAGAGCATATGACAATTATTTTCATCCTGAGTCCATCTAACTTCAGAAGAGAGGAATTCAAGGTTTTTTTTTTTTTTTTTTTTAAATAATCATTGGAGTATAAATTAAATACTTTCTACAAGACTTTTCTAAGACTTAATGAAATAAACATGCAATTTTTCCCTTTTAGGTTTGGGTTACTTTCTGCATGATGTTGGCAATTCACTATTTCTAAGATAGGTGTCAGTGTGATTAGAATTCAAATATAAAACTTAGAAAACAGTGATTTAAACTGTAAATTTTTACCCTTCAGGGGGATGGTTTCACTGTAAAACTATTATCTAGGGTTGCTGAAAGGTAATGTGCATGCGCGTGTGTGTGTGCAAGTAAAAATACATATATCTATATCCCTCCTATGTAAGTATAGAAAGGCATGTAGCATTGCTGAAAAAAATAATATGAAAAATGATGAAAAAAAAGGTGAAGTATCCTGATCAGGCCCTTTCAGGGCATTTTCGAGCACTGTCAAGCTCCCAATCGCAGTTAGGCTGAAAGAGAAGTTCAGAACCTGACTACTTTTAAACAAACTTAGCAGGCAACTTCAGCATGCATTTTTACTCTCAGTGAAAGAAAACGCATTCTATTTATTACACTGTCTTAACTTTGTTCAAGGTAAATTACAGGCAAAGATCTATACGCAGTGAGTCAAGTAAGCATTGATTCTTTTGGCATTGTCAGTAAGAATCTATGGTCATACTAGATATGTCATTTTGTAAAAAGCATCCTTTCCTATTTGTGTTAGATGATGAATCACTTTTATGTGCATCTTCAAGAAAAAATGGCTTGTCAAGCTCCTAGAGAAAGAATCTGAAATTCTTTTATGAATGTGACAGTTGCTTCTATTTAGTCTTAATACTTGTATGTCAAATTGTGCAGAAACTTGTGGGTAGAGTACTAGTCTTGACTCCAAACCTAGATGTGTGGCCTTGAACACATGTGAAAGGATATGTTATTTACCCTCCTGAACAGTCCCGCTGATTCTATTCAGGGCTACTCACAAGACATGACTGCATCTTTGCAGCATGCATACGTATGCTTATGACTGGACTCTGAATTAATTCAATTTTCAAAGGATAATATCAAAGTATTGGAAGCATTGGTACTGTTTTTAGGTCTCATTGAAAAATTTAAAATAATACACTGTTTCCTCTGTTGAGGAAACTCTGTTGAGGAAACTCCATTGCAGTTTGGACCATAACCTGTCTTAGAAAATAGAAACTGTCACATTTGTTTTCAGTGTAGTTAGTAAAAAGAAAATCAAGGACTAAGTCATGATTTTTGTTTTCCAGTGTGTTGCCAACTCTGTGGTAACTACATCAAATTTTAGCAGTTTTTCTTACATGCTGCTGCTCTTGCCTTCAGCTTCTGAAGACCACAACCCCATAAACCTTCTGTATAGAGATAGCTAAAGCTTTAATTGATCATTAGTAGACTTTCAAAATGAGTTTCTATCTGACAAAAGATTAAGTGTCTTAGGGAATTGACTTGAAGCAGTATGATTAATAGAGGATAAATGCAAGGGCCTTCAAAAAACACTGCTAGACCACAAATCCTTGAAAAATTTCCTTCCAAAATACTTAAAAGGAAAAGCAATATATATATGTTTGTCTCTCAAATTGGAGAAGCCTTTTTAAAGATATCAATGAGAATTTATTAACTCTAATTTTCAAAAAGTAAAGAGCAAAATGTCATGAAAATGCTGAATTTTACTTCAGAAGAAATTATTCATTTTTTGGCAGTTTTATTTGCAAGTAAATTTTAAGTTACATGAATTTATTTCAAACAAACAAACAAACAAAAACAAACCACAAAACAAAACAAAAAACACCTGCTTTGGGCCAAAAAACAAACAAACAAACTTTTCTACTCATCGTAATTGAGAATACTGAGGAACAACATCGCTTCATGTTTTATCACAACTAGAGGGGTTGCTTCTCCTTCTGCTTTCTTTCAACTTTCACCTTTTAGGTCATTTTGAGTGATTTTTGCAAGTTTTTATGTTGCTTTCTATTGGCAATTTTTGTACAAGCCATTTTTGGGAAAACTGGCACCATTGAGATAACACTTACTGATGTTACTAGAGAAATAATGGCTTAGTTTCTTAGGTATCTGAAAAATCAGTGCTATTTAACTTAGTTAAGAACAGTTCTAGATGGTAAAAGTAACATTGTCTGCATTAGAACTATTAACGTTGGCGTAGCAGAAGATAGTAGTGGCAGCTGTCTTATAGCAATACTGAAAGATGGATGTGATTTGTATTGCACTTATAGATGAATTAATACATACAGAAATTGTGAAGGAGGAATTAAATGTTCCCTTAAAAAGTTTGAGAATTAAATTTTGCGGCTAAATGATTTTCTCTAATCAAAATGTTTACATCACCTAATGTCTCTGAGATAGGTATTAAGTGGTGTTTAAATTAAAATAGTATTTTCTTTACACTCCGTAATAAACATTTTCATTTAGGTAACATTGTTGTAGTGCTTTTTGTTATGATGCTTACTCTAAAACTGTTAAATAGAATCTTCCAAACTGCAAATTTCTAAGCATAAGTTGTAAATGATATATTAGTAGGCTGGGTGAATTAGGGTAATTTGTGATTTCTCTTTTTATCCAAAGGTAAGATTATAGCATATGTTAAGCATATATTATTTTACTCTGTCCTGATAACCAAGACAAACTGTTATCATGGAGTAATTGAAAGATGATGTTAGTCACTTGAGTATTATTCTTGAATTCTTGAAGTTTCATTTGATAGGGCTCTAGAATGCTGCCATATAAAATAGGAAACCCTCCAAATTAGTTATGTTTCTAATTTAGAAAAATGCCTATGTAATGTGTGTACCTGTGGAGGCAGGTTAGCCCTGAGCTTATTCATACGATGTTCTCACCCATGTAAGCATATTCAGGTAAAAGCTTTGCAAGTTCCTGGACCCAGCACCAAATCCTGGAGGTACATCAGTTTCCAAAGTATCTGTGTCTTGGAAGCAGCAGCATCTATTCCAGGTGAAACTACTGTCTGTTCTGTAAAGAATCAGCACAAAACTTAGGGGTAAACAGGCAAATTTGACCTTAATGGATGGATGTTTAACGAGCTTTGCAGAAATGCTGTCCCCCAGCTCTCCCTTTCCCAGCAGTATCATCAGCTTAGCCATCACACTCATGCCATGGTTATGGGCTTCTCATTACTGTTTGCTCTGTGACCCTTGAATGGGCAACTGAAGTGATTTTTAGACTCTTTTTAGTGGTCCTTTAATGCCTTCTAGAGTACATACTTTCAGGACTGCATATAGTTGTGGTAGCTGGGACAGGAGGTTGGCTGGCATGGAAATGATGGCAAAAGTATATATAGATGGATGGTCCAAGTCAATATTTTTGTTCAAATGTCTGTCTACTCCTCTGTTATTCACCACTCAGTTTAGGGTAGAACAGGTCTAAATGCACACTTTTATATCTAATCACTTCTGGCTGTCGATGCAACACCTGATTGATTGGGGGGGGTCATAATTATTGTAATCGGAAAGGAAAAGATACCACTTCTGCAAATAACACGGGGGAGAATAATCCTATTGATCTATGAAAGGTTGCATTCTGTTTGCTTTGTCAGGCAAAGTGGAAAATACTGGTATCAGCGGTATTTATGACAGGAGGCTGAAGGTATTTTAATATAGGTTAACTCTAAAAAGTGAGATTTTTTTGAACTTTATTTGCCATGTGTTGATGGGAAAGCAGCCATTTAGAGACATGAATATAGCTGATGTTTTTCTATCAAACACTACAATGTTTGAAGAAAAAAAAAGTGAGAAAATAGATCTTGACTTCCAATTTAATAGTAATGGAATATGAAGGCCAGATTGTAACTGTAGAAGTTCATTTCAAATTTAAATATTTAGCATTTTCACTAGTCTGCGAATACAAGAAAATTTATTACATTAAGATGGAATTTAGATCTTTGACATGAAGCTGATATTTTCATAGTGTGAAAAATATCAAGCTGACATTATACTGTCTCATTTGATGACTTCCAAATGTCAGAGTGCAGTAACTTATTCATAGGGACCTCAATGTCTTGTGATAGTGTCAATTTAAAAGACATTTACACTGACTTTTTTTATTTAAACATGTAAAATGGAATATGGAAAGTGAATGAGGAGAAGGGGGAAAGACCAGGGGCAAGAAAGTTCTCAATAATAGAATAAGGCACTTTTAAGGCTAATTTCCACGAAGCCTTCTGACAGCTGCATGGACTGCTGCCTCACAGGACTTCTGACAGCTCCAGTCTTATGTCTGTTCACATTATTTCACTTGTTCCCAGCTCAGCACTCTGGTATTTCTTGGTATTTCAACAGAACTTATGGCATTAAAAATAGAATGATATACTTTCCTGAAAAAATAAGCCCCTCTTCATCCCTTGATTTTAAAAGTGATTTGTAATAAATAAACTTCAGTGATGTATGCCCACTGCTGTCTGATCTTTCAGCCTCCTGTTGCGTTTCCAGTTGGGGAGTCTTACAATATGGAAAACATTGAATAATATCTCTTTGACGTGATTAGACCTGTGCATTATAACGTTGCCTGTAGAAGACCTCAGTCAAATGACCACTAAAGGACCATAAAGCCACCACAGTTGACTCCAAGAAGCACGAATTTAACCTTCTTTGAATACAGACACTGCTGATGTGCTCATGTGTACTTGTGCATGCACCTGTGCATGTCAGTATCTATCAATTTGGTTTGGGGTACTACGTGTAGCTGTAGCACAGTTATGAGGGTGTTTCTTGTATCGTGACTGTGTGCTGCCTTGAAGAAATGTGTTGCGGCTGTGAAGGCCAACTCCATGCTGCTGTGGGTGCCTCAGCAGAAAGGATGGGCCACTGCTTTGCTGCACAGGTTGTGACTTGACCAACACCTCTGTTACAAGCGCTGTGCGTTTATGCAACATGGCTCTATTTAAAGCATCCAGTATGGGCCAGGAATTGTCATGCCAATTTTTACACCTAGGCACAGTGCTTATAAAAAAACACCGTTAAGAATCGCGCTGGCACGTTTCATGCTCCCAGCAGGTCCCGTTTTACATCGTGCTGGGCTGCGTTTGCAATCAGTTGTAACGCGTACTCGGGTACACCCGGGACAGGGCCGGGCGGCCACTTCGTGGCGGCGCTGCCCGCCGGGCGCCCCTTTCTCCTTCCCCTGCCCCCGCCTCGCTCCGGGCACTCCCGCAGCGGCGGCGCCCCGGCCCCCACGCCCTCCGGAGCCGATGTCACCGGCCCGGCCCCGCTTCCACCGCCCTGAGGGACAGCTGCAGGCGCAGGCCGGGGCGCGGCGCTGCCCCCTGCCGGCGGCGGGGCCGCCTCTCTGCGGGCAGGTGCGGCCATGTCGGGGCAGGCGCTGGAGGAGCTCTCGGCGCTCGCCGCCATCTACTGCGAGCCGGACGCCTGCGAGGTGCTGGCGGTCTCAGGTGACGGCGGCCGCGCCGGCTGCGGTCCTGCGGCGGTGGCCCTGCTCGGCAGGGCTGGTCCGTGCCCGCCCTCCGAGGCCCCCCGCTGCCCTCGGCCCCTGGGAGCGGCGGGCACTGCCGTGGCTCTGCTCGGGGCGCTTCTTCCGGCCCGGCCCCGAGAGGAGGCGCTGCGGGGCCGCTGCCCACCCCCGGCGGCAGCGCAGGGATCCGGCTTGCCTGGGGAGTCGGCTGCCGGCGCTGCCTGTGCGCACAGCGCCCCGCCGCTTTGGGTGTAGGCTTTACGGGGGTGCTGCGGGTTTGCCCTAGGTGGGAAGGAGAGAGTGCTTGCTGCCGTCCGCTCCTGGGTGCGGTGGGATGGGAGCGCAGTGACCGTAGGTTCTGTGACTCCACGTTGTCTGTGCCAGCCTTGGTGGCCATTGTTCAGAGCACAGTTTTTAGAGATGAATTGTAGCAGTCTGTGCTGCTATAGTGCTGAGGTGCCCCGTCAGCAAGGGACAGTAAATCTCAGTAGATCCGATGTGCACTCACAGTTACTATCGGGAGGTAAGGAAGGCTGTACCAGGCAGGACGTGCAAGCAGTGTATGTCTGCTCAGATCCAGAGTACGGGTAGATTTTGCTCAGTTCCTACTAGAGATGTGACACCTGTCCTGTATACTTTTGGTGATTCTGTATAATATGCAGTTTCCCTGGTGTCATGGGCGCTGTTGTAGCATGCTGCCCAGCTCCACAATCTAGCAGTGGCTCCCTGCCGGGTGCACTGCAAAGAGGTTACCTGGAGAAGGCTGGTAAAACCTGATTAAATGTCCTGCCTTGAGATCTTGTCGGCATACGTACTCAGCCCCAAAGTACTGAGATGGACAAGGAAACACTTTGTTTCTTTTTCTGTGAGAATGGCTGAGCACCAGCAGGGGTTGTTCGGAGCGGTTGTGGCATTTCCCTCCTTGGAGATCTGCCTGTGGCCCCTGGCCCTGCCTGAGCAGGGGCTTGGGCAAGATGACCTCCAGAGGGCCCTGCCCACCTCAGCCCTTCTGTGAAAACTGCTTTGGCTGCTTTGGTGTGAAATTGTACGTGGCTCTCTTAAGTGACTCACTTTAAATGGTTACTAAGAAATTCATTGAATAAAACCCAAACTTTCATTTTAAAATAGTTGTAGAAATAGATTCTCAGAAAACAACAGGTAGCTGTTTGAAAAGAGAACATGTAGACAGCCTCAGAGGGCTGAAGACATCAGTGTCTGCATGGAGAACAATTAACTGAGGTAATCTAAAAGTAGAATTGTTTTGTGTCTAGATCTGCGTGACACACCTCTTGCTCTAGTGTAGGCAGGTAGTTCTGATATCTTTTCAAGTGGTATTTAAGGGTATATTTTTAAAATATGATTGATGAAATGTTTCAACTGAGTTTTATTTTCTTAAAAGTCATAAAGTTCAGAAATGTTTTTTTCAGGCATAGTTTGAAAATACAGTATCCAGGCTTAACAGTTGTTCATTTAAAAAAAAAAAAAAGGTAATCATATCTGAGCATTGCATATGCATGTCTGTTTCTCCGAGTCTGTTAGAAAAATATATGCACATCCTTCTCTGTCCTTCATATACAGCAAAATGTTTTTGTGTTAATAAGTTACCAGGACATAAAAGGCTTAGAAGCCTTCCTGGGACATGAAGTGATGTGCCATGAGTGCACAATGGGAACAGGTTATATTTACATTGGCCGCATTGTTTTCATGGTGTGTTAGAATCATTTATATCTGGCTTATTTCCATTGTTTTCTGCTGGAATTGAGAATATCATTTACAGTATTGATTGTTGGTAATTTTCTTACTTTGGGAATTTGCTTCTCTTTTAATTTGCTACAAAATCCCTAAGTTAGTATAAAATAAAGTTTTGCTGTATTCACTAGCTTATGTTTGATTTGTCTCTTCAAACTGTATAAATTGTCATTGACAAACAGTGCACAGAGGTAACTTCCAGTAAGACTGTTATGTTCTGCTATCCCTAATATATAAAGAATAATTTGCATGTATCAGGATCAAAAAGGAGGCCACTGGGGATTTATGGTTTTGAGGAATGTAAGAAAATGCTTTTGCAGATCTCTGGGCATGCTAAAAACTTCAGCTTCCCAGAATTTAATAGTGAACTATTCAGAATGTAAAATATGTTTTTATCCAAACCAATGTGTTGATGAATTTAAGTAAACTAATTACAGTGTATCTTTCTTACCTTGTGTGTCTATTTAGAAAGATTAGTGTTACAGATAGAAATCCATAATTTACTTGTTAATCTGTGCTCTTCTGGTTTGCTCACCCAGTTTGCTATAAAAATATATTTATATATTCTAAGCTTGTACTTTAATAGGTGCCATTTTCTGAAATTAAAAATAGACCGCATGTGTTGCATAAAATGCCTTTGGGCAGGAGAGGAGGGGGATATCTGTCTGGTTGACATGGAACATAAGAAAAAATCTGAAGTATGCTAGAGCTAAATATACTGATAAGCATGCCGCTATGGGGGAAAATAGGTTAAAATGTATTGAGTTTAGCCTTATTAGCACATTAAATGCCGATAGAATGGTCATACCCAACTCTTTATTTCAGGAATAATCACCATTTTGTTGTGAAGGCAACTCAGACCTTGTAGTGTGTGCAAACAAAGGAAATATTTCTTTAGAGCCTAGTTACGAAGGACGGCGAGCACTAGCTCTTTGTTCTGCCAGCAGTCTGCAGTGCTGGCGCAGAACATGGATGCTGCAATGCTTAAATAAACTTCACACATTGTAGCCCCACGAACGTTTTGAACCAGTTCTCCTTTTTAAAAGTAAGTCTGCAGCAGATGTAAATGAGCATGGCTGGGCTTTTCGCGACGGCTCAGAGTGATAGAGTGATACACCTTGGGATGTGAAGCTGCGTAGCTGCCTTTGGATTAGTTCATCATCGCCGGGAAAGGTGTGAGATTGTTGCAGTCTTACGAATGTGATCAGGGCAGCAGGAGGCCCTTGCCGAAGAGGCAGGTTGGCCTGTCTGGCTGTCCCTCAGTTAGTTTGAGTTGGTGAGACCAATCGTGACAAGTCAGTGAAAAAATCCTAGCAGGATTGTCAGAAAGGTAACTTGGTTTTCTGTCACTGTAATTAAGCTGGCAATAGCGTATTGTTCTTCAGCTCATCTATAGGCTGTCCATCTCAAAATTTATTGGCAACCTAGTTTAAAACAAGGTATCTCTTGGGCAGGAATCTGAGGATGTTGATGGTGTTCAGCCAAACACCACTTGCTTTCAGCCAGCAGCGTGCCGCTGGAAGGAGCGCTCTGTCAGGCATGGTGCTCAGCCTGGGAACTTACTTGGGTCCTGGGAGCCGCAAGGCAGGCTTTTCTTCTCGGGTGTGTGCTTATGTGTACTGAGCCTAGTATAACGGCAGAGGAGCTATAATTGCTGGTGCCCAGCAAGGAACGTTTGTCAGGGCTGTTTCAGCTGAAGATGGAGGCTGGAGTGGGAAGGCTTGAGGTCCCCGGCCTAGCTACTGCCTGTCAGCAAGTGCTGTGCGTGGTGCCTGCTGCCAGGCTGGTGCTCTGGAGACTTGAATCTCTTCCAGGGCTGGTGTGCTTCTCTGGAATAAACTTGCCTTAAAAGCAGTCTGGAATCTTTAGCAGGGTCTTAGAAGGCTGGAGAGCAGCTTCTGTCGGCAAGGAATGAGGCTTTGACCCTTAGTGCCTGGAGGTAGTGGGCACGAGTGGGCGTAATCTCATTTAATTCGCTGCATTTGCATCTTCTACTTTCAGCACCAGATCTGACTCCATTTACGTAGTGATGGTCTGTAGTTGTTTGAGGCTTCATTATTGTAATGCTAGAGTTTACTTTTTGTATTTGGTGGGTTTGCTCATTTTGTGATGGCTCTGACCTAGAATGTTCTTCATGTGAACCAAGAAGGAATTTTGGAGACAGACCCTTGGCTAAGCAATCTAAAGTACTTCTGTCTGTCCAAGTCACTTTTAGTTTCTTTCACTTATTTAATATGGTTTAAATATAAAATCATAGAGAGTACTGAGGTTGGCTAGTAGTGTCAGCAATGCTAATCAAACGTAATTCGAATGACTGTCGTGCAAAGGAAGATAAAGTAGGGGGAGAGGAAGGCAAATCACTTCAAAAGAGCTCCTCGGAAACTCATCTCTGCTCTAATCTGCCTTTCAAATCTGTCTTCTCCTGCCCTCATAGAATGAATCAACCTGACATCATTAGCTTCTTCTTTTTTTTTTTTTTTTTTATTTTAAATAAGAAATAGGGTGAAGTGTTTGGAATGCATCAAAAGGGTGAAGCAGAGAACATCTGAAGAAGTTCACCTTTTATCTGATACCCTTGTTTTTGTTGTAGAAGAGGTTAGGTCTTTGTCCCCTCTTTTCACGTTATGAAGTTTTGTATTGTTTTTCTGTGAAACATGTTTTAGTCAAGAAGGACTTTATTGCAGGAATTACTGTACATAACTTTCATATTGTGTCTTGGATTATGTGGTTTGTCAGGAGAGTGTGGTCTTTTGTCCTTCATGCTACGTGCTGTATGTATACTTTTCACACTGAAAATGACTATATTCTGAAATACACCAAGAACATATTTTCAGTACGTATCCATATATATATATATACACACATATTTTATATATGAATATGCATATATGTATATGTGGATGTTTGTAGTATTTCATAGAATCATAGAATATCCCAAGTTGGAAGGGACCCATAATTTAAGGTCATTTAAGGACTCATATTTAAGGTCAACTGTACAATAGAAAAGTTTTAATTTTCTCATTCCAAATGTTGTAGATGCAGAGAAGTTGACAGAAAAGAAATAAATATAGTTTCTCTGAAAGTTGTAAGGGACAAAGAATCTATGATGTTTTTTCTTTCTATGTCTGTTTTCAGTGTTGAACTGCTTTTGAGTGGTCGTGTCTTCAAAAATACTCAGTATAAGGCTGTTTGCCTTGTGCTGGTGTTGGTGGTAAAAGCCCTACAGATTTTTCTGGGAGCAAAGTTAGGGCACTGCTGAGTCCCTCTATTTTCAGTTGTCCTTGCTACTGCTATTGACCTGTAGAAGCTGACTTAAGTGTTTCTAGGACGATTCTTTATTACTGGCTTGTCTAGACTTTAAAAGAGCCAAGAGGTGTGAATGCTTTATAAAATGTGTTAAATAACTTTCCCTCTAATATGATATGGAAGTGTTTCATTTCAGGATTCCCTGCAAGTACAGCTTGAGGCATTGTTTGCAACCCATCCCCTGTCGTGTCCCCCTCCCCGCCCAAAAACACAATTTTTAATATAGAATGGCAGTCATTTGAGTTGAACTGATAAAGAAAATAGTTGAAAAACATATATTATTAAGTTCCATTTTAAGCAAACTATTAATGTTTATTTTTTATACTTTCCAGAAACGCATGGAATCACATTTAGAATTCAAATCAACGTGAAAGAACTACTGGATACAGATATACTTTTAAAGCTGTTATTTCATTTGCCAGTTAATTATCCATCAACTCTACCAGAAATTTCTGTTAACTCAGACCAGCTTACAAGGGCCCAGTGTGCGGAGGTGAAAGATAAATTACTTGAACAAGCAAAGAAACATCTTTCTGAACCCATGGTGCATGAGCTGGTTCTTTGGATACAGGAGAATCTTAAATATGTCATTAAGCAACCAGCAACAGTTTGCAATGAAAAAAGTACTTTGTCAAAAGCAGAAAGTACAGAGGATGCTATCTGGATGCTCCTTTTGCATTTAGATCACATGAGAGCAAAGGCAAAATACGTCAAAACTGTGGAAAAATGGGCTTCAGATCTAAGGCTGACTGGAAGACTGATGTTCATGGGCAAGATAATATTGATTCTTCTTCAGGGTGACAGGAGCAACATTAAGGTGCAGGAACAATGAATGTTGACTAGTTCTATCGATTTAGTACTGAAACCTGTGTCTGAATATTTTGTGTGTGTTTTTCTAAGATTAACAATTTTGGAAGCAGATTGATCATTAGGAGAGTAGGAAGGCCCAACAACTTTATTCTGTATTTAAGAAATAGAAGTTATTATGTGAGAAAGAAACCAGTGAAGCATGTGGCTCATATTCCTTTGCTTACCACTGGAATTATACTCCTCTATTCCCTGTGTTTCCTGACTGTAATATGCCCAGATTCATTCTCCTCTATTTCTGAAACACTCCAGAAAATATTCCAGAAAACAGAAAAGTTGTAATGAGAAATTAATAATAGACTATTTGTAGCTCATTCCTAACTGTCTCCTTCCTTGACATTTAAGCCACCTGGTGCTCCCTCCTGCTGCACATTGGAACTTGTCTGTGCTTACGTTTTCTTGCTGCATTAGGCAGGCCTTTGTGGTGATACTGGAGCAGAATGTTCTTATTTTTCAAACTCAAGTTCTCTGGGTCAGTTAAGAATGTGCTCAACTTCAAGCTGATGAATTGAAACAGGCATGCGCTTTTTGGAATCGTCGCTTTCAAAATTTGATTTCTGTGTTCTGAAAAAAGATCTTTGTTTCATATAGGTTTTTGAATTTTACTAAACTTCAGAGATACTAGGTGACATTTAATATTTTGTTCTTTTTGTCACTTAGGAGTACTTGATTCTTCAGAAAACTTCTAAGGTAGATGTGGACTCAAGCGGAAAGAAATGCAAAGAGAAAATGATTAGTGTACTGTGTGAGACAAAAGTACAATCACAGCATAAAAGGTATAATTTAATACTGTTGTGGACAGAAAAGTAACTGAATAGATAATTACATTCTGACAAATTGAGGCATATTCATGAATTTCTCTTGTACAATGTAGGTTTCAGATGTTTGAAGTCAAAGAATATTCAACACTGGATGAGCTACAAAAGGAATTTGAAACTGCAGGACTTGCGACTCTCTTCTCTGAGTTTGTGCCTCCTCTCTTAAAGTAAAAATAAAACACTGGACCAAAGCAGCAGTCGATTGCAGATGCTGCTGGAAAATACAAAGACTAATTTAACAAACAAGATTTTCTGGAAAAAAAAATTGAAGTATATATCCTTTTGCAATAAGGAGAAAGCAACTCATACATTATGAATTGATAATCTTTTGACTCCTATGCATTATAACTTTTTCAAAGGAATGTGGAGTTAATTGTGATATTTGCATGGCAAACATGAGAGACGGGGAGGAAGTCATGTTAAAATAAGTCTTTCAATTAAACTGTTTTTCAGTCCCTGTTTTCAGTGTTTTGTTTTTTTTTATCTTTTGTGATAGTGGTCTTTCATAATGGCCTGCTAGAAAGTATGACTAATTTCACTGTGAAAGCTTATATATTTTTTAAAAAAGCATAGCAAAACAGATTTGAATACAAGAGGACATATACAGCATATACTTAATAATCGTCAGGTGTTCATCTGCTAACTTTTCCTTCTCTATTTACTTGAATCTGTAAATACTGGAGTGTTGATTTCAAGAAAAAGTTCATGTGATTTTGGGATCTAAACAAAAACTGGAAGTGTCTTTGTGAATGTTATTCTAAAATGTATAAAGCAACTCAAGTGGAGAACTTAAATTGATTAAAATGATGTATATCATCTGAGGTAAAGCCAATTGTATTTTCTTTCATAGTTTACAGATTTCTTTTTGCACTCTGGTTTTACTGACTGCTTATTTAGATATCTTGACTTAATTAAACTGTTAGAGCAGTATATATAGAGACTTCAGTCTTCTATCTCTCAAGACTTATGTTAAGTCTTCTATCATTTAAAAGCTGGTAGGATATAAGTCCCTGTTGAAACGTACCCACCTGTAGCATTTTTTTGAGGTCAGTAGCCTTGGCCATCTTACAAATTTTTTTGTCACTAGTCTATGTTTTACTTCAGTGCAGTGTTAAAAAATTACATACAGCATTTTTACAAATCATTTTGTGCAAGTTCTTTTTGCTTAGGGAGAGTTGACTGCTTATTTCTTATAATTATTAGCGTCCTCTGGTTTCTGTTTTACCTTATGCCATCCTCTAGCAAGGCTAAATAAATTGTCCAGGAGTAAAAAGTTTGAAGTCATGAGTTTTTCAGTAACTAGCAATGCCATTTAATTGGTTTTAGCATATAGCTATACATGTGCTTTACTGCTCTCTAAAACTCACTCCCAGCAGCCAAATGCGTCACATGTTCTGTGTTTACAGAACAGACCTGATCAATTCAGTGTAAATTATGTTCTCTCCATTGTACCAGGGGAAGACCAGTCCTATTTGGTTAGTTCCCAAAGTGTGGTGTATTATGTACATTATGTAAAAGGTTTTACTTCCAGTTTCATACTCAGACCATGAGATCATACCTCTTTCTTTGTGTATACTAGAAAACCAACTAAAGAAAACTAGTAAGATTTTTTTGTTTGTTTTTATTCTTTGAGATATCAAATACATAAAGGGATGTGGCTAGACTGTTTCAGAATTTAAGTTTTTAGAGTTGGGTAATTTTCCCAATATGGAGTGTGTCAAACATGTATGTTGCATGTGTATTCACTGAGGCTTATTTAATGAGACAGTAGCAAAATCTCTTCTTAATGAGCCTTTCATGTATAGTACATACAGCATTTCAGGCACAGCAGAAAACAGTGTGGGTTAAAGAGGTTTTACAAATCTGTTCTGTATTATTTTGAAATAGCTCCCTGAGAGAAAGGAAGCACAACTTATATCACTTTAAGAGTATGTGGAAATGAATTTTTACATTTATAAAGCTGAATAAAGCACAAGTATCTTTAAAATATTAAAATAACAAAGATTTTAAATTACAGTTTCCAGAATTCTGTTACTCTGAGTTAAAAAGATCTGTGTTGAAAAATTGTGTACTAGTGGAGTAGAAGGCCATGATAAGATGCAGAGGCTCTCTCCTTACACTATGTGATACATCTGGCGAGGATCGAAACAACAAAAGGCGTAAGCATATACATCAGAAGAAAAACTAGTTGGTACCTCTCTGCATATCTATGTTTTAAGGTTTTGCCAGGTGGATTATATGTCCTCAGCCAGATCTTTAAAATCCTCCGGTGTTCTGGAAACACAACTGCAAGGTACTTTGGCACAACCTATATCAACATCTTGGCTGTATAAGTCTAGCTGGGGCTTTATCCAACTTCCATTTAAATCAGTTGAATATTTTTTCTGTTAATTTTGGGAATCGGATGGAATAGTGTACCTAGTCATGTGATCTCAAGTTGTCTTTGACTGCAAAAGTAACTGAGGCATACAGTTGTGGTGTAGTCCCAAGCTCTGCAGAGTTAGATAATTAATTATTTAATTAAAGACGTTTGTGTGGACTCTGTACTTATTGGCGGGGCGCACTGGGCACGAACCTACAGATAAATTTCAGCCATCTTTCTTCCAAGTTTAGGCGTACTCTCCAACTTTTTCCTCATTATTGTAAACGCTACTATAATTAGCTACCTTAGAAAAGCCGTTTGCAGGGTAAGTGGCTGTCAGTCACACTTGGTTATAAACTCATGTATTTTCTTGAATGTTATTACCTGATACCTTCTTGGTTAACTGTTTGGACAGAGCTAGCATTCTGCAACAGCCCATTTGAAACAAAACAAACAAACAAAAATACAAGTGACAAATGGGTAAGTTGTAGCTCTCTTCTGATCTATGCACCTCATCTTGCCAAATGGAGTTGTTCTAACGAGCTAGATGATTTCTGTATTTCAGGAGCTATAAAAAGCAATATACACAAAGGAATCATAGTTTCATTATCATAGTTGACTTTGTTACTCACTAACTTTCTTTGGACAAATCAACAACTCCAGTGCGGGAGAGGCATGCAGTTTTTATGCTTGGTTTGATTTGCTTCAGAGGAATTACAAATCTGATCAGTGTGATACTGTTCAGACAGCAAAGAAGAACATGAAAACTGATGTCAGTCTGATTCTGTCAAAGCAAATGCTTTTGCCTACCCATCAATCAGTCACTTATTTTGAAGGGTAGGAGATATCTTGTGTTCAGACAAGTAAACAATATTTTTAAAGGTTGTTCTTTTGGAAGGATGTTGCAGCTGTCTGTTAACAGATGGTTTGTTTGCATTTACTGTTAAAAGAGATGGGCAAGCCTGTGAGCCCCTGGGGCACAAAAGTCATCGAAATGCATACTGTAGTGCATGTTCCTCCCTCCAAAGGAAGTGAAGCAGACACAGACGTACAAAACGCAGGGAAACGAAGCCAAAGCTCCTAAGAATTGTTGGGAGGGCATGTATCAGTGCCTAAAAAGTAAGTGGAGTCATTGGAGTCAGACAAGCAGCTATTGGAGTCAGACAAGGAAAAAAGAAATCCACAAACAAACAAAAAATGGTTTAACAAATAAGAAGCTAGCTTTCTTGTGGATATTATAAACAATTCTTTGAACAACATGTTTAGTAAAGCCTTGTCTCCTGTGGAGTTGCTTGTGTCTAAACAATAGCGCTCGTGAAGCCTTTCTCGTTGGCGAGACACTCATGATGGTGCTTTTCCAGGTGGGTTTCCCAGTGTCTGATGTTGGTAGTGATCTCTGCATAAATGATTGAAGTATCAGTTGCTTTTTCTTTGCCTCCTACCTGTTTTCATCAAAGCTGTTGGAACTTTGTTTCATTCGGGTTATTAACTTCATTTTAGTTGACATGAGTTGAATTGAAAACTTAAAAATCTTGTAGTATAAATATTCCTGCTTCCTTATGGGCCGCACAGCCATGTAACCATACTTTAGTTTGAAAATCAGGCCCCAATGAAAGCTGTTGCAGTAGGACTAACTACTTGAAGATAACTACATTTGTGCAGTGCATGTAAACTAAGTAACCAAAAGGGCAGCATGAGATCCAGGTAATTTTTACTATTGCATGTAATATATCGGGTTACATACAATACATATAATACCACAAATATACGCTAGTACTGTGGCAGAGTAGTGATGTCTGTGGAAACAAGGACATCCGAGTGCTAACAGCTTAAATTACTCAGTTCTACCAGAAGTCAGTCTTTCCACAGGCTTTCTAGTCTGGTCTTTTTTAAGAATCATTACTGACAGCCATTTCTCCCTTGTGACCGAGGTCTGGAGATAAAAACCTTTATGTCTTTGTAGAGGGAGGAGTAGGAATAAAACTCTGTATTAATTTCTGTATTAATCATTGATATTAATCATTATTTATAGTATTAATACATGCTATTTATAGTTAAGGGTTTATATTATCACATCTCGAAAAGAAATCCATATGAGCAGCATGTGCTGTGCAGCAGCCTACCGTTCAGGAGAACTGCATGACTTCAGTGGAAGTCATGCAAAGTTCCAGATGGGGGAAATACTTTTAATGGGGGGCATCATCAGTATGGGGAACTTGACAGCTTTTTTTTTTTTTTTTTTTCTTTCCTAACCTGTTTAGTCTCATTTAAGATTATGATTCCTTCTCCCTGCCCTGCTCCCCATTTGTTTTTTTTCTGTTACAGGGAAGATGGGACACTGTTGAAACTCTTAGGTGAAAATCTTTGAAATAATTGATTAAAAAAACTAATCGAAGTTTAATTATTTTGTAAATAAGGCTTGTTTTTATGTTTCTGTAGTTATATCTCATTTTACAATAATAAGACTGTTTGTCTCTTATTTCTGTGAATGACCCACAAAACCCACCACAATTAGAATAAATTATGCACAGAAGAGCTGTAATAAGCATCAAATAAAATATTTTTCAAAATGAAATTTCTTTGTTTGCATTGTTTCTTTTAGAAATAGTTTAATAAAACCTGCATATGGATGATTTAAAACTTAGTGTCCCTTGATTTGTTCAGCATATCTGTGAAAATAGAAACATAATAATGTTATAGTTCATTGAAGTGAGATGATGAAACGTTGCACATACTGTATTTCTGCCAGAGTTTGAAACTGAAATGGCTTATATTATGAAATAGTGCAATTGTTGGGATCAACTTTCATATATCTTACAGTATTATTAAGCATTATTGTCCTGTTTCTTTGTCCATAACACATGCAATGCTGCCTGTACTCTGTTCTGTTTTTATAGTTTGTAGATATACTTAATGTTATGTTATCTTATGCAAGAATTATGGTTCTTTATATCCTTAATTATAGACATAAAGGGAGCTTGAAATATAAATACGCTAATAGCATTTTGCAGTTATTGTTCCAAGCTATTTTCACATATATCAAGATTAGTTCATGTTTTCTAACCCCACAATGTTAACCTGCAGCAAAGAGAACTCTTCAGAGTGACAGAAAATATTGCCTAAAAGACAGATTTTCACATTAATTTAAGGATTTTTTTTGACTCTAAAAATGAATACCTCAGTATTTTCAATCAATTATGTATTCAGGTGCTTTAATTTTGTCCTAGTAAGGTAACAGCCATTACACTTTTGATTTTCTTTGCATTCTTTAAGCCATTGAATGCCAGTAATCAGTTTGTATCCTGCATTAGAAAATGGCTGATCATGGAGTTGTGGTAAGCATTTTATCAGTATTTCCCATTATATATATATTATTCATTATATATACACATTATCTATCACACCTTGAATGCAAAGAGCCATTTTAGGATGAAACTTGATACAACAGATCTCTGCATGAGAACGGTGGCTTCTTATCATCAACTTGTTTCTGAATATAAGAAAGGAGGACTGATTTATAAGGGAATTGTGAATGATCACAATTTCCTTGAGTGGAATTTAACAGCCTGACTCACTGTATTGTCGTAGACCTGGGTAACTGCTGCCTGGAGGTGGGATGTCCTCTAGGCCTTTATGGGGCCACTCCTGGCAACATCTGAGTCCTCCACTAATGCTGCTATCGGAGGTTTCTTGAACTTTGTGTGGAAAATTGAGGGAACTAATTTTAGTTATGCAGAAAACATAGACTGGTTGACCACTGCCTAATCTGAGCTTTATATCAGGAGAGCAGTGTGGTACTCCTCTTGTGCTAGTGGAGCGGCAGCTCATGGCCTACACCCATGCTAGTCACAACGCTGCAATGCAAAGTCAGGGCCATGATTTTAAGACTGAAGGTGCTAAAATCATTGTACCTTTAACGTTCTTGGGATGCACTTAAAAAAAGAAAAACTCAAAATAATTTTGTTGGTCTCTGCTTGATCACTAAATTGTAGGAGGAGGAGGATACATTTTTATGGGAGTCTGTGCTATGAGTACCTTTCAGTCACAATAATATAAAAAACAGTTCTTTTTTAAAGTAAACTGTGTTAGTTGTGAGAACACTGTCCTTGTGAGATGCTGAACAGAAGCTGAGCTGTATGGATAGAGCTGTGCCAGAGGCTGATTTTTGTTTGGTAGAAGTGGAGGTGTTAGAAAGGAACAGATGGCAATAAAAGCGCTGGTGATGTGGCTCTCAGAGAATTTTTGGATTGATTGCTCCCTGGAAAGAGGTTTGGGAATATAAGGAAAGACATTGCTACTGTATCTAAGCTTCAAGTGGAAGTGCCTGAAATAAATGTGTAGCTTCATTGTCATTTTCTCTTTTTAGCAGAAACGACGTGTACAACTGAGAACTAATAATGGAAGGCTTCATGGGTATAGAGATGACTAACCTAGCTCAAGAGCTGTCGGCTGTGCAAAGGAATTGGAGCAATTCTTAGAAATTTTCCTCAAGTGACTGAGGGATGATAGAGGCTTTGTTGAGGCAATAACCTGAAAAAGTCTTACAAGACTGGCAAATCAGGCTTTCTGGTTGGTTGGACAGATTTCAGAGGTGACCAGCAGCTTTCAGGAGCAGATTCCCTGCAAACCATGGGCGTTCTGGAAAGAAAAGACTAAGAGGGTTGGCAAATCACTTCCAGAAAAAAATTGCCTGCTTGTGTGTGGGATCAGAGAACATAGGTAAGTGTTTAATTTTTATGAGACTTTTTCTTCATTGATATTATAGAAACCTGGAGTGGAGATGTTGGATTGTTCTTGCTCAAGCAGTGTGCAATGTCTCAGGAGGCTTGGGTGTTTCAGTTCCACGTCAATTGCAATGGCAGTCTTGGATGAAAACAGGGTGGTCACTGGTGTTACAAGGTTTAGCTGCTGCAAACATATTATGGGTCAAGAATTTTCTGTGGGAGTAAGAGCCACCCTCTTAGTTAGGCACAGCACATCTAATAAGAGCAAAAATAGGAGGGAAATAAAAGATTCCACTGGAATGGCCACAAGAGTTCTAGAAAATGGTGTTTCTGAGGTATCAGTATAGTAAAGAAAGACTTGAAGGTTGCATTTGCATTTACAAGAAGACAAGTGCTAGAAACTCAGCTGGGTGTGAGCATGTCAATCCAAATTTCTAGGCTGCATGGTACCTGGGGAGTGAGGAGCTTGGCACAGACTGGGCATCTGCCTGGCAGCTGTGCACCACATTTCTCTTTTTCTCTCTTTCTTTTCTTGTTAAGGCAGCTGCAGAGAGGAAGTTGGGAGCTGCTTGCTATCAACTCTGTCATTTGCTTCCTGTGCTGGCAATTATTAAGATAATACAGGTTTTGTTCAGACCAATTGTGAGGGATCAGATGAATGCTTTTCAAAGCAAAGAAAGCAACAGTGATAACAGTGATAAAACCTTGAGAAAAGCTGTTCATCTACATATTGGTGATGTGAAAAAAATTACCATAGCAAGAAAAGTCATAAAGCAGAGCAGGTATGAAGATCAGTTCCCAGCCAGTCTAGACTGCCATCTCTCCGAGCTCCTGGCCAAAGCTGATGCCATCAATGGGCAGTGAGGATGGGTGGCCTGTGGCTGGCACTTCTTCCCCGTGTCATGTCCTCTGCAGCCTTGCAGGGGGACTCGTGTCACCTATGTCTGCCGAGGAGCTCTTTGTAAGGTGGCTGGGGACAGCTGAAGGCAGAGGCAAAGCTTGGAAGTACCTGCAGTGTGCCGATGTTTTTAAGATCTCAGCTTTTAAACAGTAGTGGAAGTTAGGTTACTTGATGTGTAACAGGGTTTGTAATACCCACAGGAGCACTGATACTGGCCCAGGAATATTTATTTAACAGCCCAAATATAATGGGAAAGCCAACTAAACAAGAACCATGTCATCAGCTCCAAACGAAGAGTCACTGCAAAAGGCAAACCTACTCAGTGATGCGGAAGGCTGCTTTGCAAGTTGGACACTGGGAGTTTTCTCAGTCTTGGAGACAATGACAAATCTAATAATTGGGATTTTTGCATAGCTATTAGTAACAGCTTTGTAAAAAAGGGAAATAAATTTCTTACTCATGTAGTTTATAAAATTCTCCTATAAATTCATTGCTGAACTCAAACAAGTTGTGTATAATTGTTTAGTGGCAAAAAAGTTTTCTTGCCCTTAGGCGGAAAGTGAGATTTAAAGTCCTAAGAGGAAACTAGCTGTTATGTTTCTTGTGGATCTGAAGTAGGAATGTGTTACAGCTCACAGAAAATTTCTTGCTAACAGCAAATCATTAAAAGTGGAACAACAAATGTTAAAAAATTTCAGCTGCCGTGCTATAAACTACCACAGACTATGTGAGTGTACCTAATTCCTGTTGCTCAGAATTTTGCAGGGACTTTTTAGGTGTAGTAGCAAGGGGGGTCTCATGTTTTTTTCTGGATAGAAATGAGGATTGCTTTTTTCTTGAGCCAGCAGCAAGATATTACATATATGCCACTTAATTGCCACTTCATCATTTTCTAACAGCAAAACAAAGCAAAAAGGTTTGGGATGGACTCTTGGAAGCACGTCATGAGGGTGTAACACATTTTTTAACAAATCTGTAAGTCTCAATCATAAATTAAAAAAAAGAAAAAAAAAGAAAAAAAAGTCATTTCTAAAGGATTGCGATTCTTTATCCTGAAGGGAAGGTTTGTTATTTCTTGTGTAACAGAGTTGGCTTTTTGCTGTCCAGCTGCAAGCAGAAGAGGAACCAGAGGCCTGGGAAAAGATTACTTTCATGGCAAAACATAGCTTGTGGCAATCTGAAGTGACAACTCTTAGGTTGTGCAAGGCTGTATTTGAAAGACTACTGCAAGGGTAAGGTGTTTTTTTTTTTCCTTTTTTTTTGGCCTATTAAAGCTAGGGGGATGCTGGGAACATGCTAAACCTTTGAACAAGAGCTAGTATGTGAACAAATAATCTGCAGTAAAGCTCAGGTTGTCGCTCAAGGTCGAACATGATGTGAGTCATTCCAAAATGCAGTAATTTACCTTTGGGTACAAAGTAAAAAGGGTGAGCTTTCCACTGCAAAACTGAAACCTGTGGCTCCTCAGAAATAGGAAGCTTTATCAGTACTGGAAAATTGTTGCACAGTGTGGTAAAGCCCAGCAATGTGTGTTGTAACAGTGGTTAGCAGACCCAGCTGTAGCATTTTCATGACTGGCAGCCTTTTGTGTCTGTTCTTTATGTGATACATTTTGTTTTGTGATCCCTTTGGTATCGCATGTAGACAGGAGGGCAATTAGAAAGGCTTGTGTGGTGATTGCCTTGTGGCAGCAAAATCCTGTGGTGAAGTATCTTTTCCCTGGAGAACAATAGCTGGCAGTGGTGAAAATAGTCCCTAGCACCTTCTGCCCAGAGAGTTTCCAAAGAAGAGGGAGGAGATTTGGACATAGACTGAAGGATGGAGAAGCCTTGTGATCTGAACTAAAGTCAGGGGGAAAAAAATGTGGTTAGCTCCTGAGAGTGAGAACAGCCTACGATGGCCTGTTGGGATGTAAAGGAGCCTGAACTCTGCTGGGACTGAACCCCAGCTGCTCCACAGATGCTGTCTGAAGGAGCACCAGACAGACATGGTTTCAGTCTGGCTGCCCCAGGGATGTAGAAAGCTGCTCTGGCAGCCAAGGCTGGAAGAGATGGGGTAGTGATACGCTTTCCATCCGTACAGAGGGGGCACAAGCTGTCCCCAGCAATGGCTGTTCCTGGCCACCCAACAGGAACAGGGGTTAGGTGTGCATCAGAGCTGTCTTTAGGCTACATGAAAACTGATTTTGGCAGTGTCTCTGGGAACACCTGACCAACACCCATATAAGTGGGTCACCCACAGGTGACCTTACCCCATTAACTGTCCTGCTTGTTGCAGGGGTTGTTTCTGGATGAGGGCAGTTCCAGCACTGACACTAAGGGCCACCTTGCTGCTGTAAGGGCGGGAAGGCCTTCTGAGCTCCATGCTACGCAACGCAACCCTTTTGCATTTTTACTCTGAAATAGCTGTTTCCCTAGTATAAGAAAATTATCAAACATTAGGAGTGAACTACACAGCCAAATACAAACAGTATGGGATACCGACTGTCAATATGTGAGAAGCCATATGCTGTCACTTACATAAATGGAACAATAATTGTTTGCTCCCCTTCAGAACGCAGTTTATGCAGTCTATGTAAAGGCAAATTATTTAGTGCAGTGCAAGGAAAATTATTTTTTTTTCCTATCTAAAAGCAATTTAATATCATCTGATGAAACCATTAGAAGATACTGAGCCCAATATGAATCCCTTCGGTGGAATACATGATGTGGAGGAGTGGCTTATCTCACAAAAGCCTGCCTCCATTTTAGAGGTAATGGGTTTTTTATTTTTTTTTTTTTGCTTTCTTAATAATAGAGGAAGAGAGAGGGGCAGATCTGCTGGAATACTCTCCTTATCGTCTTTCCAGCCTATGCTCTTATGAAGAGGAGTAGCTGAGAGTTGAAAGGGGAAAAATCCTGACTATTGTGCTTTCCCTGAGATAAGGGATATTTTAGAGTCCCTTGTCTCATGCATGAAACCTGGTAAAAGGGAGTTATATTAACATATGGAAGAGTTTTGGGGAAAAACAGATCTTAGCCTCAGGAGTCCTCTTTTGACTCTTGGTTTGTCTGTGCGCTTTATGTGTCTTTGAAAATGGATGCTGAAAGGGGGACTATGAGCCACACAGGCTCACATTGCTGCAGTGACCTGAAGAGGTGAAAGCACAAGTGAAAAGGTCTATTTTAAATGTTTAAAAAATTAATAATTGCTGAAAAGTGCAGGTTACTAGAAGAACAAGCATCTTATGTGCTGTGTTACAGACAGATCCAGCACTCACGGGAGACATTTGTGACAACAGTCTTTCAGTGGGTGACATTTATGTACATGATAAAGAGACAAGACCTCTTTATGTAAAATTTACAATGAGCTTTCTAATGTCATCAGTTTTTTTAGGCTTAAAAAATTCCTTGTCTAATAAAGTTAACTCCTTGCATGCAGTGATCAGCTTTCGGGGTTGAGGAGGGAAGCCCACAGGTGCGTGCAGGGCAGGGTGCTGCTGCGGCAGGGTGCTGCTGCCCTGGCTCCATGCAGCTGCTGCCCCGGGCAGGTGGGAGCCAAAGTGGCATTTGCAATGACTGCTGCTGTTGGACTGAGCGTGGAAGAGACAGAAATGTATACCATAGCCTGCTGGTTTTATGCAAATGTACCTGGGAGCTGGGAAGGAAGGGGTACTTCTCAGTGGTACAGGGCCCAATGAAGAGTCATGTAGTAGAGAAGAAATAGAGTACAATGAGGGAGAAGGAATAAGACCTTTGACTAGAAACTGATGCTAAAAACAGTGTGAGGAAACCAAGCAGAGGGTGCCAGACAGTGCAAGGTGTAAAAGCAGAGCATAGACACCACTGTGTCCCTCCTGCTCCAGGGCAGCAGCTCCCCGGGCTGGCCAGTCCCCATGGCCGTGTGGTGCCAGGGGCTGTTGCACTTAACCGAGTGGGCACAGAGCTGAAGTGTGAGCGTGCGGTTTGCTGGTGTGTCTTGTGTTTCCAGCCAGTCATCTTCTGTGCAGGGAGCATTCCTCGCTGCTGCACATGCCCTTATCCTGGCCTCCGCTGTGAGTGATGTTGGGTTGCCTGAGCTTGCCACTTGGTCTCCCAACCTCTATAAACCCAGCTGTGGCCACTGACAGCTTGGATCCCTCCTGTGAGCAGGTGGCTTCTACCTGATGGAGATCAAGAGGAAACAGTGTGTACTGACTCTAATTCAGCCAGGAATTTCCACTTGTGGGGAGCACCCTCATGAGAGATCTTGTGGCATCAGTCACCCACAATACTTTTAGGCTTTCAGGTTTACAATGTAGGAGTTGATAAGAACTTTTAGTAGAAGGCCATAAACATTTTGTCACTTGAAAGCAGCAAGTTTTTTATTATTATTATTTTTTTGGCACTGGAAGCCTTTTAATAAACTAAATCCAGCAATAACTAGAGGTGACAAATCTGAATTAAATCTAGTAAGAGAAACTATATACTAGTGTTTTTGTTGTGTAATGAATGGGCAAGACTTTGGATTCAGCCATCATCTTACACTCTTTACTTCAAGAATAAATACTTGGTTTTAGGATACTGTAAGTGGCACCTGTGTGGGTGTTTGAAGGACAAATCCTGGAACGCTCTCTTTATAGGATGCACGTTTTTATCCCACATTCTGCATGGAGAAGATGGCATGTACAGGGAGGCTGCATTTTGCCCCATTTACCCCATGTAACCCTGCAGTGGTAAGCACAGGAGAAGCTTTGTGGTGGGCAGCTATTCTCCCCCTGCTCTCCCAAAACATTGTCTTCTCACTGAGCTTACAATGTCCCTGATTTAATCGAGAATAAACTGCATGTTGCTAAGAAGTGCACCATCCCATTCAGATACTGTCTTAGATCTGGCAGGCTGCAGCGCATCAGAGTATTTTGATAAGCATCGTGTCTCCTTGGAAACTACTACTTAGCCGTAACTTGACGCTCCGTTTGGAGTGTTATGATTAATTTAAGTCTTGCTTCTGCCAAGACACATGGTATGGGCCACCTCCCACAGAAATGAGTAGTCTTGTCGAGTTTATCAGGACAGCTCGCTTGTTCGAAAATGTCCCTGTGGGGTTTAGGAGTTCTTTGCCAGATCTCTTCAGGCTGTATTTTAAGCTCATTGGTTATAAATCTCATCTGTTATCTTTAGGTGTACTTTAGGAATCCGTTGTCTAATTTGATATTTTAAAAACATTTCTACGAACTGTACCTCTACAGTTATGAATAAATATAAAGCTCCTTCTGAGGCCATTAAATAGTATTTTAATTAGGCTGGCAAAATTGCGTTCGGCTTGTCTTTAAAGTCTTTAGCATCTTATTTCTATTAACAAAATGGTAATCAACGTTAAATTCTAAAATGTAACCAAAGTAGGTCATATTTTTATTAACTGGAGATAGATAATGAATGTGCCCTATGTAAAGATTTGGATTAAATCTTTTGAGATGCTGAGGATAGTATTTTAATTAAAGTAATCCTTATTTGCATCTAACAAACACTATTGCTACTTAGGAATTTAAGACCTTAGTGATGCATATTAGTGCATTACCTCAACGAATCTAACAGAGATTTAATACTCATATTTGAAGTAGCAATGTCATAAATTAAGAGCATTTGCATAATAAATTTAAAGCATGCTATTCTTTGCAGAGTTTATGTAATTAAGGAACACATACAACATGAAATTTGGAAAATTTTGTAATGCTAGGAAAGTGTACTTTTTTGTTCAATTAGTCCTCATAATATCTTATGATATGCATATCCTTATAATACACACAATCAATATTTTACGGTATCTTACAAAATAAAAAACTGCTTGTACTATAGAAAAGTCCAGCTATTACCACAGCTATTACATCTGTGTGCTAAGTTTCTCCCCTAACCCCCAAGTGTTTCAGGACATTTGGCAAAAAGACCGGGAGCAGAAGTCACTGTACTAGGCCTTCATGTCTGTGGAGAAGTGGGACTGTGCAGTCCATCTCACTGAGCTCTAGAGAGAGGTTTCCAAATCATGTTGTAAGAACTTGATGGAAGAGTTACTAAATTGCATCATCAGATGTCACAAGTCCTATGTCTGAAGTAGAGACTGGGTCTTGGGATACTGGCAAAAGGACTGTGCTTGATGTGGTACTTCATAGCCTAGTGACATGGACGTGTACACAAGGTGGTGCTCAGAGGTTTTTAATGAGAATTGCCTTAGAAATGTAAGTCATTTTCATGTATTAAATAACATAACCAGAGACTCTTAAATTAAATAAATTCCACACATACTTTGCCCCTAAAGACCTCATCTTTCCTTTGGTTTCTAGGTTGCCTTACCCAATTTTTGAGCCCACAGGAGTGACAACTGCAAAGAGAAGATGACAGACACCTTCCTGCCCACTGCTTTGCTCTCACTGTGTGCTGTGGCTCAGATGTGCTGTGACACCAGAGCTAGCTGGAGTTTGAATAAGAGTTTTTGTAGTACCCTTCACCGAGTTGTGAGAAATGCTAAGTTTTGAACTTGGCAAAAGCTTAGCCTGAGAAATACCACTCAGGGGCCACTGGGATCCTGCCTGCCTTAGCACTTGTTTCCCGAGAGCAGCTGACAAGATGCTGCTAGACCGAGTATAAGGAATGGGCAATGTCTGCAGGGAGGCCCTTCCCTGCTCTGCCTCCTTTTGGTGTGCACTTGCACTGTCTTCTCCTGAGGACACCGCATACATCACTTGGGTGATGTACAGGGACTTTCTGGTCGGGCTAGCTGGACATCATCAGCAGTGCCCCACAGGGAGGGAAGGATCTGACTTCTTCCATGAAAAGCACTCACAGTAACTGCCGGTGTTATTCTTGTAGTACTAGATCTTCTTTCCATTTCACATAGTGGGATGTACAGAAGACACTCATAGTAGCTTTGGGTGTGCTTTGTTGGGTTCCTGCATGAGTAGGGATTTCCATATCTCTTTTAATTCTGCTCTTCCCCTTGGGAAAAACTGTACCAACACTTAAACTTTAGTTTTTGTTTGCACGATTTAACCCTGCTGCTCTACTGGGAACAGTGCTGCACAATTCTTTTCTCTTGGATATTTATGACCATCAGAAGCAGTATCTTTCTTGCTCACAAACAAAAAGTGAATCAATGGAAAGATCATAAAGACTTTCTTTATTTGCTTCTTCCCAGAATAACCCCCAAACCATAAAACAACAGTGTCCTACAAATTATCATAAAAGAATGCTTCTGTTAGGAGTTTCTTGTTATATGTAAAATAAAATTTAATATTTTATTTATGTCAAAGTGACTGAATATAACATTCTCGTAAGTAGATGATGATGAGAGTAGTCACAGATGAATCTCTCTTTAGGGATGAATGACATTGCTACACTATCTCAGTTTGATATCCCATTTGGTGAAATAAAAAGGGAAACCAGGCAAAAGAGGACTATGTAACACAACAGGCAAGTATTATTCAGGCTGTTTACTAATTCTTTATTACAAATGTCCTTTACATTGGTAATTGATATATATATTTATACTTATTTACACTGTTTACGTTTGGTAGCATTAGTTGTCAAATTACAATCTTTCCTATATTTATTATACTGTGGATGCTGGCTGCAGCAATTCTGCCTTTCTGTTTATTTTAACATTCCTTGGATTGATGCTGAAATTTACATGTTATTTTTTCTTCCTTCATAAACCTGTGTCGCAGACGTAGAAAGACCTCAACTATTGAGATCAAAGGTCGGTAAACTTTGCTAGATAGCATGGCATAGAGTTCGGCTGTGATGAATGGTGCTAGGACTTGAAATAGGACTAGCAAGTCTAAGAGCATGAGTCACTGTACTAGGTCTTCGTGTCTGCAGAAAATTTGTGTGAACTGCTGGCTGAAAGCATCGACAATTTTCCATTAGTAATGAATTACAGTAGTAATTTCATTAATTTCTTCACCTCAGTCAGGATATGTTAGTGTAAGTTGCTTAACCAAGCATCAGAGGAGCCATTGCAGTTAACCTTTAGTCCTTTGCTGTGTAACCAGGACCAGTTAAGAAGTAAATTAGCGTAACATCCCTTTTAAAAAAATTACTTTAGATAAGCAACGGACATAATTTTTGCCTGTTTTTAATTTAATAGCAGGTTTATGGTTTTATGCAAAACCATTCACATTACATCTGACCCTCTGGGAGCTGGGTTTTTTCGTCTGTGTAATTTGGTGTCTTTAATAATCTGCTGTCTGTTAAATCCAACACAGGCTTGATTAATGAATTGTGATGAACCAATGCATTAATTTGCAGGTTCAGTCTAATACCCTAAAAGGCTACATCAGTGCTTCTATAGTTATTAATGCTAATAAACTTGAGAGAAAAAGCAAAGTGAGGAGGGGTAAGGGAAGGTAATATGTGACAAGTCTTGTCTTTATTCAAGCATTTGTCTGCAGCTACTTTTCTTTCAAGAGGACTGCAAAAGCCCTTTGCAACACAAAATATCAAATCAAGAACTGCTTAGTAGTGTTTAAAAATATTATAAAATTTCTGAAGCTATGTCTGTGCCATAGTCAAATCTTTTATTGACTACTTAAAGTCTTTATTCAATAGCTTTTCATGCTGTATTTTTAAACACTGTGTAACAGTTTTGAACTCATTTGTTGTTAAATCCATAGCTGAAACACAATTGTGAATATAAATTTCTCTAAAAAGTCACAGCAGAACCCTGCTAGATCATAGGTACATATGCACAAAGGTAGGCATATATATGAGAATGGTGGGTACTTGACATTGATAAACTTTACTATGACAAGCAACTCATTCCTAAGACTATGTCAAGGCTTTTGAGATGATCCTTTTTGAATTAGAAACTTTAAATAAATCAATGAGCAAAATTGTATATATAATACACATATTTCAAAACCTTAATGTGTCTATTGCATGTAAGGATTCAAAAGAGTAGAGTGTATTTTGCAAAGTGGGTTTCAAAAGGTCTGGTACATTGAGGAAAAGGAACTGTAATTGATTTATTTATTTTTTATTGAGAAAGTAGGGTTTACGACTAGGATAGTAATATGGTATAAAGATTTTAGGTTGGTGTAAAAATGTATGAAATTTTGTCTTTGATGTTGAGCCTTTAGATCTTGAAAACATCTTAAAACAGCATAGAAGTTCAAAGAAAGGGTTTTGTGTCTTCTCTCCTTGGGTATTAGCTCACAATACTGGAGCTTTGGCTTCTTCAAATTACAATTCTAGCCTTGCCTTGTTCTGATAAATATAATCTAAGAATTATTATTTTAGACATCGATGTATCCATCTTTCTGTCTATTAAAATATAGCATGACGTTTAAAGCCCATTTTAGCAATCATGCCTCGGGCATTTTCTTTCTAGTGGGGCGCAGGAATTTTCACTTGTCCTTGAGATAAATGACACTGGTATGGAATTGGCATCTCTAAGTCTTGCTTCAGCATCTATGGCACCAAAGTACCACCGGAAATCTTGGAACGAGACAGAGAAATTGACACTGTTTAGGCTGAGCCAAATCATTTCTCCCTATTGCTGTTGCTTCTTACACTTCCTTACTGTTAGGGAGAGAATAATCGCTGCTACATCTCAGCTATTTTAATAGGATTCAGAACACATGATCACATTAGATACTGTACCTGAGGCAATCTGTGTTTAGACTGGTGATAATTACATGCAAAAGTCATTCAACAATGAGGCAATTAATGCTGATGAACTTTAATAAAGTCAGCTGTCAGCAATAGATATTGCTGGCAAGTTTCCTAATCCTATATTTATAATGCTTTGAAATTCCCTTATGTTCTACTCTCTGTTTAATAGGATAAAAAAACAAGTAGTTTGCCACCAGAAAATATTGCCAGCAACATATTTATATATGACACAAATATGAACAAAGAGGTCAGAAGTCATTCTAGTTATCAGATTTACTCCAGTGATTGGTGTTTACCAAAGAAGATGATAGACAGAACAAGACAAATCCTCTAACTCTCTCAGCAGAGGAGAGAAAAAGCATTAGATAAGGAAAGCAGGGCTTACACTTTGTTTCATTGTTGATTAACAAGCATTAAATTATGCTTAATGTCAGATGTAGACAGGTCATTGTAATGTGATGTCAGTGTAAATTAGAGGATCAAGAGAGTTAGTGTCTGGGATTTACAAAATTCCTGAATCTGCACACTTTGCTACAGATATATACTTTTGTGAATTTCTTAATTATCTTTTTTTTTTTTTGTATTTCTTAATTATCCTAATTGGTTTTATAGCCAGATTTCCTTGCATTATAAACGCAGAAAAAATCATTATAAAGCCATTATTCTTTAGAATAGAAAATGGATGTTGACTCCCAAGGTTCTTTGACTTTCCATAGGCAACTATGAAGTCTCAGCATTTGGCAAGGGGTGACGTGATGGGTAGGAATAAAGTGTCCTCCTTTTTTAAACTTTGTTGAACATTACAAAGGCTGTGCAGATCTGTGGATATTTCCTTTAGATCAATTGCTGTCATTCTGTGGACTGCAGCTTAGGAACCACTGCTCTAACACAAGGAATCTGAAAAATACAAAACAAACTAATACAGGATATAAAGCGATGGCTCAGGAAAGAGTAGATATAATTCTGTGAAATGATATATAAACACTGTTCAATGTGGGAATAGTTTTAAAGTGGCAGAAATAACATTTGTCTTATTGCTAATCAAGAATAATACATGTAAATTATGTATCTTTATAGAGGTGTTACATGTTAGGTTTAGGGCAGAAGCTTGCCCTGGATCCCCTGGAAGAGCTGTGCCAGCAGGAGCACCAAACACTGTCAGTTTGGAGAAGGACTCCTCTCGTCAGATGCTTTTCCTTTTATTTAAGAATGCAATGAGAAGCACCAGTGAAGTATTTTTTCTGCTGTGTGTGTTTTCTTATTGAATACAAAGGCTTTATCTTTAAGGCCAGAGAAGTCCTGAGGGAATATCCCAGTAAGTTTATATTTTCTTCTCTTCCCTGTTGGGCATGGTTAGATCCCTTGCCTGGGTGCACTGGTTGTCTAAGCCTACGTGACTTCTGATGATCTTCTTTTACCTATCTGTGACAAAAGCAATGCTGGCAGTCTTGCAAGGTGGTGAGTAGCCGCTAAATGCATGTTCAGTAGCTGCAACTACATGGTATTTTCTTTTTAAGCTGTTGGACTATGTTAATCACTAAAAAACATGCATAAACGAGGAAAATCTGGTTATGTTGCAATCGTGTTGTGGTAAATGTTAAGGTTACAAATTATGGTTCATGTGTACAAAGCTTTGGTTTCCAATAGAAAAACTCAGGTATTCAGCATGAGGTTAAGTTTCTAGGGTGAAGTTGGAGACGAATCACAGCTGGATTTTGGCTTTCGGCTTTAACGTCTACTAATCTTTTTCTAGCAGCTGACAGAAAGATCATATTGAACTAGATAAGCTGTACAAAATTCCTGCTGTTTTAACCTGAAATCATATGATAGAAAGGTTGAGAGTTGGAAATGAAAAATGTAATGGAAAACGTTCCTCATGAAGTGTTGGAGGCAACCTGCAGCAGAAGCCCAGCAGGGGACAGGTGAGAGTCAGGCCAGGCTCACCTGGAGCTCTCTGACTGTGGAAAAAAAACTGTTTTGGCCTGTCTGGGTTTGGCTGCTTGTGTCCTTTAGAACTGAAAAGGGAGGGAAGAAGGGAAATGGAAATAGAAACTGGGGAGATGGGGCCCTGGACATGGCAAGACAGAGAGCTGACAGCAGTGGGGACTCAGGAAAGCATCAGTGATGGGGTTAGAAAGGCCGCAGAAGACAAAGGTCTGTGTGGGAGATGGCTGTTCCTGTGCTGA
Source organism: Cygnus atratus (assembly GCF_013377495.2). NCBI lineage: Eukaryota > Metazoa > Chordata > Aves > Anseriformes > Anatidae > Cygnus > Cygnus atratus. Next base: position 1,828,872 of record NC_066369.1, read on the forward strand.
GGAAAGCAGGGACAGCCCATAGGCCAGCAGTGTGGGCTCAGATCTGTGCTACGATTTCAAGTGGCAGTCCCTCACCAAAGGGGAAGGGCTGTCAGGGAATCTGCACTGGCCTGCTCCACACGGTCAGAGCCATTCTACTCCCCAGGAAATAAGGAAATTAATAGTGTGAGAGAAAAATGCACGTGTGTGGTGGGCTCACCTATTTCCCTGTCTTTACTGAAGCAGGTGATTGAAATGAGGTATGGCTTTCATTTGCTAGTGAGATCTATAAAATATTTAAACATCTGGTACATAGTGTAATAACTCCTTAAATTGCTGAGACACTCATGGTATAAGGCAATGCTGCAAACTATGTAAACAGGCTTGTCACTAAAGTCAAATGTAGGACATTCATGTGGTTTTCTTACTTTTCTACTCTTTCCTGTGAGAAATAGTATTCTACTTAAGATCGGTGATTGGGGGTGTTTATTCTGCATTTTAAGCAGGTTCTTACATTGACATTCTTTTCTATGTTACATCAGTACAGGAGAAAAAGCTTTGAAAAAGATGGAGGGTATCAACTATCCAAATTAGTACATTAAGTTCTGGATGGGTGGATGACTTGATGGATACAAACCTGGTTGGGTGATGGGTCTTGGAGGGTTGTGCTTGATGGGTTGCACTCTGCCTGTCACATGTGAGAAGCAGGGGTCTGTCCTAGGACCTGGCCTGTTTGACATCCCTATCAGTGGATGGACCTGGTGGAGTGCATCCTTATCAAGTTAACAGGTGTCACCAATCTAGGGGAGGGATGCCAACTGATGTGCTTGAGGGCTGGGCTGCTCTTCAGAGAGATGTAGCCAGGATAGAGAAGGGGGCTGCCAGAGACCTCATGAAATTTGGTAAGGACAAATGCCAAGCCCTGTCCTGAGGAAGGGGGAATCCCTGGGGTTCTCCTGGACTGGCTGTAAGAGCCTCTGTGAAAAAGTGCCTAGGGTCTGGCAAACAGCATGCTGAATGTGAGACAGCAATGTGCCGCAGCAGTAGCTAAGGTATCATTAATGATGTCCTTAGGTGGAGGGGGTTCAGTGGAGGGCCACCCAGACGATCAGGGGCTGGACAGATTGGGCTCCCATGGTTCCTTCCAACCTGAATTATCCAAGGAGCTTATGAAGTGTGTGTGTGGGGGGAATTCAGAGATGGATACCCTCCCTAATGCTGAGACTGTAACATTTAGCTTTCAGATTTTCTATGAACTCCCTAGACCAGGAAGTTGTTTGCCCAGTGCAATCTTTTTAGATTATATTTAACCATTTGTATTTGTTCTGGTGGGCTAATTCCTCAAAATAACACTGTGGGATTTTTTAGGAGGTTTTATTTGGGAGAACCCAGTCCTACTTGCTTCTAGTACTGGAGAGATTTGTAGCTTCAGATGGGGATTTCAAAGGTTAGTTCCTTTCTCATTGTTTGTTTTCTAGGGTTTATGTGTCTATATATATTGTTTTTAAATGAAAGATTGATTTGGCCCATTTATTTTTGAAAAATTGTTTATCTAAGCTGGGATTTATCTTAAACACGATGCAGCTGCACTGAAATATTGGACTTCCAAGAATACGCTGTGAAATGCCAGGGCATGCTTTTTGTATGGGAAGAAACAAAACTGAGAAGATGGCTGTAAAATTCAGTTGCAGGTGCCATCTGAGCTCCATGAATGAGCAAAAGCAAGTCTTTTCTGAGGTGTGGGCATGCGTTGTGTGTTGTGCTGGAGTTTGTGATTTGGGCTGATGTGTTTGCCTCATGTTTCTAGCCGGTAAAGCAGCTCACACAGCTGGTTACCATGTCCCTGACGTCCTGACCCAGGGATGTGTCTAATTAGCAACTGCATCCGTCTATGCCTGCAGAGAGGAGGCAGGTCAGGAGAGGATAGTGTTGGCTCCCCCTTGTCAGGAGGCTGCTACAGGACGGTAGGCCCAGGGGGCCACAACAGCTGCTTTGAGGTGGCCCAAGCTACTGAGGGAGGCGGGGGTCCCAGTGGGGGCCAGAGCCCCATGCTTTGGGATTATGAGGATGTAGGAGGGTGTGTGTGGAGACACCAGGTGCTGGGGCTTAGCATTTTATTTAGATGAACCGACATTTTTGAGCATGACCGGCTTATTATTTTCTCTCAGAATGCCCAAAGTGGAAGAAGAATCGGGTAGGCGTAGTAGGGGAGGGAAGCCCCAGCACGGGCAGCGGGCGTGGAGGCAGGCCGCTAACACCAAGAACCTGACGGGGCCGTTGCCGCCGGGCTGCCCGCCAGCCGAAAGCAGGGACTCAGACAAAACCTTCCCCGGGCTCCGCTAGGGGCTGCTCGTGGACCGTGCCGGGCCCTGCCCGGGCGGGGCGGCGGCAGCAGGTCCCCGCGCAGAGCCCCGGGACCGGGCCGCGCCGGGCCCCATTGCCGGGCTCCTCACGCGGGGCTCCGCTGATCCCCCGCCAGCCAGTGTCATACGGGCGTAATTACACTCCCTCCCCTTCACCCCGGGGTATTTTATTTATTTATTTATTTTATTTTTTATTTTCTCAAATACGTTAATACGATAGTTTAAACTTGCAGTCCAAACCTGCTTGCTTATTGGAAGGGCTTGACTGTAGCTCAGCCATAATTTAATGTTAACGTGTTTACAGGGGATAAGTCAGGTGTCTTCCCTTCTTAAGGCAGTGTTGGTGAGGTTTTTATCGTGAATGTACATTAAAGAAAGTGTTGTGATTCCTGTTTCCCTTCTTGTCCTCTAAGATTGTTGGCTTCTTTTTGCTTCTTTCCTGTAAAATATGGACTTGAAAAGTTATTTCAACCATGAAAATCTTCTAAAATGCCCTAAAAATATCTTTAGCAATGCGACCGTTCAAATCGTTGATCCATGGCAGACAGTAGGCTTTGATTCAGACATTTGTGAGATAATATGTCATTGAGTGATGCCATCTTTGTTTTCACAAGGTTAATATCCCACTGCTGATAGTTAATGAGTTGACACCAGTGAGATAGAGAAGATCAGAAAAAGCAAAAGGTAAGGCTATACAGATTTTTAGTGTAATATTATAAAGAAAATTGGGTGTCACGCAAAAACGCCACTTCGTATTTCATGAAGGTGAAGTCATATGGTAATTACAATGTTTTGATAAAATGTTTCATCAACATATTTGGTGTCACTGTAGTTTCTTCTGTTTCTCCTCAGGTCTTTCTTTTCCACAAACTTTTACAATAGTTGCAGTGGGAAGAGCACACTCCAAGATTTTTATTTTTATTTTTAATTTTTTTTTTGGGAGGGGAAAATGAATTAGTTTACTTGTCCTGGTTTTGTTTTAGTTCTGAGTAGGCTTAAGGAATGTTAGCAACCGGCCTGGAAGCATGCTGGTAACTGTGCAATAATTGTGCACTCTGTTGTCAAAAAGCCTTAACAAACCCTTAAGTGAGTCTAATTAAAACAGGCTTTGATAATAGCAATAATAAAGGATTACTTTAATTTATACTGTAATGAAAGGATCTTGCCATTAAATAATACAGGAAACAGTGGAACTACTTTTTTCAGAGCAGACAGAAATTGCATGCTGTGTTTTTACGATCATAGTGAAGTCCGAGTGATTACCTTCCATGCAAATAGCAAGAACTTCAGAAATGAAGTAGTCCGTCCTTCTTGTGAGGAAGAAAAGGTGGTGGTCCAATTATCCTTATCTGTTTCTAGTGTGTCTTTCTTCTGTAAACCTTGCACATGTGCACCAAAACCAACCATTTTAATGCAGATTGCGCCTGACAGGTTTTGTGTTGTCTGAACACCAAGCTTTGGGCTGGAAACATTACAGATTTTAAATAGTTTTTTTTTTTTCTTTTTTTCCCCTTGGAATTTCTTTTGCTGTACTTTGTTTCTTGGCATCTTGTACATTAGTCAGGATTGTTTCAGAGACATGAAATGACAGCTTCTTTTTCAGAGCATGATGCTAGATACCAATAGGATTGCCCTTCTCAAGTAAACAGGTTGCCAGCCTGTGAAGGATCGCGTGGTACGATAGACATGTCAGCAGGACATATGGCTTTAAACTGCAGGTTAATCACTAGGGAGCCTCATGTCAGTTCTCCACTTTCCTGCTGCAGAATCTATTTTTATTTTTATAATTTACTGAATTTTGTATTTCTTTTCCTGGGACACTGGATAAGGTTTGAGTTGCATATTTTTGAGAGGGGAAACTGGAAAAAAACACACCCTAAGCAACATACCCATTTTATTTCATAAGGTAAATTAGAGCCTTGAAGTCAAGTTTCATTTCATTTTCTGATCTTCTAGTGTTCCAATGAATGAACATATGAAGTGACTGGAATATGACATTCACACATTGTAATAATCTGTTTAAACGATAGCTGGTAGAAGGGCTAAAAAACAATATGTTTAAGTATTGAGAAACAAGAATAATAAAGAATCAGCAACCTCAGAACAGAATATAACAGGCTGCTACTTCTGGGCCTTATGTTGCTTCTGTGTATTATAAAGAAAACACCAATAATAATAATAATAATGAAGGATAAGCAACTAAACTGTGGATTCAGGGTTCACTTTTCAGTTCTACCTAACTCTTCGTAACTTTACAATGAAAGATTCAGAAATTGAAGCCAATTACCATAATATGTGGTGGTTTGGTGGGAGCATGTTCTACATCAGACAGTTAAAAGGTTTTATTGCTATTAGGAGCTTGTTAATGCCCTTGATAATGTCTCTAGTTGCTTTGTAATGTCTCTTGTTGAAGTATAGAATTCTTTTATCTTCTTATTACATTATGCAGAAACTTGAATTGAAACGATATTTGCAGGAACATTTAAAGTAGTGCATCAATCAGTTTCAAAGAAGAGAAAATGTTCTCAGAATAGCTTATAAAAAGATAACTGTCAGTTTTATTTTGGATGAACAAAGAAACCAACGTAAAAAGCATTTTATTGTAAAAGCACACTGTGCAATTCAATAAATATTCCATATAAATATAAAGGAAAAGAAAGTTCATAATTATCTGATGACTTGAATGTAATTTAAGTAATACTTTCAGAATATAGCAAGCAGTGAAGCACCTTCATTCCCATGTATTCCTTCTCCCAGATCAAGTCCTCAGTAGGAGATAACTTAAATCATCTTGTTAATGATTTGAATGGATAAGGTATGGTTATAATTTAACATTATCTTCCAGAAATGTAAAAGTCTTCACAAACCACCTCACTGCATTAGGAAAACAGCAGCAGCAGTCTCTCTCACTCTTTCCCTCGCCCCCCTCCCCCCCCCCCCCCCCCCCCCAACATGATTTCTTGTTGTTTATTTTCCTTCTAGCCTTTCTTACCTGCTTTAGCACAAGGTTATTTGAGTATTTATACATTTGGATTATAAACCATCTATATGACTTGGTTATAAAAGACTTCCACGTGGTGTTATTATCCAGGAAAACAGTTGCAAATAGTATGCTCCCTGAACCTGTAGTATCTTGCTAGACCACACAAAATATGGCATGTTTCAAATTCTGTCTTGTAGCCTGTAAACCAGAAGCAGCTCTCCCCCTGCTTTATTTTCTAAAAAAAGGAAAAAGGAGGGGAAAAAAAAAAAAGAAAATGCTGAAGATGACATATACAGAGTTGTAAATACTCTGCTCGTACAGCAAACACTTTCCAGAGAAATTTGTTTTCTCTCTCTTTGGATCTGTAGTCTTCTCAGAATCCACTGTGCACCCCTGCACTTCAACACAGCATAAGATTTCTAGTGTAATAATTCAGTGGTTATTTCTGGAAGGTTTAGTAAAGCAAAGAAGTAATTGATTGTAAATACACTGATTAATTTTTTTAGTAACTACATTTTGTGCACCTATGATTTGTAACTTCTTTTTGTTACTATTATGAAAGGGTATACAGCTTACACCTGCATTATTAAAGTGTTTATTTTTCATTTCTAAAACTTTGTAAAGAGCATTTATTTTTATTTACTTATCATTATCACTTTGTTCATGCTCTGTTCTCACTTCACAGCTTCAAACTAGGAACATTTTAAAACTTGCAGGTTTTCTTAAAAATTACACGCTATTGAGAAAGCTTATGGCTTTTAAGCACTTACACTAGTGGCTCCAGTGAAACCTGCTGTAATTGATCGATCAGTTGCACGTTCACAGCTTGTTTAAGCTGAAATTCTATTTCCACGATACATTTTTCTGCAAAGGACTTTCTGCAAAATCCCTTCTGGAGCTGGTTTCCTTTATTCTCGTGGGACATGCTGCAGTGCCAGAGGAAGGAGCACTGTGCCTGTCCCTGCACGATCCCCACCTCTTCCCTTTCGCTCCCTGATGCCGCCTTCCAAGCCTTTCTTGGCCCGGCTGTCATTACAGCCCCCCAAAAAGAGCGTGTGTTTAATAACACTTCCGACAACTTCTGGAAAGGAGCCTCCGAGTTATTGAACCCGTGAGAAGGCAATAATCGACAATGAACAAGTTGGTGGGCTGTACACATCTGTGTACTCTGCCTTGGAAAATAAAGGCTGTTGCCGTAGCAACTGCCACAAGCCGGGCCCGTGCGTTAGTTATGGTGAGACTGGGGCATTGAGAGCAGGCCCCGGCCCCCGCCTGCGCGCTGGGCCCGTGCTGTGCCCAGGGGCCAGGCCTGACTGCTGGTGCTGTGCGGCCGCAGCGGCCTTGTCTCGCCTGGGGAGCAAATAAAAAAAAAAAGTGTCAGAGTACCCCCGTAAGCGAGCAGCCTAGCTGTAAAACGAACTGCGCAGAAATTGCAACCGAGCTGATGATGATCTTGGGATCTTCTTACCAGAAGGCGCTGTTGTTCCAGACTGTAATCACTTTCCTTGTTTAGGAAAGTGTGTTCATTTGTCCCAGATTTACTTATCTTTTTTTTCGCCTTAGTTATTAATGGGCAGGTCACATTGGCCTGAGAGGCGATGCTGGTGGGGGAGCATGAGGAGTGATATGGGGAACTGCAGGGCTCTTTCCAGGAGCACACACCAAAAACCCTACTATAGGAATAGAAGAATACATTAAAATCACACAGTACAAGCAGCTTATACTTTAGCGTGACCCTTTAAAACACGCAGGCTGCTGTGATGCATGCTGTGAGCAGCTCGTTTGGCAGGGGTGGCGGTGGGGCTGGCTGGGTGCTGCCCCGGAGCTGGGCTTTGGGATGCTGTGCTGCCAGCAGGAGTGTGGAGCAGCCGTCTCAGGAGGTGCAGGAGGGGCGAATGCATCAGTACGTGGGAAGCTGGTGGCCAGGGGTTTCTAATCCACTGTGGTTTGAACAGAAGAGACCTGCAGCTTGTAAGGAATTATACAAACACAGAGCGGCATAAAATTGTTACTGGCTGAGCTTGAATGTGTCTTGTAATACGTAAGGCTTTAAATAACTCTGAAAATAAGAAAGGAGCAGGAATTTGACTTTCCTAGTTAGCAACATTTTCAGATATATGCTGGGAGGAGTAGAGGAAGTTATGCATGGATATGGTAAACGCAATAACAAAATCATAGAACCGTTTGGGTTGGAAGGGACCTTAAAGATGATCTAATTCGTTCCCCCCCCTGCCTTGGGCAGGGATGCCTCCCACTAGATAGATATTGCATGCTGCAAAGAGTGAGCTGATCAATAGGAGGAAACGCCGTGGCTTGGGTGCCTATCCTGTGAGCCATGCAGAACGTCAAAATGGAGGGCCATTTCTTCTTTTATTATAACAAGAAAAATGTTACGTGTATAGCAGTAGCACCTGCAACACCAAGCTGAGAAAAATAGAGACGTGAGAGTCTCTTACCCAAATACCAACTGTTAAATCAAAATGGAGGGAAGTCTTAGGAAGGGAAACAGACTGAGGGGTCCTGTACTGTTTATGTTGGCTGCTGGCAATTCTCCTGCAGGTGTGACCTGGCCTCAGCTACAAACCCTCCGGCACAGGTGCTGAGCGTTGCACTGCTGTTACAGAACTGGGCTCACTTAAATTGCACGAGAGGAGAAGTGATGTTTTAGCAGAAGAATTGAGTGGGAAGAGACAAATCTTGCTGTAAAGAAAGTGGAGAGTGTATGAGTTAAAATAGATTCCTCTCTGAAATGCCCATATAGCTTCAATAGCTCCACAGGAGTTTTAGGATTACAAATGGCAGCAAAATTTGTGCCATTCTGCATAATTGTATTCTCTACAAAGAAAGTTTCCTACGTCTTTTAGCAAGGATATTACTTTCCTTAGAATGAAAATAATTTCCAAATGACATCTTTTTGTGCCAAAGATTAAAAAGGTCTAACAAGGAGTTCTAAAAAATAATGAAGTGTTTACATTGAATCCGTTAGTTTTACAGGTAGAATAATGGCACAAAAATAAGAGAAAAGTTTGGTTGGTGAAGGGAAGGTGAAACATCTTGGTTCCTGACTTGTCACTACATTCATCCTCTCTCTTAGCTCCCACTATTTTCACTGGCAATATACAGAGCTATATTTGTCTTTACTGAGGTTCAGTTCTGCTAAAAAAAAGTCTAGTTTTATCTCTCTGCTAATGTTTGATTTCAAGCCTTGCTTAAGGTGGATCTCTGACAGATGAGGACAAATTTGGAATGTCTTGGTTTGGCAACGGTTCAATCCCTGGTAATTTTATTAATTTAAATTTAGTCGCAGTTGACACACTCAGGAAATGCTGTCTCTTTTGCCCCGTTGCAGCCTAGAAACTCTCAGCGATCCCTTGGTTGTCATAGCTGGCGAGCACGAGCCCTCCGTGCTGAGCTTACAGTTCTGCCTGCCATCTATGGACATTCCTAATTACTTTGGAGGCACTCCATTTTGTAGTGCATGCATAATTAGTTAGTTAGTCACATTTTATTTTAGCATCTTTTCTAGCCAGTACACTAATGAAATCCCGTCGTGACATCAGACCCTTCCTGTTGAAGTGGGCCTTCCCTTTGGGGATCCAACACCCTTTTAAATTAATGAGCCGCTTTACAGAAACTGCTTCATAATCTTATGTGCAATGTCTGCAAGGAAATTTATAAATTGCCTGACTTTTCTTAGGGTCTGATCCAAAATATGTTAAAATTAAAGGAAAATCCCCTATTAGTATTGCATGCTTTGGGTCAGGTCTTGAGTGAATTTTTGATTTCACATATTTACACTAACTCAGTAAGGGAGAAGGGCCCTTAAACCTTCACACACACGCAAGCAGAAGTCTATGTGGGAAGGAAGCTGATTAGCACTGGAGGCTCAAGGTATAGGATGGACTGTAGATAAGAGTTAGTAATAATCTATTAATAACAAACTTGGTTTTAATGTGAAGACTGAGAAGAATGTAGGAAATAAAATTGTACAGATTAGTCTCCTACAGACTTGGGCTTCTTTTAGGCATTATTTTGGTAAAACATGAAAATTGTGAACCCTAACTATTTTTATTACAGACTGTGGTAGCATTAGCAAAACTTCAAGCAACATTTTCTCTCTATGCTCACATCCAGCACATCCTGGATTTTTTAAGTATAATTGAACCCCAAAAAATAGAAGAAAGAGAGAGAGAGAATGAGAGAGAGGAAAGGTGTTGCTTAGCAACAGCCTCATTCAAATGATCTGAAATTGGTATACTTGCTGGAATTTGGGAGGCATCTCGGAGCTTGCCAGGTACACAGGCAAAGGAGGGAAGGGAGTGAGTGTCCAAAATGGAGAAGTAAAGCTCTGCTGCGGCCTGTTTAAACACGTGTACTTGATCTGACTATGCTTGAAATTCTGGTGCAGGTGCATTTGTTAAGCACATTTGGTCTTCCTTGTATGCTGATCATCATTTCAGTAAAGGGAGACTTGTTTTGTGGCAGGTAGATGCAGATAACTTCTTTGTAATATTTGTAAATGTGTTTATTTTCCTTCAACTTTAGATATGCCAATCTTCTCTCTCTGCAGCATGGTTTACTTGACAAGCACTCTTGTCCCGAAGACAGTGCTTTCCCTTTGGTGGTACTGAGAGGCCCGCAGGGTGATGTGTTTGCAGCACCTAGCTCTGCCGTATGTTTTCTTGCCTGAACTCGCCTTGCCGATTCCAACTTTGTGCAGAAAAAGAACGATACCTCAAAGCCTGGATACAGGTCTGCCTCTGTGGAGGAGTATGTGGAAGGAATAGAGGAGGGTTTGACAGTGATTACTCTGAAATAAAATTCTGTGTGTGCCATTTTCTCCTTCTCCTAGGAGAGGCAGCCCTTGTGCTGGAGACCTGGGAAAGCATCCTTGCTGCTGTGTAGGGCATCTGTAAGGCACAACAGAGGACTGTCTTGTGGGGTCTGGCCACAAGCTCCAGTCCTAGATTTTTTTTCTTTATTCCTCCATGCAATTCTATCAATGCTTTGTGCACTGTCAGATTGACCACCTCATTTTTGGGCTGTTGTCTGGTAATTTTTTTGTGACTTGGATTATTTTATTTTTGCCTTTTGAAGGTCCCTCCCTGGCTTTCCATGGTGTATGAGGAAGGAGAGAGAAGTGACTCAGTAATTTCTCTCTACGTGCTCTTGATTTGCCATTCCACAGCTGGGGAGGGATTTCCAGCTTTCAATATCTGTAGGTCAGGCAGGATGGGGAGAACATCTGGGATTGGGACTCCTGATACCTGGAGTTCAGGGAAAGCACCCATGAGGGTGTGCATTATCCTGGTGTTATAGGCTAATTAATCATCTTCTAGTTTCCCCAGTATTACCAGGGGCTTCTTTTATATCACTGTAAACAGCATTTGTAAGACTGGTTGTCCTCCTGTCTGGAATTCAGTAGGTGGATTTCTGTGTGCAGCAAGACCAGAACACTTTGCCTCTTTGTGGCAGCATAGCCTTAAGTATAGACACTTATATGGTACAAGGGAGAAACTGCAGGAGTCTGAGTGAAACATCATGTCTGTTTTCAAATAGACCGTTGCCTTACTCCTGCCATTCTTATTGCTTTTTGGGAACAGCTGCCTCTCCCAGCTAATGCACACAGCTCCAAGTAAGAAGACAGGCAGTGGAAAAATTAGTAATTTTTTCCCTTTCAAGTCACAAAGAAAGAGCTCTGAGAGAGGAAAAGTGACCAGGGCTCCCAGACGCTAAGAATGAAACTAGTTAAAATTCTGCAGCTCACGCTCCTCGCAGGGGGAGAATCACATTCCTGTGTGGTTTGACTTGGCAATTCACTTGTAGAAACAATTATAACATGCAAATATTTATGAATCACTGTATATGTTGTAATCTTATTTTCAAAACAAACATTGCTTTGTACTGTGGCTCCTAAGTGTTGTGAGTCAAGAGATTTTCTATCCTTTATCCCATTTCAAGCAACAAACTGCAGGGAATAGATGCTGCTGCTCAGACGGAGGGGTTGTGCAGTGGCTACTAGAGCACCGTCAGCTTCTGGCCAGTTGTCCCCATTCAACAAGTCCTTTTAAAAATATTCACATTAGAGTTAAAATTGTATTTTGTTGTTATTTAATTGCTATTTAGCCAAATGTCACAGCCAAGTAGATGGTAATATTAATAATGAATTTGGCTTGTAAGCCCGAGTCTGCACTGGCTGCTCTTAAGCCTCACAAGGCCCGAGCTTTCCTGCTGGTCACCACTTGTGCTGCTTTTCCCCCGCAGCTGCGTGTAGAAGGTGAGGCGTGAGAAAAGCAAGGCATCTCTGCATCACTTTGCCAACAGAGCCCAAGACAGAATTATTTGAGGAGGCATGGAGGGCGGGAAGAAGATGGAGGGGACAGTGGAGGTTTAGGAGCTGCAGTGAGTGCCCAGTGCTGGGCCACACCTTGCTGGGGGTGGAGGGGTAGTGCTATGCATTCTTGCTGGTTTTAGGGAAGGATGAATGTGTGATCAGGTGCAAGATGTACATAGAAGTTACCCTCCTGATCTGCAGGCATGACCTGGGAGCTGACTTTCCCCCTGTATCCTCCTGTCTAGCGTGTCCTTGACTGGGGACTTTGCCAGGGCCCTGCCCATTGCCCTGCGGAGCCTTTGGCTGCCCCAGTGCCTAGTTAATTATACATAAAAAATGGAGCAGCTCCAAAAGAGGGACTGGGGGACCTGGGGCACATTACCCTGGAGAAGGTGACTGGAATCTGCATTTCCAGCTGAAGACCAAAGATCCAGCTTGGTGGCACTGAGCAGAGGAGTGTCCCTGTTCTTGGTCATATTGGAAAACCTTGTGAGGAAAAATCTGCTGGACTGATTTTGAGAGCAAGCACCTTGTGACCGCTCTGTTGGGAACTGACAGGAAATAAAGCTGCTGCCATAAAGTTATACGATGAATATTACTTTGCAAGATGGATTCCAGTGCCTTGTCTTGATTATATTTCTCCCTATAAGAGAAAAGACTGGGGCTTTTTAAAAGGGTAACCTGGCTGCAAGAAGCTGCTTTATTTCTGCAGCAGCTGGTAATGTGCCTGTATAGAAATACTAATAGCTTGTGTGAAGCCTGAGTATTTCAGGAGCTGGGTTTGTTACGAAGATTAAGACCAGGCCTGATAGACAGGTACAATGTCCTTTATCAAACTACAGCATAATAATAAGAGAGAGTAAATCAAAGTATATGAAAGAATTGGATTCTTTCATTGTGGGAAATATTTTACACATTAATCATCAACTTCTGTTTGCTGGATAGGTGTAAACATGACAGAGGTGGTTATTTCCTTCCAAATTATGTTACACAGTGATTTAAAAAAGATAATCCATCCCTGTCTGGAAAGCCACTGAAGTAGGTGCTGGCCATTTGTGAAGGGAGCTGAAGATTATTATGCATTTATTAATTTGTCTGTGTTTATAATTAAGCTCATTGCATAGAGTTTGAATAAATCAGGGAATAAATGCATTATTGTAATGTAGTTATATAATTAGCATGTGCCTCTAATATTGATATGTTATGTGTGTCTCTGTATTAGGTCTAAAGCTGCATGACACAGTGTATTTATTAAAATCTAGCATTTGGATATTCCTATAATGGCAGATCTTTCCTCAACTGCTTGTGAGCCTGGGGGTATGCAACATCTGTTTGTCATTGTACTCTGAAGAAATACTGATAGAAGTGAAAATGCTGCTAAGAAATGTGGACCTGCAGTAATGTGGGAAGCTACAATTTCAGGGGCTAATACATTTCTGAATCTCATAAACTGACTTATTCTTTTGCTTATTTTCAAAGAGCTCCTCTATAAAGTAGCAAAGAACATATAGTCTCTGCACAGTAAGGTAGAGATAACACAAATAGCACAAAAAAAAGAAAAGAAAAAAGAAGAATGAAATATTATGTAGTTAAGACAGAAGAAAATAACCTGAAGATCTGAAGAAAAAGGAAAGAATATTGTTTGATAATATGCCTACTCAGCTTGTACCCTATACTTTGCAATATTCTCAACAAATGCTGTTTGCTTAATTATAAAATCATAGGAATGAAAGGCATGGAAGTCTGGTAATGTCTTTGGCATAACAGACTTAGATCTCTTCGCTCTGACTGTAATCCTGAGGGTATTTTGTTCAGCTGGAGTGCTTGAAGAGAGTAGCAGAGACAGAAAACTTGCCGCTTCCTTCAAAAGCTCAGAAAACGTGTGGCGTGGGTGGGGTGGAGGAGAGCTGAGCCATTCCCCGAATGTGGCAATTACTGCCTTAAATCAGTACGCAAATCATGTGTGACTGAAAGTTTTCTGTCACGTGCTGCCTGCTGTTGCAGAAGGCTCTGCACACCTGCATACAAAGAGCTTTTTGGGCTGCTGACCCTGTCGGGTGCTGCGCGCCCTTATCTCACGTTGGTGCCCGTCACTTGGCGTCTTGTAGCATTGCACCCCGCATTGGTTAGCATTTTGTCGGGGGAGCTGTGGCAGACTGTCGGGCTTTGTAGGCTGGTTTTGGCGCTCTCATATATTTCCCCAAGCAGTCAGCCTGCTTAAGGAATAAACAAAATTTTGAATTACAGAATCCAGCCATTATGAGTAAAGATGACAAGGGGAAATAAATTGTTGAAAGTTGGAGCTTTTCAAACCTACTTTTTTATTTTTTATTCTTTATTTTTTATTTTTTATTTTTTTATTTTTTAAATATTACAATATTAAATATTAAAATAAATAAATATTTATTATTATAAATAAATATTAAATATTAGATAAATACTACTTATTTTTGGAAAAAATGATCAAAATCTGCTTGACAAAAGAATTTTTTTTTTTACTGAAAGATTGGGAAACTGATCACAAAGACATTGTTTTAATGGAATATATTTCTAACAATTTAGCAGTTGGGGAAAAAAAAAGAAACAAACAAAACAACTAAACAGTAAAGCTGTTGCTGTTTTGGGCAGTTTTGTAGCAAATAAGTAAATAGAAGAAAGCAACTACCTTCCCACATTGCAATCATCAGCATATTTCGTGGAGTATAGAAAACTCAATAGGTAGAAGTTTGGTTAAGAGTTACTGGAGGGAATAATCCACGTGCAAAACTGAACTAGTATGTGCCTTCTGGAACATGATGGCTGTTACTGCTCACTGAGAATGTGTGGTATTGTCAAATGCTGTAGTATCTCTTTGCTTTTTCAGGTCTGTTGACTTCACAGGTGGTGCTACAAAGACAGACTCAAAAATGGTCGGTTATGTAATACCGAAAATAGAACAATCGCCTTGACATAGTCCAAAATCTTTTTCTTCAGCAATCATGTACTTTTTTCTTTTTTTTTTTTTTTTCCTTAAGCCAGACTACTGAATGATGAGAGCTGGGTTTGTGCTTCATCATTGTCTCTCACAGGAGCAGGGAAGCACAATGCGTTTTATTTCATGTTATTAGCTGGGCTATTGCTGGGCTGCTTTGTGATTGCAGGTCTTTTCCTCTTGCTTCATCGTTTTCTGTCATAATGGAAAAAGCACAGTGGTGATGAAGGGAGCAACCAGCCATCAGGATAGGATGTAAAGGCAGTAAATTACTGTTGGGCAAGAAGATCTGTAAAGATCTCTTGCTCACCTTTGCAGATATCTCTATTATCCTACTGCTGCTTCAAGGTGATGTGAGAAGGGAATAACATTTTAAATAGAAAGAACTATTCGCTCTTGCAGCATATGATTGCACGTGTATGCACGAGTTTGAATAACTCTATCTTCTCAGCAGTACTCAGTGCCATGTCTTGCAAGCTCTTATGTACGTGTGCAGGAGTCCTGGAGCAGGCCGAGCCTGCTGTGAGGGACAGAGGCTTCCAAGAACTGCTGTGGTGGTCCATGTGCTGGCAAAGGGATGGCATGAAGTAGGCTTAGTTTGAAAATGCAAGTTCCTAGCAATATAGAAAGTCTTTAAATCAGTAGTGTAATAATAATTAAAATGGGCAGGTTCAGCTGCTTTGTATGTATGAGATGTGAGTACATTAGACGGACTGAACTGTAAGCAGGTAAATTCCTCCTATCAGTACTTGCTCTTCATTACGACAGTTTGCAGTGTTTTCTAACGACTACTGGGCTTGTATTCTGCATTCAAAAACAAGGGCAAAAGTAGGGATAATTCAAATCTTCACAAGGCTGCTGATTTATCAAAACTGCCTTAACATCGCTTAAGATCAGGATAGCATTTAAGCAAGTGCTTCTTTTGAACTTGTTCATAATCTGAACAGAGGTGATTCGCTGAAATGGACAAAGGCAGTGCAGAACTGGCCAGAAAGACGTCTGTGCAGTCATTTGTTCTTTGTATTTTTCTAGTTTAAAATACTTAGTGGCTAAAACTTAGAAAAGTTTCATGGTTAAAATAGCCAATGTTCATCTTTTCAGGAGTTAGGCTGCCTGAGTGTATCACTGCTTAAAAAACAATTTTGACATGACCTTGCTGAAGGGGAATAACAGACTTAAAATTATGGTGTTTTGTAGCTGCAATTAAATAATAGTCCCTGGCCTGTGCTGTTATTTGTCCAGAGGTGGGCATAACGAGTCAGTATAGAGGAGAAATCCCAATAGCAAAGAAATAAAAAAAAAAAAAAATTCTGGTCCAAAGGTACGTGTCCTTAAAAAAAAAAATAAATCCAAATGGAGTTCTTAAAACAATTGGTTCTGAACTGATGAAGGGTAAAATTGAGCCTTCGTGCTTATTTTTCTTGGCAGTAATTGTCACAGTAGCTATAAATTAAAATGAAGTATTGGTAACTACACGGTTTTTTAAAACCCCGTACTGGGATAAAACACCTTTTGTTTGCATGGGAGTGCAATTATGTTGTATGTACCTGGATATATTGACCTGTAGCACAGGGTCAGTAAGGGTGACGTTCTGTTGACTTTTGGCAGCCTTCAGGGACAAAATGCAGGGATGGAAAAGTATGTAAAGAGGAAAGGCTCAGTGTAGACTTCAGTGACAAACCATTGACTCAAGGCAAGAGAGAGGAAGGTCAATCCCTCTGACAGGGCTTCAAAAAAAATAATACTCAAGGGCAACACCACATTGTATTATTGTTGTGTGATGTGTAATGTGACAATTAAAAGATGAGCTGTTTGAAGACTGAGCAGCCAAGAAAAATCAAATCGCAAAAGAAAGAAATGATCCAGAACAGCAAAATGTGATGAGCCATGATACAAAAGTGTTCATTGTTTCTTTGGCATCTTGAAAATGCCAATTTTGAAACAGGAACAAATTTTAAATGAACACCAAGAGCAAGAACTGCCAATCCAAAAGCATGTTATTAGAACTTTTTGCTGGCAGCACAAAATATAGCATTGTGTAAGCTTTTAAAGAAAATAGCACTACACTGGATCATAGGCTAAACTAATATTGTATTGTATCCTCTGGTGATAACCTCTTTTGTGCTTGAATTTTGAAACTCCTGCAAGTAGCTTCTCAAGGTAACATTTTGTTCTCTGAACTGCTGAAATAAATGGCCATCCCATCCAACCAAAATATTATTTAATCATTCCCTATTTTTTGCATTAATGCCCTGAAGAATGCCAGAAGAAACTTTCATATTATTTCCATGTTTCTCTCTTCTCAGTAGACGTGTTTAAGAAAAAACTGGCTGTTGCAGCCAACCCCCAGCCTAATCACTCTGTGTGTATGGATGGGCAGCCTTTAGGTAGATTTTTAATTTTTGGAGTTTATACCTTATTCCTGCACTGGCTAGAGCATCTGCTAGGGGAGGTTATGGATTTCCTCATTAAACTAGTCCATAAGCTCAATATTTCTGCATATCCTAATTGTTATTAACATCTGACCGGTGACTTTGTTGTAAAATGACATACTGTGTATAATTTCCCTCCCTTCTTTTAAATAGCAACATTTCTATTTGTACATATTGTGGAAACTTGGACGCAATTATTTATGAGGTTGGGATTGGGTTGAAGAAGGAAGTAGGACACTCATGTTTTAGGAATGTTGAAAAGCCAAATTGTGATTTGGACCTTATAGTGAAAGTGCCTTCTTATCTGTAGGTAGACCATAACTTGTACAGAGGATGGAGCGTTATCCATCAGATTTGCAACAACAGATTCATTGACTAGGGTGCCAGAAACACAAAGAAGAAATATGTCTGAAAGGGTGGCTGAGCATGCTTTAAAAAAATGAATCACTTACACTTGAGAGGTATAAGCCCTGTTTGAGTATGGCTTCCTTCTGAAAAGTGGGTGTTGTCTTCCAACAGCCTTCTAACAGATGACCAGAATATAATAATCATTCAATGCTATTTTATACAATGCTCACCTGCTTTATTTTTTACTTTTTATTTATTTTTTATTTTTATCTACAAGTCATCTGCCAGTGGACTATTCTGTTACTGACTTGGAGGAGGGATGCTTTCCATGCCTGTGCACCACTCGTGCAACTTTCTTGTGACCATGCTTTAAGAAGTGCCAGGATTTGAGTCCTAATTCTGTAGACAGCATTTCAGTCACATATGTGCTTTTCTTACTGTCATTCACGAGCTCTTTTGTGCTAGCTGTTAAGCCCTTCATACACGTGGTTACAGTTTACAGAATTTTGATGCTTAGCTTATATATAAATATACATATATATTTGTAAAAAACCAAATATATTCCTAAATTAAAAAAGAAAGAAGAGAGGAAAGAGACTAGGCCAGTGACAAGCTGGGAAAATGGGAAGCATAATGGTCTTGTAACTCTAAAGCCTTTTTTTGCTTCCAAATGGAAATCCCCTTCCTAATGCACACAATAAGCCCCGCGGAGCTCCTGTTTTGGGGCGAGCACGCCGTGCTGCTCGCTGGGGCCGTGCCATGGCGCAGGTGCGATGGCTGGCGCTGGCACGGGGGCTGTGCCGCTGGTCCCAGTGGAGAGCCTGAGGCCAGCCCAGCCCGCCCCGCTTCCGACCTCTGCGCCTGGCGCTTCTCCCCTGGCATCTCTGCGTAGACATGCTCAATTGGGCAATAAAAAGGGTGGTGAGGGAGCATCTGGGAGGGATGCTGAGTGCCTGGCATGTTTCCTTTTGGGATGTGCCTGTGTGCCTATGAGCACAGCGTTTTGAGGAAGCAAAGAAAACTCATACTGATGTTTCTCTCCTTAATATATAAAGAGCTGGGTTATAAACACAACTCAAAGTTGTAGTGGCCTGGCAAAGAAGCCTAATGGAGATAGAAACCACCCACGCAGCTCTAATTTTTTTTTTTTCCTGATTGGCACTACCCAGGTACTGTAATGTCTGGCAGAGCTAATCTTTTTGTATAGCTGACCAATGGAAATATGTGTCACCGTAAGCCATTTAGACCCAAATGAGAAAACAAAACAAAACACCACCCTTTTGAGTTAAAATCATTCTTCAAAGTAGAGCGTTAAGAATTACGTATAGCCTCAAGCCAGTCTTGCTGCTTTCTCAGGCTCGGAGAGCACAGGCTGGGGCAGTTTGCCTGGCACAGTAATGGAAAATGATGTTGTGAGTGTTTGGAGCGTCTGTTTCCAGCAGAAGGAGGACATAATTCTGACAGCATAGGGTTTTGCTACCTCCATAAATACTTATGTTTATTTTGAGGGTGAGAGTTAAGTAAGTAAGCGATATTCTCCTCCTCTCTCCCCCAGCCCTGTACCCCTCCCTCCCTCCCCCCCAAAGAAAAAAAAAAAAAGATGAGGCTGTTTGAAGGAGCAGGGGCTTTAGGTGTGACAGTTCAGTATGCTGGGGACACCATGGATTGATTTGATGAATGTTAATTCTTCCTCTCAAAGCCTGAAGGTTGTACACAAGGGCATAAGAATATATTGACTGGCTGGGAATGAATGCGGGGTTTATGGAGTTTGAGGTGCTTTGTGACACATGTCATTCCTGGAAAAATGAGCCATCCAAAGAAACGGTTTGCCTGCCCTGATGTGCCAAGGAACTTTATATATTGGCAACAGTGATGGAGTGTGAGTACAGCAAAAGCTAAGCATTGCAAAAGACTTGAATTTTCATGAGACATAAGCAAAAGATAGCCAGCACTTTAAGCAGAAATGCAGGCCGCAGAAACTCTGCTCATTTAGTGAGCCTAAGAAGAATGCTAGGGTATGTATGGTAACACACGTGTACCAATAGACAAGTCAAGAATGGTTAAAACCCACTCAAATACTTAACAGACCAAAAAGAAAGCTAAGGAAGATATGAAAGCTTGCTACTAGTAGTTTGCTGTCAAAAGCTGCTTGGATTGTGTTCTAAGGATGGGATCTTCTAATGCTCATTGGAGGGATTTAACTTTGCTCCAGTCCCAACTGGTTATTAATTTCTTTTTTTTTTTTTTTTCCTTTTTAAATCCCACCCTATCTATATTTGAGGAGGTGCTGGTTGAAGTCAGCACAAAAACTTTTGGAAACAATAATACTGGATGAATTTGTGTGTAGGAAGTGGTGTATTTGTGGAAAAAATGCAGGAATCTGAGGAACAGTGCAACTCTTTTTGATACTAATGTGTGAACCACTTGCTGTGTATAAGCTTTCCTGTACATAGAATTTTTTTAACCAGGTAGCCTGAGGAGTTTGGAGCAGAGGCACTGTGCAGTGTTTAACAGAGAAGCACTGACACAGCTTCTGATCTCCCAGGGAACTGTCATCACAGATCACAAGGAGTGGTCTTCTGTGCACATCTCACCTTGCTTCCTTCACAAACTTTTAACAGAGATGGTTTTCAAAAACAGAGCTTCTTATTATAACATGCTTATCATTTTCCGCTAGAAAGATTAGAATTTCATCTGCTGGGACCCTTATCTTTTAGACAGGGGCTTTCAAAACTAAACTTTTATTTCTGCTGTCCACAGGTTTGAGAACCGTTTCCACATGATGACGACTTGGGTTGCCATCTCCTTGTGTTACAAAACTTTCCCATCTCCTCAGCACTTTAATCATTTAAGGGTAAAGAAGTTTTTGCTAGCCTCTACCTGCTATGCAATGAGTTATCCTTGATACGTTTAGACTGTCTTTGATCTCATTCCCTGGAACTGGTCTTTCTTTCCTGGTCAGGAGTTGATTAACATCTGCTTAAGCTTAGCCAGAACTGAAAGGTGGCCAATGGCTCTCTGTTTGGGCAGCTTTTAAAATATCTGCTTGCAAAGCCAAATCTGCTGAAATATCTTATTCTGATGTACAGAAAGAAGATTGATATTCTTACATTCATCCTGGGCCAAGCCTATGTCTAACTCCAAAAATTAGCAGCTTGGTTTGTTATAGCACTAAATTAGCCCATATAAAAGTAAAGCCAACTCACCAGCATTTGAGCACATAAAGATTTTGAACATGGATGGGAAATAAGCTGTAAATTTGTGCATACCTGAGGAGTGGATGAGTTCCCTTCTGTGGAGACTGCTCTTTTTGGGGATTGCTGCTGATGTTTGACAGTGCTGTCTGAGGAGGTGAGGGGTTCTTGTGAGGGTGGCAGATCCATTCCCTGAGCAACAGGCAAAGCAAGTCACCTGGGAGAGCAGCTTTTTTTCTCAAATAATGGATTCCTGTAAAAGCTGACAATGTGAGAGCAGAAGTCAGAGCACCTGCAGGATCTGCGTGAAGGGCAAGATGCAGGGATGGGGGTAGGTGTGGTAGCAATGGATGTGATTTTTGCAGTTGTCTATTATTTTGTTGAGGGAACAGTATGCATTCATTGAAGCAGAGAAGAACAGAGAAAGAAAATACTGCAGGTGTTAAAACATAGGAAAAGCATAAATGGAAAAAACATATAAACAAACAAACCCTAACAGCTAGCATCAGAGAACCTCCAAATTATGACTTCAGTTTTCAGCACCGTTTCATAGACCCTTTCTTAGTGCTGTTTCACTGTAAGCTATCCAGTCTCTTCATTTCCTCACAGACTGGCTGAATGCAGCAGTTACCATGATCAGTGTTCCTGATGCTCCCTTCCTTTGTGACGCTGATCCTGTAGGGTTTTTGCATCTGACTTAAACAACAGGGAATCTGATCTCTGATTTGTTCCCTGTTGAGCAAAGGCTTCTATATTTGAATCATGCTTCAACATAAAACCGATTAAAAGAAAAAAAAAAGTTGGGTGGTAGCATCTCTCCTGCTATAATGCATATGAAATAGAATTGGACACCAGAACAGGGTGCGCATGTCCCCTTCTGTAAAGGTACTGTAGGGCTAGTAGGATGTGGGAAACGTGGAGGCAGTCTGGGCCACAACAGATGAAAACTTGATATTAGAGGTTAAATCTCTAAATGTTTATTATCCATTCCATTCTATACTATAAAAAACTTACCTCCACTCAGGAAGCAAAACACACCCACAAAGTTGGAATTTAAAAGTTGATATTTTGAAAGATAATGTTTTTGGCATTTTTTTTTTTCTAGTACAAGGATCAATATTCCTTTCATTAAATAATATGCACAGTGGCTATGCTGCTGCTTCTGCTGCTTCTTTTTTTTTTCTTTTTTTTTTTTTTTTTCTTTTTAAGAACAACACAACACATTACTTTTCTGAATACAGAGGTAATCAAAATTCAGTCAAGTGGGATGACTCTGAGTTCTGACATCAAAGGGCAATACGTTTGATTGATATCAGTCAGATGGCAATATTGTTTGAAGAAATATAGTCAGAAGACTGGCAATTTAAAGGCTGTAAAAAGTTACTGGAGATGTGAGTGCAGTGTTCCATACTGATTTCCCATGTACAAGACTGTGTATTAGAGAATTGGCAGTAACATGGCAATCTTGTCTCTCAGACACACACATCGTCTGAAAGGACAGAGAGGAAGAAAATCAAGCTCCTACTTTTCAGACAAGATAGTCAGTGGGGCATTAAAGATACAGTAGTAAATAATTCCTTGGTTGTTGTGCTCCTTGCAGCACACGACTGGGGTTTGCATTTTGCTTGCAATATACAGAGCACATAATATTACTGAACATTAATAAGCAACAAGTAACTTTTTCTTCTTTGTCATAGGTTTATTTGTAGAATTGTATCGATTCAACTGTCTGCATAGAGAGAACAACAACTCTGTTACGTCTTTCTGACAAATACCAGACATTAGCTATATAGATACAGTTGGTTTTACTCTATTTCCCTGTCTTGTCTTTTTTGGCTTTGTTTCTTAATACAAGTAATGGAACAATGTCCTTTTACTGTAAATGGTTCCTTTGCTGAATATGTCACACAGTCATTACTCCCTGCAGGGTTAAAAACAATGCAAAAAGCTACCTACAGGATTAGAACACTGCCAGCAAAGCCAAGAGAAAAGAAATCATTACAATTACTAGAAAACATTTTCCAGTGCTGGCAAAATGTACCAAAATTGCATCAAAATGATTATCAAAAATAATTTAGTTGTGCAATAAAACACTGTGATAAAAAGTTGTCAGAATAGCCGTAGAATATTGCAAGAATTTAATGTTGAGGAAAAAGACTATATGGCATCAAATAAAGGCTAGGTTCCATTTGTTGCATAACTAAACACTAACTCAGAATATACCAGTCTGGGAGGCAGAAGCAAAGATACTGTTGACTTTCACTTATCAAGGTTGTTGTTAGAATAAAGTATAATACTACTATTGCTAGTAGAGAAACGCCTAGAAATTCTGGCTTTCAACTTGGACATCACTATGCCATGCATGGCTCAAATATGGGGTGAATGGTGGCCTAATTCCAACCCAAAATTTAAAATGTTTTGATGATGGATGTAGCAGAGCCAGCACAGGTTCACCATGGTCTCAGCATGGGTGGTTTCTTACTTTTTTTTGTTTTAAGGGAAGTAAATCAAAGCAATTTTAAGGAAAGGTAGCTAGAGATATTTATGGGCTGCTGCCACCTGAGCATGAGGAACAGTTAGACTGAAAGCAGTATATCTTCAGAAATGTAGCAAGTGTAAGACAGGGAGTCCTAAAAATACTTCAGTTCCATATTTTTACTGATCAGCTTTTTTATTTTTATTTATTTATTTATGTATTTTTGAATCATGAAAGGTGAGATCAGGCTCAGTGTCAAAAGGCTGCTAATTTACACAATCACCAAATCACAGACCCACTGAGATTGGAAAGGATGGCTGGAGACCATCCAGTCCTGCCACCTGCTCAAAGCAGGGCCAGCTACAGCAGGTCCCTCTGGACCATGGCCAGTGTGGTATTGAATATCTCCAAGGATGGAGATTTCACAATTTCTCTGGTCAGCTGTGTTCCTGTGTGTAATAATCACCACCATTAATAATAATAATAACAACAACAACAAATGTATATATTATTATTTCTATGTTTAAGTGAAATTCCTTTTGTGTCAGCTTGTGCCTGTTGCCTCCCAGCCTTTCACTGGGCACCTCTGAGGAGTCAGGCTCTGCTGTCTTTGCTCCCTCCCATCAGGTATTTTTACATATTGGTAAGATCCTCCCAAGCCTCCCCTGCTTGAGGCTAAACGCCCCCAGTGCTCTCAGCCTGCCCTCATGGGGCAGACCGCCCCAGTTCCTCGATCACCTCAGTGCCCTGTGCAGGACTCACTCCGGTAAGGCCACGTCCCTGTCATGGGGAGCCTGGCTCTGGGCGCAGTGCTCCGGGTGTCTCACCAGTGCTGGGCTGTGGGGAGGGATCACCTCCCTCGGCCTGCTAGCGATGCTCTGCCTGATGCAGCCCAGGGCACTGCTGGCCTTTGCTGCGAGGACACGTGGCTGGCTGGTGGTCAGCTTCTCCCCCGGGACCCCCAGGGCCTTTTCTGCAAAGCTGCTTGCCAGATGGTTGGCCCCTGCCTGTGCTGGTGCAGGACCTTGCATTCAGAGTATCACCAGGTGTGTACCTCATAAAGACACCTCTTAAAAACATGACCCTTCTGCTAAAACTCTCTTTTCAGGATCTTTTGTTAGTCCTTCAGAAATACTGGTTTGTACCCACTGTTTTTTTGGTTTTGCTTTTTACACATATATTTGATTGTTTGGTTTTTAGTTGGAGAGAGTGGAAATATGAACTGCTTTGTATTTTCAGTCTGATCTCGAAACAAGTTAATTATTTTCAGTTCATATTTTTGAGATTCAAAGAAATCTAGGTAAGTTTCATGGAACAACTTTGTTGGGCCTGTTATGTTTAGCATCCCAGTGAGTGCTGGAAGCAGAAGAGAAATCTTGAGTAAATGGAGATATTCTGCAATATTTCTGTGTTTTTTGAGGAGGGAAGTTGAAGACACTTTATGAGGAGAAGAAAGCCCAAGCATTTATCCGTTGTACTTAAAGCTGGAGTCATACTCTGACTCAAATCTCTGACGTTTTTGAAATTCAACTTCAGTAAGCTGACATACTGCAGTATCTATGGGATTGATCCTGTGAGAACTGAAAAGTATGGGACAGTCATCTATATTTTGAGAGGATTTGGTTAATTTCTCCACAGAAACACTGTGGAAAAATCTGGATGTTCTGCTCCTATTGCCATATTATTCCTTGCTGGGGAAGAGAAAGGAGAAGAGGTGGTTCAGTGGAAAGCTGCCACTAAGGGTGGTTTCCACTCCTCTTTCTAAGCCACTTTACCCTTTCCCTCAATTTCCTTACCCAAGGCCTGCAGAGGGGGGATGTCACTTTGAACATCAGCATCTGTCATTGTGGCACTTCCAGAAGCTCAGACATGAAATGGTTTGAATTTGGATAGGAGAGGAGAGTCTCTGGGTGCTGAGGTGAACAGTTGTGACCTGCCATTCATCTCTATTTACTCCAAATACAAAAAGGATCAGAATAACTCCCTGTAGCTCCCTGGTTCTCAGGCCAGGCACTAATCCACTCCTACTGAGCAATTTACATCTTTACACTCTAAGTATGTGTCACTTTGTGTAAAAAGGCTCATTGCGGCAAAGCTGTCAGTAGAACAAAAATAACAGTCACAAACAATGAAAAACTTCGGAGGCTGGTTGGTGATCATAGAGTATGTTGTTGCTGTCTAAGAAAAGATAATCTTTCTGGTAGGCAACTTTACCATTTCTAGCTCTTGAATATTAAGTTGTATAATCTTGTGCCACTCCTGTAATTTAGAGATATTTTCATAAGTGAATGGAAACATTAGCTTGGATTTTCAGTCAGGCAAAATGACTGGCATCAGCGTGAAAAGAGATTTCTTAAGATGTTAAAGCCTGAAATGTATGAGGACTGTAGCACTGTATACCTGATTAGCGGTCTGTCTTTCAGTTCCAATTAAGTGCTAGTAAAGCTGTTAACCCAGAGTTTGTTTGTTTGTTCGTTTGTTCGTTCCTTTCTTTCTTTCAAAAAAAAAAAAAAAAAGAGTTTGGAAACTCCTTTGGATATCTCAACATAGTTTTGTTGCCAACAAGCTGGGGGATGTAGGCTGACATGCATCCTGTTTCTAATAGCGCACACACTGTTTCTTTATTTAGAGCCTCTTTACCAGTATCAATTAAACCCCAGTTAAATTTGACACATCTTAACCTTGCGTTGGATCCAATTCATTGCTACAGCAGAACCCATATGGCACTGAGACAGTTGCAGGCATCAATTCATTGCTTATGTAGAGTTACTGGCTAAATGCCAAGCAGTAATCACTGCTTTTTGTTAATAGACATGTTTGCTTTTGCAGTCGTTTCTATACACAGTGCTCTAGATTAATTAGAACAGAATCTGTCATCCATCTAAGAAACAACTAGAAATCTTTTTTTTTTTTTTTTTCTTTTCCTCCTCAGATTTAAAGAGAAATGAGTACTGGCAACCAAAGGTGGGGGGGAGAGTTAATTTACTTATTCTAGAATAAGCTATTTTGTATATTGTATACACATGTATCAGTTATTTTACTTAAATAAAAAGAATGGGGGAAAATTACTGGTAATCTCAAACACACACACAACTTGAGGCAGTAATTGCAGAAAGACTAATAGTCGTTTTTAAGCTGAAGTTTTAGAAAGAGCAAGAAAACTACTGTTAAAGAAGTAACAATTATATGTGTTTTTCTGCAATTAAATGACACTTCTTTGCCTAAAGAGAAGTCAAATTCAAATTATGGAAATGCATGTGGAGGTGGACTTGCAGAATCATGTAAAAATCTCTGAAATTTAGAATACTGAGGATTCTTTCTACTGGTACCTGCTTACAATTTGAAACCACATCAGCTCTAGAAGGCAGGTATGTAAAAAAAAAAAAAAAAAAAAAAAAAAGGAAGAAAAAAGTGCGTGTATATATATTTACATATACATATATATATAGTATTACTGGCATTGCATTTTAGAGAAATTTTAACTTGTGATTATATAGTTTTGTCTTCCCATCTTCGCCTTGATACCTGAAAAATTAACACAGCTGAGGGAAATCATGGATATGGAAGTTTACTAGTTAGATCATCAACATTTTAAGATTACGTTACATTATACCCAGATCTGTTGTTATGGTGGATACATACATAGTTGTGCATGCCCGGAATGAACTTCAGAATATTGCACAGCAGTGAAATAGCAGAACAGTTTTAAGCTGCTGCACTACACAATAGAAACATTGTAAACTTTTTCACTACAGATCCTTATCCTGGTGTCCACCATCATCAAAGTAGTATAAGAGACCATTTTGTGCATGATATTTAATCAGTTGTGTAGACTTATGGTCTATACATAAAGACGTTTCTGTGGTGCTCTCTTCAGGCTAACTATTCGTGTTTGCATGCATTTGCAGAAAGCAATTTTGGTAACCTGATTTAGAAGTAAAGCTCTCTGGTCTTCGGTTCTTCTACTCATAAATATGTCACACAGAACCAGACTAAAAGTTCACTGGGGTTTTCCTTTTGATTCATTAGGATTTGGATGGTGTCCCCTGTCCTGGTTATTAGTATTGCTTCTGAAAGACCTCAGACTATTGCTAGTCACACTACTTGCTTGCTTGAAAGTTTCTTGTTAACACTTTGCAATGACACAATGTTAGAAGGGACAGATTTAAAAATATTTTGCATTCAGGGATTAATGTTAATCTCTGGTTTTTGATTGAAGTAGCCATGCTACTTACAAGCTTTGAACTATTTGTTTTCTTAGGTGATTTATACCTTATCAGAGGTAACCTTGTCACCTTTACCTCTTCCTCAGTGCTCCTGATTTATGCTCTGTATACACTACATAAGAAAACACCTGTGTGTGTACATGGGTATGTATAAACACACTTATATAGTTCCTCTTTGGGTGAAAGAACAGTAAAAATACATATGTCTTCTGGAAGTTATAATTGCTTTCAAAACTTTTTCCTAATGTTGAGCTAATGTTTTAGTATTCCAGTGCTGTTGGTCCATTGTTCGGAAGTACAGCTTTATCAGCAGAATGTGTGGCAGATGGTTTACATTTGCATTAGCCTTCTGGAAAAGGAATCAGCTCCCACCAACATAAGCTTCAGCTTTTCTTTTCAAAATTTACAACAAATTTGTCAGAATGGCATTTTTAGAGGGAAAAAAAACAATCCTACTATCTTTGCGTTCCCTTTTTGAAGAGGAAAAATGAGTCCTGCTCTAATGCCCTCATCTGCACATATATCTTCCGTCCCCTCCCCCAGTGTTTGTTAAAATGATTTAAGTATTTCATTATGCAAAATGACTTTTATAAAAAGACCTTCCTTTTTGCCCCACAGTCATTCTTAATTTCGTTTGTCACTTGTTATAGAGTGGAGTTATGTGAAGCTAGGATATATTATTTGTTCTAGTCTGTATTGGATAATTTATTACATTAAGAAACCAATAATTTTCAAATATAATCAGATTTAAGTTTTTAATAAGATTCATCCTCCCATTCACACTTGCTTAATTTAAGGATATTAAATCTGCTCAGGAATGAGCTGCCTCTCAAATCCTCGTGTGCCTATTAAAGGATTTTATTCCTGATGTGTTAATAGGATTTAATTATATTAGACCTATAGTCCAGAGACACACCGCAATTGTTAAACTTGATAAACCAGACAAATACATGCTAAAAGAGTGATGGCCATCTCCTTAAAAACAAACAAAAAACCCCCAAGGTGTTAATATTTTAATCTGCTATGTCACTATGCATCTCCATTATGCTAAAATTTTAAATCTTGAAAGTTTAACATAAAAATACTTTTTTTTTCCTAAAAAAAAAATAAAATCAAGGTTGATGCAAAAATTAATAAGACTTTTTAAAGATCACTGTTTATTTTTTTATTTTTGATTCTGAGGTTAATTTAGAAAAACTTAGTTTTTCTCTTACAGCATCTTCTTGTGCACAGACAGAACTGCAGCAGGTTGTTCAGAAGATCAGTATATTACACCCTGTCTTGATTTCTTTGTTTCCTGTAGCTAATTAGGTTAATCATGTAGTGACAGAAACAGAAAACAGTGGTTTGGGACATTTTACAGAGACGGGGTTAGGGAGAGCGAAAGAAAAGAAAGGTGCAAACTCCTGTAGCCTGTAAATCTTGTCAAGTCCTCCCTCAGCAGCACTGGCACTGATCAGAAATGCTGGCTCTTGTCAGGCTCACGTGAATGCTAAATGCACAGAAGTCAGTGTTTCTGATGGCTGTAGACAACTCTGAGATGGGGGAAATGACAGGATTTGCATAGAATCACAGGGAAGGAGAAAAAATTAGCAATATGCCATCCGGTTGGACATTCTGCTTCCAAAATTAGATTGACGCGTGTTATGGCACATTTCCACTGGTAATCACAGACACTCAGCATATATTTCAAGAAGATGTAGGCCCTGAGTTTTTCTCTCACTTGCACAGAGCTAGACTGTAGGCCTCTCAAAACACAATGTAGGCTGCGATTATTTGGAGAAGCTAAACATGTAAAGTAGGCTTTCGTTTTAAAAAAAGTAACTTTCTGGCACTATTCCTTGCCATGATAGCCTTGGAAATGTAAACTGATATAAACTGTTTTTTGGGTTAGAAAGGAAATAAGAGCTGAGCTCCGCTTTGCCCAGCAAGAAGTTGGTGGTGGAGTCCACGAGAAGCCCTGCCGGCTGTCCATGGGCCCTCTCACCCGCCTGGCACCCAGGGAGGCGAGGGCTGGAGGGCTGAAGGCTGACCCAGCGCGGGAGGGCAAGGAGCAGGCTGGCGCAGGGCTGTAGCTGCAGGAGGAGTTGTGCGAGCACGGATGCATGGCCTACACATAAGAGAACCCCAGTTGCACCAGTTTGGTGGTGCTAAATAAATAAGCATTTTGGAAATGTGATGATTCTGGGGGCGTTGGCTTGTGACTGGAAATACCGAGGACTGGCACTCGTGGGAGAGTGACGGGCGGTGCGCCCACCGTGGCTGGTGGCTATGACTATGGGCTTGGCTGTCTCGGAAGCACCTGCAGCAGACCTCAGTGCCAGTGGTTTTGGGAGCTGATCACAAGGTCTGTGTCCAAACCTACAGCGAGGGACTGAGGCAAGCTGTACCCCAAGGCTGACAGACTTTGGCTTCCCACAGCCAGTGCAAATGCATTAGCACCTATAATGGGTAGTCTAAATGAAGGCCAAAGAACAGGTATTCTTTTAATACATAGTGTGGGTTCCTAGCTTTTATTTGTGCCTTTGCAATGCTTTGGCTAGCCATGCCATCCCTAATTTACACTAGCTATGAATAGTTTTTTAAGACAACATTGTGGCTTTTGTGTTTATGGTTTGATAAACTCCTGATAGAATTACTCATTCAGGTTTGCTGTCTACTGTTTGAACAGTATTATTGATCGCCTTGTATGTCTGCATTGACATATATAAAAAGCTGTGTATATTTATTGAAGACAAAAGCGACCCTACTCAAAGATGAGTGGCTGTAAACATGCAACTTGTCACCATTTATACATACGTTCACTTTTTTCTTTGCCTGCAGTACTGTGTGAGAAGGTCTTTCCTAATTTAACTCAAGATTTATAGTTCTGTAGTGTTTTTTTTCCAGTTAGGTGCCCATATTTCTTTTCACATGAATCTCCTAGGCATTTAAAGGGGCATTAGCTGCCTTGCGTTGCCACCAGCCCCAGAAACTGAAACGGTAGCTGCCAGCAGGGATTAACTGAGTGTGCTCTTTTGTTGTATCAGGTAACAGGAGCAGGAAAGCAGCCTGTCTGCCAGACCTTGGGAGGTAATCACGCAGCTCTGCCTCCACAATGCTCCCCTGGTTTTGTCGCTCCGTTTATAAATTACGGCTGGCTAGGAAATAGGAATTGCATTCCTGGGAAAAATACTGAGATTTTGAAATTTGCTTTCATTCCTCCCCCGAAGTTTCATGACTTTCCAATGAAGCCAAAAGGATGGCCACCCAGCAGAGCTCATTCTCACTGGGGTTGTGAGAATTGTCTGGGACACTGAGTCCATTTCTTACAAAGTGCCAGAGAAATGCTCATGTGGAAGAAGGGTCTGAAACCAAATATAAGGGCTGTGACCAATGTCAGGGAATTCAAACATAAAAGTTTAATTGCAAAGAGAAACAGGAGAGGTTACAGTAGGAGACTACCTCACGTGGAGTCCCAAAGGAGAACTGATTTACAGATTGAAAAATAATAGCAGGGCTGAAAATAATCAATGTTCTTGGACACATACAATGATAGGAATTAGGAGGCTTTCTCATTAGAGATAAGGATCAGAATATTTTGTGGGGAGAGGTAGATCACTGTGCACACTGAAGTATAAAAGTGGGATGAATTTCATAGCACCAAGTGCAAGGACCTGCAGTGGAGGCCTGGTAATGGGAAGAGAGAACTCCAGGGGCTTTTGTGCTGAGATATTATAGCCCAGGAGGAAAGGCATCTTCAGCTTAGAGGGAAAAAAAAAATAGCCCCCCCCCCCCCAAAAACAAACAAACAAACAAACAAAAAAACAACAATAACAAAACCAAATAATCCTCCTATCTTTGCAAAATATAGTATGGCTGGTGGAATTTGTTACCAAACATTGCAGTTTTTAATACAGTTTTGAGTTTACTCTGCATATCTTTTATGTGCACTGATGCTCCCCTCTGATTTCTCATATGTATGGTTTGCTGGGGAGCGGGATGGATTTACACTTGTGATGCCATTGTTATTCCCATGACCTGTATCTTACACATTTTACGTCTTGTATTGGTACTGTCAAGATCATCTTACCTGTCTCTTGTCTTTTCAGTGCCACCTTTCAATTTGCTTGTCAGCCTTTTGCACGTCTTTGTCTCTTTCCAAGTCTCTTTATCTTGATTTTTGAGTAGGAGAGGAAATTCACATTTCAGCTATGTTCCTCTACACCTTTTCTTGCCCTTTCCTGCACCTATCCAGCCTACCTGGTGCGTTTCCTATATGGTGCCCTCTTTCATAATAGGTTCTTTTTTTTTTTTTTTTTTTCCCTTTTTCTGGGGCTTTTTCCTGAGTAACTTCAGCTGCTGTTCGGAGCCCTTTCTGCCTTTTTCTTCAAAGTGTTTACCATCTGTGCTTTCTTTGGAGTGTTTGGTGGGGGGTTTGGCGGAGGTAGGAGCAGCGACCAGCCCCGCATCCACCCACGGGCACCTGCTCAGGGCTGAGCAGCCGTTGCTGTTTCTGCCTTCTCCTCACGCCGTGTTTGTCACTGGCGAGTCTCAGTGTCTTTTGCGGTTGCTCCTGAATTCTCCTCCTTACTTCTCCTTTTCTTGCAGGCTTAAATTGGGGCTGTGGAAAAGGTCACGTTAATAACAGAAGTATTAATTTCTGTGTGACCAGAATAGTTCACTTCAGTGCTACCAGGCACTGTTTCGTCTTGCTTGTGTGGTTCATGAACTACATGCTAATTTTCTTTATATTTAATTACCTTAGACTGTCTC
This sequence comes from Cygnus atratus, assembly GCF_013377495.2. Classification (NCBI taxonomy): domain Eukaryota; kingdom Metazoa; phylum Chordata; class Aves; order Anseriformes; family Anatidae; genus Cygnus; species Cygnus atratus. The sequence continues at coordinate 1,860,933 of NC_066369.1, forward strand.
CTGTGCTTCAGGGTACAAGCCATCTTCTGACTAATTAGGGATTTTTCTCTGAATAGGCTGTTCCCTATAAGTCTGTGAAGGGTTTCTTGCACTAGCCTTTGAAGCATGTGGTAGCTGGCCTCTGTCAGCAGTGGAGGGCTTGCTGGGCAGTCTACTCCCCAAGCTCCTCTGTAAATAAATCCACGAATTTACACAAAGCAAAGTTAGTAATAAGTGTAGCTGGTTGAGCTGGCTTGGATCAAATCTTTGGCATGCAGATGTAATGGAGTGCATATTGGGTGAGCTATTGTGATTAAAAGAAAATAAATATATTTTATCTTAAAGACAATTACCCATTCTTTTAGTGATAATTTTGCACTATGTGTTAACTCCTCCTGACCCAGGCTTTGTCAGGTGAGTCCCCCTTGCAGTTATGCAAAAACTCTGCAGGCACCAGAATTTCCCCCTCAGCACTGTGTGGTCAGTGATTAAATCGGGACATGTTGCATGTGAAAAGCACCACAACAATGATAAATATTATTATTGATCATGTATATATCAGTATATACAAACACAAATGTATTGTGTTTCAACTGCTTTTTAGCCTGATTTCTCAACAAAGTGAGACGTTATGTGATCACTTTCTGTCTGCCTGTTGTATCTCTGCCCCATCCCTGTAACTCGTGGACCTGTTGGGCTCAGTCCGTGTCAATCTGCTTTGACTGACGGTGAGGGTTTCAAAGACATTGCATCCTTATGCATTTAGATAGGGCATCTGGAAACCCTCCCACCACAGCAGTGCTGTGCTAAACCAGGCTGGAAGCAGAGTGCTGGCAGATGCTCATCTTGGGAGCAGACGTGTGCAGGAGTGAGGTTTCACTGATTCTGTTGCTCACTGAACAATTTAGAGGATTTTAACAAAACCTTCAGCTTTTGATTTAGGAAGAGATGCTGTGTCCTCTGCTCTCTGTTAAGTATCTGAAATGTTGAGATCATGCGAAGAGCTGAGTCGTGATTAACACTTGCTCAAAAGCTAAGCTTTTCTTCTTTCCTTTATAGTTCATTTTTTTCCAATAAACAGAACCAAACACTGTTAAAGTCACCATTTCACAAAGAGTAAGAGCCCTTTAATGCAGCAAACAGTTTATAGTGAAACAACGGAAAGCATCCTCCCCATGCAGGGCTCCCCTTCAGGACAGATAATGCCGGCTTCCCCAGCTGGCAGCTGCTTTCTACCAGGAACGCAATCTCCAACGCATTTGTACAGGAACACAACCAACTCGTTTTCTGAAGTTGGGTCATGTCCAAGCATATGAGATTCTTCAAGCATGAAATTCCACTTGACCCTATTAAGGCTTTCTCAGCATCAGATATGTACACTGCAGAGTGGATAATGTTCATAACTCATTTCATATTACCCCTGGGTAGTGCCAGTGGAGAAATCCTGTCTAGTCTAATGCAATCAGAGCTGTGAATACAAGGAAATTGAAACATCTGGCCAGGCTTCTCTGCTGTGCCCCGGGAGGTGCGACATGAGAGATTCAGGTCGGAAAGCTGGGGGACAAAGGCGTCTCCCCGGGGACCTGTGCGTGCACAGGACTGATGTCCCGGCGAGGTCACCCCTGGCACCAGGGTGCATTGGCTGGGCAGGTCACCTCAGCTAATTCCTTATGCTACTGGAGTTCAGAGGTGCAACTGCAGTTCATGCATGCTTGCCAGAGTGAGCCTGAGAGCAGGCGATCGGAGCACACGTAACCACACTGCTGCATGGTGGAGCTCTGTCTGGGCTAGCTGCATGAATACTGGGACCCACTCAGCTGGTACGGGGTATGGAGGGGGAAAGCCACCTATAGGGCTGGGTGCTGTGTGCTGTGGCAGACCCAAGGGCAGGGGCTCCCTCTCTGCCCCTTGCATCAGCCAGGGCTGGGTAGGATCACAGCCATGCCTCTCACAGTGCCTTGGGTCACAGAATCACCCCTCAACTGCATGTCCTTCCCGTCTCCATGTATAGTTAAGATCAGCTTAAAAGAGAGGTGATTTCTTTCTCTCTCTTTTAGGACAGAGGTATAATCTCCATAATAATCTGGCAAATTTATTCTTTCAATTTTATTTTTTCAATTTCTATTTTTTGCAATGGTATTTTTGCCTACGCTGGACAATTCTGCTCATATTCTTGTGGATTTTATCCTTTATGTTTATAAACATTTTCAGCTTCTTCATTTAAAATTGCCATATGCAAAATTCGGGGTATTATTCTTCCATTTCTGTTTTTCTTAAAACACAAAACATTGCTCTGGTAGAGCAATACAAACATTAAATCCTAGAGCAGTCTGTTATTTCCTCCTCCAGAATTAGATATTTTTGCCAGAATTTCAGCTGTTGTGATAGAAACAGTTCCTTCTGAGACTGATGAGACTTACTCGTGTGCCTTGAAAAGGAGAGGAGAGAGAAGAGGGCATGGTGACATCAGACTTCAGCTTTTAAAACCAATAACATTTTTATCAGCTGTCTTCTAAACTGATGCTCTAGCATGGATTGGTGAACAGATATTTCTAGTCTTACATTTTCTAGCTCAGTGAATTTCAGTACAGAGGAGAACACAAACTTGGTCTCACACAAGAATCAGGATGGACAGAAAGAAAATGATTTGTAAAACTGTCCCCACCCCCAGGTTTCTGGGAATAAAGCCTTTGTCATTATTGTTCAGCAGAAGTGGCAGTAGCTTACCTGGATGTGACAGCTTAGCTATATTTCCTTAATTAAAGCAGTTAAAATGTTTTTTTCAGGAAGTGCCAGTGTGCCTGAGATATGTGTTTGGAAGGTATAAAAAACAGCTTTCCCGAGGATGCTTTTTTGAGGAATGTTTATAACCGGCTCTCCAGGTATACTTCCCTTCTCAAGACATCCTATTTTTTTTTTCTGTTATCACTGGCCATTCACCATGATGATTGATAACAACGTAAAAACAAATAGTTATTTAACCATTAAAAAAAACCTTTCAAAAACAAGCCTTGAAGAATTGCTCACTTTGTATGAGCAGGGATAGGATTTTGCCAGGCTGTCAGGGCCAGAAATAATCTGCTTCCCTCTGTGCTGGAAGGACATAGCGATAGCTCCTGGGGAAGGACGTTGTGTGTGTTTGTCTGCTCAAAGCTACCGCTTCAGATATGAGCCAAGCTGACACCGCTTGAAGGTAACCCTCAGGTAACATCCAGGACCATACTTGATTTTTGGGCTCAGTCCTACTCTCTTTGGGCAACAAAAATATGCTCCCCTTCCTTGCTTGACACTCATTGCTCAGCCAAGATGTGAAGGATTCAGACTCTGATTTAAGCACGTGCATGAATCCATCATCCTCAAACACAAAAATCAGCAGGATGTAGCATATATTTAGCTACAATTTAAAGGCAGAACAATAATTAGCCTTTGCTGCATCACTGTCCTGAAAAGGGATACCAAGAGCTCACTTGTCAAAAATGATGAGACGAGCTGGGAACAGCCATGGGACTTCCCAGGGCATCAGGAACAATGTGAAATGCAGGATCATCAGTGGGGCACTTTCTAGAACAAGGGACTTTCCACTTTGTCTCCGCACCTCCTGCAGGGTTTCTCTTCCTTCTCTCCCCTTAAATTAGCCAGCTGGAGCCTAGTGACCTCCACATATTGTTCAGAAAGTTTCTTTCATTTTTATCTAAAACTTCCAGGGTTGGCATTGTATCATTCAAGCTCTTTAACGAGAACTACCAAGTCAAGTACCCTTTGGAAGGCTACGTATATTACCCTTCTCAGTGAAACTTGTATTTTTCTTAAGAAAGGCAACACCTGTTTGAGATCTATTTTTTTTTCCATAAAACCATGTTTTCTGACGTGACATCACCTTTCATCACTTCTTTTAGCTGCATCCTGTATCAGCTGCTTCATTATTTTTCCCTGGATTGATGTTGGGCTGAGAAGACTATAATTATCCAGGTCATCTCATTCATCCCTGTTAAATATTGACGCTAAATATTTAATGTTAAACACTGATACTAATGGGTGAAATGCAGAATTTATGAATGTACCCGGTTCGTGGCCCTAGAGCAGACCGGGCAGTCTTGCAGCCCTCCCTGCAGCCTGCAGCCAAGAACCAGGGACCCGTGTAGGGAAAAGTCAGGGGCTTGCAAGGGGAGCTGGCTCCCGTGTAAACCCCCTCAGTCCCTGTTAACCATTCTGCACACGTGCTGGCTTTTTGTTTTGACAGGAACTGAAAACTCTTTAGGAGTCATAACAACGGTGTCATTATTCCCAGATGAATCCATGGCTGTCTGTGGCGTTTCCTGGTTTCAGGCACTTCTACTGAAATTTGGAGCAGAAGGCAGATTCCTTTCTGATCAGTGTCCCTGTGTGATAAATGTAGGGCTATTCATCAGCGGTGTTAGGAGACAGTTCATGAGTGAAGCAGCTGTAGTTACATCTATTTGGAAAGTGAAATCAGGTCCCATAGGTATCTATGTGTGGATGAAAAATAGCCAAGGGGTTTGTTGTAAGGTTTTCTCCTTTCGCATTTCCAGGTGTGTGCGTGTGAAGTGTCTGGCATCACCAAACAGGTGTTCTTCACTTCCCTGCCCTGTTTTTATTAGTATGTTTTTACTCTGATTGCTCTTTCGGTGGCTATCCTGCCTGTTAGCCCAATTAAGTCAGTACTGAATCAGAAGGTCTGCTATCACCAGGTTGACCTATATCAGCCGGTTGTATTACTTTAATTTCTTCACATGACCTCTTGCTCTTGCATGACAGCCTTCTAGTATGTGGATGTTTTGTAGTGGAAAGGTGCTGAGAGAGGAAGAAAAAATTGCCACTCACCTAGAATGTGAATCATAAAAAGCTTTCCTAGAGCTGTCTGTTCTTAATTTCCTGTGCTGGGTCTGTTAGCAGCATTTCTGGTGAAAAGCCAATATGATGTGTTGCAGTTTCAAAACAAATGCCTCTTTATCCAGTAAGGTTGTGTGTTCTTTCAGCTTTCCAAGCAATTCTACTAGGAAAGAAAAGAAAATCAAATGTCATTCTTCTCTTCTTTTTTGCTTTCATATTATTTTCCTCACTGTTGGAAGCAGAAAAAAAAGCTTAAAAAATCTTAACGCTTGCAAAATAATAATAGTAATAGTATTATGTAGAGATATCTTGCCTGTAAATCAGTGGTGACAGTCAACTTGGAGTCCCAGGGAAAAAACGTGCAAATGGCTTTATTGAAAATCAATGTGCATTTGTAAGTGAGGATTGTTTTTTAAATCCTTTGTGTTCATTGCTGGTTTTATAGCGATGACACTTGCAGTGAATGCTGCACCTTTGTTTCCAAGAGTTAGTCTGAAAGTGCTAGAGCAGGCAGCTGAATTTCCTCCCCTATTTTCTTTTTCCACCTGCACAAACCGGCATTGTGCTTGAGTAAAAGGAACCTGCCTGACAAATGCCTTTGTAGATTAAAATATTGCATAAAGTACAGGCACGGCAGACAAAGCCCAGCAGGACGTCATTCACTGGGCATGGCTGGCAACCACCTCCCCGTGCCCCGTGGTGCATCGCACTAGCAGAGGACATAGCGTAAAGCAGGAAAGTGAGAAGGAAGCCTGGTGCCTGAGCTGCTGAGACACTTGCTCTATTTCCACGCATGTGACACTTCTCTCACATGGTGGTGGCAGCAAGTTTTCCAGCAGCACTTTAAGCCATTGCTGTCTCTGGTTGTTTGTTTTATGCAAAAAGAGAACAATATGCTTGTGCCTCAGCTGGCCTAGTGAGATCTGGCATAGCTGAAACGGACATCAAAGGATTTATGCTAAAACACAGTCTGAGGTGGGAGAGCTGAGGTGTTGGCATTTGAGCTCTGCTCTGATCCTGTTGCAGAGACAACAGCTTCCCACCCAGGGGTGGTAAGAAGCAGGTGGAACGGGCAGTCATGCTGAACTGCTGCAGCTGTGTGCTCAGGGGCACCCACCACAGCCCAAGGCCCTGGTGGCACCAGGTGTCAGAGGAGTAATTTAGGGATGGCATGGCTGAGTAGGTTTGCAGGTTTGTAGAGGCTCTGGGTATTTCCGGTGTTGCAGTTCCTAAGGCTGGATCTTCTAAGGAAAAGTAGGTCATTTATTGCTTCCAATTCAGTTTTGTATTTGTGTATTTCAGCTGTTTATTGGACAATGATTGTCCAGTAATTTCCACTTTGTTCTGTGGTGGTTTCTGTTGTCTTCTAACCAAAATCTTGCCTGTCCCAGGGTCAAAGTAGAACTGATCTGTTACCACGCTGTTCAAACCTGATGATCTGACTTTCAATTTTGGATAATATATTGCTTTAGCTTTCCCTTCTTTCCTGTCCAAAACCATTTTTTTTTCCTGCTTTTCAATGACACTTCCATGAACCATAACTATTTTATTTTTAGTTTATGCAATCTGGTGGACTTTCAAGGTTGTTTTTCCTCAATCAGGATCTCTGCTGTATAGTTATTCCACTGACATGTATGTTATAAACTTCAGTTTTCCTGTGCCTGTCTATAGGCTACATATGTATGGGTGCAAATGCTAAATTACAGAACTGCTGTGATCAGGTTGTGTGCTCCGGGCAGTTGCCAACTGAGCCAAGCTAAGAAGCGCTTCTGGAAACCGAGTAATAGAAATTGAGGAAAAAACGTTTCATCTAGGGAGTGTGGTAGTAGTCTGTCAAGAAAAAGGAACGATCCAACCTTTCTAAAAGATATGAAAACTCCGTCCATCTTAAGACTGCAGACTAAAACAGAGAGTGCTGTGCTTATTTGATTTTTGCCTGATTGTCTAAGTAGTCTCTCATATATGCCATAAATCTACTTCAACATTTTTGCACGTGGATAATATTACTTTATCTGTTTTTTCATCTAGTCTTTACTACTCTGTGTTAAAAGTATAGTTGAATACAAACCTGTAAACTAAGTTAAAACACCTGTTTCACCATCTGAATTACACTATGATGTATTAGTCCTAGGTAATATTTTTCCTGTTTTCTTGCATGTTAGTACATTTATATGTTATGTATTGCGCACAGAAATGCTTTCCTGGGTTGTGATCTGATAAAATAAGACAAAAAAGTAAAGCAAAATGTTTAATAAAATGACTGAGGGCAAGACACGTCAATTTAATCTGAGTAATTTTACATATAAAATGGTAGCTTTCTGTGGGCACAGTGAAATTTCTCCAGAATTTCTGAGAAGAAAGGTAAAAAACACACTGCTTTTCACCTAGTACATGAAACATAAAATACATTCTCAAAGCAGGCTATTGTTAATTACATTCCACGTTCTACGCGGTGACTGAAAAGTGTATCATCTGCTGCTTAAAGAAAAGATTTTGGAAATTGTATTCTTTAGCTTCAGCAATAGCTCTATCAGCAAAGGAAATCTCTTTGAAAAGACAAGGGAATGAGAGAGAAAACAAAAAGAGATATAATCCTTGAAATGATATGTTGGAATCATATTCTAGCTGCTTAAAAATATATGATTTCTGATAAAGGGAAAAAAACAGAACAAGTTTTCATGATCTACAGTCAAAGATATCACAGCTCATTAGCACCTCTTCTCAAAGAGGAATGAATTAAGGAAGGCAGACTTGTTTACCAAAGTGATGGATGTGGTATAAAAATACAGGGAAGAGGAAACCTACCAAAACACAGTGAGTGTGACCTACATTGGCTTTCAGGCCATACAAAGAAGGTAGAAAGCTTCACGTAATAGGACTGTTGAGCGTGCCTGTGTGTTTGTAAATATATTGTTTCTCACTCAATGTACTGGAATGAATTGGTGCTAAGGATTTAGCTGATGGTTCTGTAGCTACCACTTCACCAAACAGGGAAACTTTCAAAAGCTCCTTTGTGGCTGATAGTGAGTCCCATTTGATAATTGGCAGGACTTTGGATATATCTGTTCTGCATGATGCAATTACTTAAGCTAGCTGTAAATTAGGTAGATAAAATACCCAATCTTGACTGCAATAGATGAGACGCAAAAAAAAAAAAAAAAGGCATATGTGGAGAGCTACTTCATCCTGCTGGGCAAACAAAATGGTGCTTCTTTTATGAGTTAGCTGCTCTCTAGATATACCTATAGCCTCCGTAACCACTTAGTACTTCTGAAAGTTTTTCCGCTACACTCATCAGTCATTTTATATGCTTTATAAAGCTATGCAATGGCTGTTTAATTATGCAAAGTGAAGGTATAATTAAATTTCACTGGAACTATAGGGATTTGAATATGATGAAATAAAATGGGTTTAGTTTTACAGGCTCAGTGAGCCACAGAGGAATTGCAAAGCCTTTTGATTTTCTTTTTTCATATCTATAATTCTCTCTAGGGGAATGGTGAGTTTGGGCCCAAGGTGGCTCTCTGTCTTTGTGACGGTGTAGATGTAAACTCATGAAAGTTGGATGTTTCCAAGCACAACTCAAAGATGAGATTTGTTTTTCTCTAGAAAAGCTGCCTGGGCTGTTAATACACACATCTGGAAGTTCTTGAAACCTGGTATTGAGGACATTAGTAAAAGCCAAATAAAGAGTCAAAATAAGCAAATCTACGATACAACTTTCAAAATAGCAGCATGAAACTGGGTGGCTAGGCAACGTTATACACTGAGGCCACATGCTTCTTCAGTTGTGAGGGCTGCAAGCTCAGCTGTTCTGAAAAAACAGGCTGCTTGCTTAAAAATGGGTTTGAGGAGGTTGGCTTCACCCTGGTATTTGGAGATCTGAATCCCTCCTTCAGCCTCCCACAGGGTAGTAATTCACTTGTGCTTTCCTCTTTCTGATGAAGGTGTGCTGGGAGATGCTGGCTTTCCTCTGTGCTTTCAGCGACAGTATTATAATCTTTAAATAAACAGAGGGGAGGAGAGATGTTTTGTGCAATTATGAGTCAGCATCGCATCCAAAATCTGTGACACTACCGCATCCTATTGCAAAAGTGTTGCAAAACTGTATTGTGTGCAATTTGTACTGCACAGGTGTAAGGACGACCTTATAATTTAGGTCATGACTCTTGATTTTTATGGCTTGGTCTGTTTTTTAACTGTTGAATCTGAAGTTTTCAACCTGGTGTCTGACTTGAATTCTTCATTTAAAAAATTTTTTTTTTTAACTTCAAGAAAGTTTGACTGTAATTCAGCTATTTCTAGAACGCACCTCAACTTTAAGATCCCTGGACAAGCGTCTTTTAAGCAAAAGACTTTGCAGAGTCATTTTATTGAGGAGAAGTGTTATCCTCAAACCTTAAAAAGGACGTTTAAAAATCCAGTAAAAAATTTGGAGTCAGAGGCCTTGTTTTACCTCACAAACCTCCCAGGGTTAACAATAGTGTGTGTTGAGAGGCCGGCCTGCGTGTGGTGCCTCAATGAGGTGAGGGGCTCCTGAATGGCAGTCTGCTTATAGGATTATGGATTTTCTCCTTACAGCTCTAAATAATACATCTAGAATTTGTTTTTATCTGGATGTATTCACAAAGCCCCTGTAATCATATAAGCAAGTGCTCTGGAGCGGGTCTCTTGCAACACTTGTGGGAGGAATCCCAAAGAGCTGCCAAAGCACCGCCACTTGGGCCTGTCCTCTGAGAGCTGGCTCCTCGGGTCTCAGGGGGTGTTGACCACCTTGTTACGGAGCAGCTGTAGTGTGTTAACCATTTTCTGATTGCCTAGCTTAAGCCAAGATCAAATGATTACATATGGATGTACTCTGTAGTTTACTTTGGACTTGAAATTGTATATAAAAACAAACAAAAAAAACAAGACTTGCAAGGGACAGGTGAAGCTGAAATATCTTTGCAGAGGAAAAGGTGTTGTGTCTGAGGTAAACAATTTTTCCCATACATTCTGCAACATTTGAGATAGCTGGCTGTTGCTTTTTAGTCTACAAGAAGAATGAGAAAACTAAAAACTAAGAAAATACATTTTGAAGCAGAAGTAATATGAGATTACAAGCAAATCAAGTACTCTAAACAATGCAGCAGATGTATTTGCCACCTTCCTGCTTATAACTAAATAATTTGTGAGAGGAGTAACAAAAAACAGAAATGCCAAAGGGAAGGGGTGTTGGGGAGAGGAAGAGAAACAACTTCTTTCAGAAAACACAGGTATTTCCTTATTCTAGGTATCATGATGATTTTAAATTAATGAGAATATCGGAGTGTGGTATGGCCACAAATTAGGTAGTTTGGGATGTTTGATGTGACAGCCAGCTGCTTCAAGAGCTATTCAAAATGGCAGCAGGGCTTTCTGCTATTCTGGCACTTCACTCTGCAGTATATTATCCCCACAGGTCTTCCCAAACTTTAATGTGTTGACCTGCATGTCAAGAGGGAAAACAACAACAAAACCAACCAACCAAACAAACAAAAAAACCCCACAAAAACAGATGTTTTTAATTGTCAGTGTCCTTGCAACAGGGAAAGGAGGAAGTCCTAATGGGTTCACCTGAATTTCATATTTGATACTACAGTCCTAGTCCTACATTTAATGCTTAAACTTCCATACACTTACCTTCCTTCATGACTGCCTTAGTTTTTTTTTTTTCTACTCTTTATGAGAATACCTTGAGTAACAGCAAGAATAGCTGCTGAATCGAACATTTAAAATAATTTCTGTCACCTTGCTAGTAAATCCAACATGCTCCGCAGTTCTTTTACCTTTTCGGAAATGTGATGTTATCTCATAACTTGAGCTAGCATATACAATAAAACTGATGATATTTTCTGCCATGTGATTAAACTGGGTGAAAAAAACTCTTTGGGGCTTGTGTATGCATGAGCTAAAATTCCTGCAGGGAGCTTATGGCCAAGCTTGCAGATGACTAAATTGATTTGTTTTCAGAAGTGCTGAATGAGTAGATAGTAAGACTTCCCACCTGGTTCTTGCTTGTCTGATTATTATTTTTTTTAATATATTTAAAAAAAATATATATTTTTTTCTAGAATGTGGAGCAGGTCCTTATTAATGTTTTCTTCTCTCTGGGCAAGCTGAGGGTGACCTTACAAAAGACTCGTCTTTCATTTCTATGAAAAGAGCTTGTCTACCAAGGAAATAACTTGGCTTGAAGAATTGTGATTGTATTTAAATGAGACTCCACAGGAGAACTAAAAAGAAATATTTAAAGCAGAATAAGTACAAGCTATTGAACTTAAAACCATAATAAAAATGGTTTGTCTGCAACACTTTTCATTCATAGTGCCCAAATGTGCTTGTTACAATGCTGTATATTTGTGTAGGTGAAATCTGCAGACTGGCATAGGCAAGGGAGTTGGTCTTGCCTCGTCCCTTTACCCCACCAGCATTTTTCTGGTGCCCTTGTTTGTGTTATGCCTTGTGAAAGGGAGTAGAAAACTTGTGGTAGTGCTGGTTACAGGGTGAGATGAGAGAACTCGTTCTGTAGTGTTGGAGAATGTGCTGGGGTACAGAGAACCTGAATGGTTTATGTTTTGTGTTAGAAGTGTCTTACAGGGTGGAAACCAGAATCAGCAGTGGGCAAGGTACCTGCTCTTTTCTATGCTCTCTGAAGAAAGAGAAAAATCAATGATAAGCTCTGGTACATACACTTAATAGAATACGGACTGAGATGTTTGATGACATGAAAACATATCTTTTTAAAGTCAGAATGCATTTCTGGTTTTGCTGGTGTGTACCACTAAAGGCTTTATACTAATGCTGTTATTGGGGGCAGCTGCATTATAGCACTATTTACTTATTTATTCACTGTAGTGACAGTTGCATTTCATGTAGCAGCTGCTGAAGCCAAGACTATTCAGCAAGGGCAAAATGTGATAAAACTTCAATGAGGTTTTCTTGTGTGATATTAAGTTTTAATTTTTTGTAAAGGAACCAATATTTTTTATGGCTACTTTCAAACTCTTCTGTAGTATTATCAAAGAATTTCAATAGCTACTAGTTAGCAACATCAAATTCACTTTATTGCATTTGTCTGCCCTATGTGTATATCTATTCTGGTGTGTGTGTATGCAACTAGCTTTATAAATGCTGAATGTATAAAAGCCATTAGTAGGATAGAAACAGCTCACCGTATGTTCTGAACACTTCCAGCTTTTTGTAATTCCTTCTAGTGAAGTAAGGGCTTAGCCCCTGGGCAGAGGGTGGAGAAAACCCCAGTGTAGTATGCAAATGATTGAGGAAACTTGACACATACAGAAAATGGTTCTCTGCTACGGAAGGCTTATTGATTGCTTCTAAATTTTAACTAAGTATTGGATGGGGAAAGGGCAAGTTCTGCCTTGGAGGATACCAATAAGATGCTTGGGTTAGTGCAAATGTGACTGGAATCTCTGCTGTTTCAGGGTTTTTATTCTGCTGTTATTCATGCAAGGTGCTTTGGTGTAGTGATTTCTGTTTTGCTGGAAACTGGATCAGACTTTTAAAGTGGCTTTTTCTTTTCTTTTTTTTTCTTCTTTTTTCGTACTGCTTTTATGGGAAGTCCTGGGCTTTATTTCTCTTGGCAGATGTACTCTTTTGAGTAGATCCAGTGCATTTAGTCACCAGTTAAAAAAAAAAAAAAAAAAAAAAAAGTCTGCATTCAGCCTGTCTGGGGAGAGCCTGCAATGAAGTAGCCAAGTATGTGCATGCATTGGGTTGTGGTGGCTGGCTCCAGCGTCAGGTCTGCTGCATGGTTGCAGAGAAGCTGGTGGTGCTGGGTGCCAGTTTGTATTTGGGCACAGGCTGCAGGTTAGAGCTTGGACACTTCGTTGTCTAGTCCTCATCTGTGTGAGGAGTTTGGCTGCTGCCCAGCAATGAATGGCACTTAAAAGGAAAAGGTTGTGAGGTCCATTTCTGTGAATGACAAGTCACTTAATTTATTTTAAAGCTGATGTTAATTCCTCTATTTATATTAGATACTACTTTTCATCTCTTAACTCTGTAGGAGAGTTTCCATAACTTCTGATGAACTACCAGCAGCAGCCACTGCAAGCACCAGGTGACATTTCCAAGGTGATAGACTCTATACGTATAACTAAGCCCTGCCATAGGCTGCTACCAAAGACTTTCCAGGCGTGTTCACTGTGGAGCCATGGCAGCTCTGAGAGGACGAGCTTTTGATCTAGGATTCATTGCTCCTCACAAAGAAAGGGGGCAGAGCTGATACTTGGATTTCACATGTCAAAGGTCCTTGAAAAGCAGTGGTGTTTTGTCTTCAGTACACGTGATGTCCATAGGACACCAGTGAAGTGACCAAAGTAGATACTAATGCACTGTCTCAAGATAATTGCCCTCTCACATCTCATTTTGCACCAGCCGTTACATAGCTGTAGCAATGGAAAACAAGCTGCTATATATAACTGTTTTTAATATACATTAGTAACAGACATATGTTTTATGTGCTTAGCTGTAATTAACACTTTTCCAAATTTACAATATCCAGTTTCTGTGTTTATTTTTGTACAACAGATTTAATGCTATATTCACGGAACTAGTTGGGTATTTTTCAATAAAGCAAATATCAGAAAGTGGCGATTTGTTGAAACCCAAAGTTTCTCAGAGAATATGGCATTTTCTGTGAAATGATTTCTGGAGAAACCTTGGGCATGACTTCAGCATGGGTTTTGGTCTGAGGATGAAAGAGACCACTACCCTGGTCTGTGGGAAGCTGAAAGTGTGCTGGTATGAAACGCGCCCCATCTGGGAGTTGATTCCTGGTGAATCTTGTCTGTTTGGCTCAGTTATGTCCCAACAGGGAATGTGGAAGCATTAAATCCAACTTAAATAGAACCCACATAGGTGTAATCATAGAAAAAATATATTAAACTTCTGCAGGTAGTAAAAACCCCTCTGAACTCTTGCTGGTTTCGTGATACAACCAGCACTGAGTGCTGCAGGCAGTGCTGAGTGTGTGCAGCCCATCCCTGGTTGCACGGAAAGGTCCCAGCTGCTGCTCCTTCAGCTTGGGTGGGCTTCAGCAGCCCCTGTATGGACCTGCGCCCCTCAGCAGGGTGTGAGCTCTACCGCTGGGTCTGAGCAGGCTTCTTCTGGGCCAGGAGTCAGGGCTGGAATAAGCAATGATGCCTTCTGCCAGGGTCTTTGAAGATACTCAGGGGAAATGTCCTCCAACAAAAAAACTTAGGTTCATTTAATTCCTTTTGAGCTTTGGATATCAAATGTAAAATGCTGGGCCTGCTTGCCCTCGCTCATGCTGGTTGCAAAGGGCATAAATTCGCAGGAGCTAGTGAGAAGTCTGCCAAGCCCATTTCTCCACCTGAAGGGTTATAGCATAAAAGGGCACTAAAACCAAAACCTTGTGCTTGCAGGAAGTTGGACAGTGACAGGGATGGGCTTATCTTCCTCAACTACAGGGTTACCATCTTTATTCTCCAATTCAAAAAGCTGTCAGATTGTTTTCCAATGGAGAAATCTCTTAGAAACAACAAGACAACTCCTCCAAGACCAAATACCTTCTGGAAGAGCTAACAGTTGATGTGGTTGTGCTGCCTGGGGCATTCAGAAAGGTATTTGTTTCTTTCACTGGATTATGGGGCGGTATTGCTTCTTTTCATGCTTCTGCTGAGCTCTCCTTTAGGACTGGCAGTTCCCCTTTCTGATGCCCCAGGCTTATAAAACAACAAAAAGTTGTTTGGGTCCCCACATCTTTAGCCATATTCTGTGCATCTGCTTGTTCCTAAACGGTAAAGAAAGCCTCAACATCTCACTTCTGGCTCCTCCACTTGTTGTAGAAGTCCAGTAAAACGATACTGTATTCTCTGCCAGTACTGCATCTCTATTTATTTATTTATTTTGTTGTACCTCTGAGCTGTATTTCTTTGAAACTAGATGCTACGGTTTCCACCGTTACCTTTCCTACATAGGGTCTGACTTTGAAATGCACATTTTCACTATGGTGAAACCATCTGCTATGTGTGGGGAATTAGCATTACTAGGCATAATGTTTCTTTATAGCTATCTAGAAATGTGCCCAAATAGTGCAATGTAACCAGACACAATAAGATTTAAATGCCTGTTCAATGCACAGAGCTGTGGTAAGGCCATTTTCACATCATTTTGCATTGGATTACATTATGTTGTATTGAATTCCATTTCAGGTTTGTTTGCTGGTATCATACAGGACCTGCTATTGTTATCACCTCAGATGCATGTGTTTTTAATGATAATATTCTGAGATTCAGATATATTTGAATTTACATAAACTGGACAATGAATGTGATAGATATAACTGCCTTGTATTCACTGCACAATGAAAGCATACATGTGGGTAGACACTACAAAGCAGTAAATTTGCTGTAAATCCACACTTAACCTCCCAGGTGGAACCTGTTTGCGTAGCTATATCTGAGGGTTGTCACGACTTAGAATAATAATAGTTATAGTTGTTCTTTTCATAAATCCACAGCATTTGTCGGTCTCTGAGCTTGCTGTATACATTTTTTCACAATTGCTATCTATCTCTAAAGTTTCTTTCTTTCTCCTTGTACAGAACGTGTCACATACAAACCAGGTTGCATTCTTTTCATACAGTATTGAATTACACATCCATGGGCATCATAATAAAAAAAAAATAATCTTTTTTTTCTTTTCTGATAGCTGGTAGCATTCTGTGCCTTTTTGTGCTTTAGCTCTGTTTCAAATACTAATTCCTAGCACATCATTTGTAGATTACCATAATCTGTAATATGCAGAAGTTAAAGTTGAGGCAGAGAGGTTAACTTGCTGCAGATGTCAGTGGTATAGCCATAAGCATGAATTAATCATTGCAAGCATCCCTGTAGAACCATTAGTGTAGAATCCTGTTAGGCATCTGAAGTGTGGGATTTCCCAGCTCCCAAATCTCTAAGTTGTGCCACTAATCTCCATATTTTTTTTTCCTTTTTGTGTTTTTCTTGTGTCCCTGATGATGACTGTTCATCTAGTGATGCATACTAAGCTGCTAGTTATGTTCCCATAATGTCAGAATATAAAAACTACTGATGTTGAAAATTATGGGGATACCCTTCCCTTCCTCCCTCTTTCCTTTTTCCTGCCAGTCTAGTTGTAAATGATTGGCGTTGCAAGAAGGGAGAATGCCTTGCTGAAGAAATGGATACTGGAAAGCTGATAAGCTTCTAATGTCCTTTTACTTCCTGGCATGCTGTACGGGACCAGAAACCTGCTTTGAACACAATTTTTAATTTTATGAAGTGTTGTTGGCTGAGAAAAGACTGAGACCAAAATATTGGTTATAAAGTGTCTCATCGCTATTTTTTTATTCTGGCTGCTAGTGTCCCAAAAAAAGTGTCTATCTGACATGGGGCCTTGGTGTTCAGTGCAGAATTGTAGAGAAACCCAACTCCAGTCTCAGCATGCTGGGACAGCAAGCAGCTGTTTTCTTGTACGTGCTTGCCATCAAAGAGCAGATCCTTTCTCCATACCAGTGGATCAATGTGCTCTTTAAAAGTGCTTTCCATGTCAGAACTAATACATGATGGTGAAGAACAGGAATCTTCACCAGATCTGCCTGGATCAAGAAAAACAGATACTGTTGGCCTTGGTTTCTGACTCATTTTCCTTCCATAAAATTATTCTTGCAGGGAAAATTAAACCATCTTTTCTATTTATATTCTCCCCATTGACCCCTACCACAAACATCATAACCGCTAGCAGGAGCATGATTTTGGCTAGACAGTACTGCAAATGTTAAAGGTTCAGCTGGGCACCATGCTGAGATGTTAGACAGCATTTCTCTCCACCTCTGCAAAAGGAGGAATGTAAGTACAAAAATCCAGTGGGAATTAATGTTGTTGGGAGGAGTGGAAGGGTTTATAAGTCTTATAGGTGATAACAGCGAGTCATAGAATCATAGACGTGTACATCTGCCATTTGAAAAAGCAAGTGAGGTACTCAGGAAAGAAAGATGTCTGTTGGAAGAGTTCCCATAATCATGTATCAAAATACATGTTGAAAATATTTTTGTGTCCAATAGAATGGCCTGCATCAGCTTTGTTCTTTTTATTTGAAATCAATAACAAAAGCTGCTTTTACTGGGCAGGTTTCTACAAAAGGATACTTCTTTCAGTATCTTTGTCATCCTTTGAAACTACGGAAACTTTTTCTTCTCTCTCCTTCTCCAGATCCTTTAAATACATTTGGGTCTGCATTGGACCTAAGCAGCATGAAGCATTTAGGCTTAGCGTTTTGCTAGTAAGTCTGCAACTTTGAGGTGATGTTGGCTGGGTCAGAGCATGATTAAGTTCTGCTTTGGTTGCATCTCTTGGCTGTGAGTTGGTGTTAGAGCTGGTGAAGGGAAGCTTGGGTACTCCAAATGCGTTACTCTCTAGGGTCCCTGTAGGTAGCTTTTTGGGAAGTTGGTGCTGTGAACTGAATCATGGTTTCAAGCCTGTTTTGTGCAAGCTGCTGAAGGTGCATGCAATATGCTTGGGTTCTGTTCTCTTGTGGTAGATTCAGATGGGTACCATACAGCCAGGAGGCTTTTATCCTGTTCTCCCCATTCCAGAGTGCTTTCCCTGCCCCACAATGACCCTCCTATTTTCCCCCATCCTCTACTTCTCCAGAGCAGCGCTCCCATGCCTTGGGGAGGCTGGTGTGCATCCTGCAGAAGTTTAAGTTCTTCCAAAAGCGATCACCAGACTGACCAGAAGGTGCTGGATGTGTACCTGATAACTTTGGGCGTTTTGCTTTAATGTTTCAGCACCAAAGATAGTACTGAATTGTGTACAATTATTCAATTATTTTGTGTCTCTTGGCCATTTGTCTCAGGCTGGTGGTGTTTTTTTTTTTTTTTTTTTTTTTTGTCAGTTGTTGAGTCTAGCACCATGGCTGGCCACAAAATCCTCACATATTGATCACTATAAGTGGTCATGTTAGCTCTTGTGGCATGTAAAAGAACTCTTAATCCCATGGAGTCCCATTGACACTGAAGGCAGACGGAGGTAGGATACACAAGATGTGAGGCAAAGAAGAAAGAGAACATAATGTTATCTTTGTCAAACAAGATGGATCACTTCTATTTATTCCTAGAGATATGCAGGATTGCATTTAGGACTCTTATGAGAAGCAACCATTAAAGTCAATCCTGCTTTCCCCTAGACAATGGACAGACTGTCTCTGGGTGACAAAGACCCTCTGACAGGTATCAAAGCAAGTGAAGCTTGCTGTGTCACACTTCGCAGAAAATAAAATTGGGCTCATTCTATAAATCTCCTTCTCTAACCCTTTTTGGTTTTTCTTCTCCACACATCAGAGGATGTGATTGTTATTAGATATGTTTGTTTGCCATGTCAGTTGAGTGAAAAGTTTTACTCTGATGCTGCAGCTTGTTTCAAGCCCCTGCTCATGCTGCATTTCAGCCCGTGCTTCGTTCCCAGCCTGCACGTGCGTGTATGCACATGAGCAAGAGCTGGCTGTTACTCCTTTGGTATCTCCATGACATTTATCTTCCTCTGCTGCGACTCTTGCTCAAGTTCTGTCCTCCTTGGCTGCAGAGGCCTCCTGCTATGAGGCTGGTCTGATGCAGGTGGTGCTCCACTCACCCAGTTACAAAACATGCCACGTAAATCTTTAATGCTGATCAGAGACTGCTGCTGGATTCCTGTACTTTGTTTTTGGGCTGAATAGTGGCGCAGATTTCTTGACCCTTCTCTGTGGCCTCTCTTTGCTGCTCCAGAGCATGCCAGCCTCATCCTCTAGCTTGCGGTGTCTCCTGTAGCTGTTAATGCATCACTCCATGCACCAACCATTCTGTTAGCAAATACATGTTATCCCAAAAAGCCACCTCTCCAAGAATTCTACCTCAATTTTGCTGTCCTCACATCCAAGAGTTGGAGTAGGAGTTGGACTCGATGATCCTTATGGGTCCCTTCCAACTCGGGATATTCTATGATTCTGTGAGTTTCCAATAGGACCCAAAGTTCTGTCTGGTTCTTATTTAAATCAAACTATTTGGTATCTGTCTGTCACTTTATTAACACAACTTCTTTCCCCATAGTGCCACCTGCGCATCCTGAAATGTCTAGGACAGTGCCTGGAGCACTGGATGCTATCAACAGTAAATAACAGCCCAGGTAATGGAGTTGATTCATGTACAATGAAGAGAAATGAAGGAGTTAAAACTTCTTAGAAATGGACTGTAGATGGAACTGAACTGTGCCGGTGCTGAGCCTCTGAGATCTATTAGTTTTGACAACCTCAGTTATTCTGGTGCTTCTCATCATCTGTAAAGTTAACAAGGGCTGATAAGAGATGATGAGGCACCACACGGGTTTGTATTTCAGAACTCATAAATATTTCACAATACCATTTTTCTTACAATCAGATACATTAATTTGTCGACTGTAGATGTTGCTGAATATTCACTTGGCACAGAGGTTTAACAAAGGCACTGCAAGGATAAACATTTTTAAATCAGCAGATAGAAGCCATGGGTTGTACTGTGTGCTCAGCTGTTACATGTTTTCCAATGCATGTTTTAATTTTACTGAAATTGTTGATTTTTGACCTGCTTTCTTCCTTGAAGATACATTATGATTCATAGGCAACCCCCTCCTCCAGCTGTATTTTTATCCCTTTTTGGTGTGACTTAGTAATTTCATAGTAGCAAGTCAGATACCCAAGGGTGAATTTAATTTGAAACAAACCTTACTCTTGGCAGAACAATTTTTGCAAGGGGATCAAACAATATAACATACAATTTTCTCAGGCTGCACGTCACCTGGAGATGCCTGCAACTCAAATGAAGTAAAGGTGCTCTTTGAAGCAAAAAAAAAAAATAATTCTATGAAATATAGTGTGGACAAACTCCAAAGTACCAGTTTTTCTTTCTCCTGCTATAATAAGATGGAGCACACAAATATCACTTGATTAACAGCTGCAGTATTAATTTCCCTTTTTGGTTGCTTGACTCACAGCAAGAATCATGTCAGTGCAGCAGAGAAGCAATTAAATTGATTTTAATCTTTGTCAGAGAAGATAACATGCCTCTTTCTCTTCTCATTTAAATAATTAAAGTTTCAGCAGGTATTATTTCTGGCTTTAAAGAAATTGGTATCTTAATGTAATAGAATCCTTGTAATTATACACTTAATGGGTCCTAATAAGTTAATCATGGTTTTTCATTTAAAATGTTTTTTTTTTTACTTATTAAACTTTTATTTGCTTTGATGGTTATGCTTTTAAGAGGGTAGAAAATATATATATATAAAAATAAAGTTCTAAAAAAAACTAATCTTTTTTGCATATTCCTACATGGCCTTTCAAATTCTTTTCCAGTGGCATAGTTGTATTTCAATACATGCTTTAAAAACTCTTATCCAGTGCAGCTTTCTGTTATGCTACAGTTAATTATTTTGTTGAAAAAGGTTCATATAATGAGGAAAAACAAATATTCTTTTATCTTGTAGAGCAAACTCCAATTCAGCTGGAGTACAGCGAACATTTCTTTGTCCCCTTTGATCCAAGCTGTTAGGTAGTGTTTGGGGTCCTCCAGGTTATTCCCATTAGGTGGAAAAATGGATGGTGGAGTCAGGTGCACCTTTGATGCAGTGCTCTGTGTTTACACAGCACGCATGGTCTCTGTCCCTGCGCCCAGTATGACGGCAGTGTCTTGCCTTGCAGTGCCAAACTTGGCAGCACTTTACCCCCAAATCTTTCTTTTGGTAACGACTTGAAATGGTGAAGTAATATATTTTTTCCCCTTTTATTTTGATCTCTGTATTTAGAGCAGAATTGCCCAGCAGTCTTATGTTGTTTGTTCTGCCTTTCTGACTGGAAGAGGCTTAACCCTTGTGGCCAAGAAATAACCGAAAGCAGACCATGTTTCCCTCGGGCACGCCCGGGTACTCTTTTCATGCAGGAAAAGCCACAGTGAAAAGTCCATTTGCTTTCTGAGGTGGACACCTGTCTGGAAAGGACTGTCCCCAGGAGACCCTGGTAGATGGAAGTGCTGTCGCTGAAGGCCATGTGCCCTCTGAGGGTGCCTGGGGACCGGCCACGTCAGGCCTGCCACCAGGTCACCCAGCACCCGCCTGCCTCGCACCAGTGCCAGGCCGCGTTCTCCACCCATGCAATTGAAGTGCTGTCTCAGAGTCCTTAGTGCGTGTGGGCCCAGCACAAAGTCCCCAGGCACCACAAAGCTTTGTGTGTGCCCTTGTGTCCCGTGGAGCCAGGGTTGCCAGCCCTGGGGAGGTGAGGACAGCTCGTGGCATGTGCTGATGGAGGTTGGGCAGGCGGCCTGCTGGTGTGCGGTGGCTCCTGCCCCGTGGGGCTGCAGCCTGCCTCCCTTGGGTTTCCTCTTCCAGTGAGGGGTGGTTGGCAGAGGGCAAACATACCAAGGAGGAACTGCTTTACAAGATTTAGTACAAAAAGATTTAGAGATACTTGAGTTAGCGAATCATGAAATCCACCTTAGGAGGAACCAAATTTGGTCATGTTTTCCCAGAATTCCTCATTACTGGGTGACCTGAATGGAGAATGTTTTGTTTATGATGGTATTATTCAACTTTCTGAGTTTGAGCTGAAATCTATTGTATCCCTTTTTAAAAGGATTTTTTTGTTTTGAGTACAAATTATGGTAGTGATGAGCAACACCACACATAAGCAGCAGGGAGCACACCAGCACCTGATTTATGCCCAAGCTCAGGAAGAGCATTGTATTTCTTATTTATTACTATATCATTAGCATTCTTATGATTTTTTTTTGTCTAGAAAAGTACTTCATATTTTCTCTTTGAATAGGTATAAAATCTCATCTAAGATATCTTGTTAGTGCTGCTGTGATTTGGAAGCTGTATCAAAGTGACAGACTTTTCTTGGTTTTCATTACTGGAAGCACCCAAAAAAACTTGGGCAGGGGGTTGGATTTAACATACATTTAAAACTACATGAGTGCTGCTCATGGGGCTTGTGTGTACCCCTGCATCCCAAGATACTGAAGTGGTTCACAAAATAGCAGGAGAAGTAGAGGAAAGCACTTGTGTTTGCAGTATCTCAGCCTGGTTCTAGTGTCTCTGCTAGTGAAGTTAATGCAGAGTGCTTGCCAGACTCAAGATTCACATTGCTTTGCTTGGCAACCACCTTTGCTTACCCTTTGAGCTCCAGAAACCGCTGTGTGTGTTCACAGCCGTGCACACTCCAGTAGTGCAAATACATTTTCCTAGAGCAAACATGGAAGTCAAGTCTGCGGTTCTTTTTCATCTCCGTTTTATGAAAGGATCTGGCTGGGTGGATGTGTGAGCACATGAAGAAAAAAATCCACTTTTCTGTGGGCAAACAACTTACATGTGCAAGAAACCATCCCTCTGTTGTTCAGGCAATGCCTCTGTGTTCTGCATAGGTACAAAAATGTTTATAATTGAACTTAAAAATCTGTTTCATGTGGTCTAATATGACCAATTAACTTAGTCTCATCTCATTTGTATCATTGTACCATATGGTGTGTGCACAGGCAGAGACTTAGCCCAGACAGAAATTTCATGGAAGAGAATTGCAAATGGGAAAGGGAGAGAGAAACAGGGTGGTTAATCAGCAGAGGCGGGGTTCTTGATAAATACATACTGTTTACCCTACACAGGGAAAAGATACGTAACAGATGCTGAATTCTTTAGCATGCTTGGCAGCATAGCACACGATATCAACAGGGCTATGAACAATGTAAGTGATGTAGTATGTAGGAAGGGCTACTCTTCCAAGAACCAAGTAGGAAAGGATATTGCTTGTTGCCTTGCCTACCGAGTCATTACTGTGCACATTACAGGCAGTCTGCAGATAAAAGATAATACCGTCTGAATGGACTGACATTAGCAATTATTGTCTATATTTTGCTCTTTGTTTTTCCTCTTGCAGAATCTCTGCTCAAAATATGATTGCAATTGCTTTGCTGGTATAAGTTTCTGTAGGACAAATCTACTGTATTCCCAATTGCATCCTAAGTTCTTGATCAGAAATATAGAGATATAAACTTTTATCTGAGTGAATTTGGAGACATTATTTTGAGAATAACCTCTTTTGGTCATCTGGGACTCTTAAATGGCAGCCAATGAATATTTACCACTAGTAGCATAGTGCAGGGATGGCTTAACTTGTGTAGGCAATGTCTCTAAATGCTTTTTTTTTTTTTTTTTGTGATTAACACAAATGAGAAGGCTTTCAACTTTACTGGAAAATGCTGCAGACTGAGATTTCCTTATTTTTATAGTTCTTTCAGTGCCTGACTTACATGTCAGACAAATCCAGAAGCCCTAAACCAGGAACCTGAATTATTGCTTCTGGTCAAAATTTCAGAAAGTCTGACATAAAATGGTTTGTGTAATGAAAATCATGTGGTAGCAGACATCACTGATAGATGAATTTGTTGTATTTGATGAGATACAATTAGGAACCAATTTGGCAGAAACCCTTCATACTGCATGTAAGGAGTCATAAAATACAGTCAGAAAAATCTATAGCAAATGTCTGTAATGACATTTATATGAAAAAATTACAAATTTACATATCATGTATAAAAACCTCGCAAAACCTCTTCATTACTGTGTGTGTTAATAATGCCCTCGGTAACCATGCGTGACACACGCTGTTATCAGAATGCCAAAGATTTTCAGTTGTCTTTGTTACTTCACTTATTTGAATATTTTATCTAGGAGTTGGTGATTGAAATCAGCTGGTGTTTGTGTTCAGAATGAAGCTGTACTACACCTTACATCTTATCTGTGTTGGAGCTGAACAGCCTCTGCAGAAAGACATTTTTTTTTTCCAAAAGCAAATTCAGATGTCCCGTTAGTAGTGTAGATCAAAATATTTCTTAGTTGCAGATGCAATAATTTCAGTCTCATAGTTAGCCTTACCTTGTCTTCATCTACCTACCCAACTCCTTCTCAAGTTAAAACTAAACTGGTTTTAACATGTAGTTTGACATGGTGTTTTCTGAAGCACCTATATAGTTTCGTTGCCCAGTGACAGGAGGCTGGTCTGGATTGCCCAGGCAGTCCTCTCCCACTGTGCCTTCCCAGTACACTGAGATTTGGGCAAATCATGTCTGGCCAGGGGACACGGCCTTTGGTGGCAGGGCTTGGCAGCAGCGCTGTGGGTGTCTGTTCCAGTGCTGTGTGACTTGGGCACGTGCTTCCTTGTGTCAAATGCTGGTCTCACCTGTTCCTGATCGGCTATGCTGGCTAGCTAAGATGGAGTGGTTGGGAGCTGAAAAAAAACCCACCCGCATATGGGTCGATATTTCAAGGGTATTTTCCTTTTGGAACCTGCAGGATGCTGGTGGCTTGTACAGGAGGGAAGGGAACTGGAATCCCAGCTCTCAGCTAGGCTCGCCTTGGAGCATTGCAGGCCGTGGGCAGTACCAAGCACCTCAGTGGAAAATGTAGTGCTAGCAGCACTAACAGTATGAACCTGGCTGTTTACAGTCAACTTGTGTGTTCCAGACTGAACAAGTTTGCCTTATTTTTGCCCTCCTTGTGAAATGGCCCGTTCTCAATACTATGAATAGAAGGTGTTTAAAGTAGCAGTGGGAGGATGTAATGTGGTAATCGGCTTGATGGAGGGCAGGCATCTGTTTAAAAAAAAGGCAGAATTGTGGTTGTGGTGCACAGGCCTTTAGGGCACAGTAGTTACAGTAATGGTAAGATGTGGGCCTCTAGGGAAGAAGCAGAAAACAGGTACTGACAGTTGGAGTTGCTTTTCTCAGCTTTTATGTATTTGTGCTAAGTTTCACTAACAGCGACTGTTTTCTTTGCCTTATTTGAAGGCATTTTTATCCTGTAGTGCTTTGGTTGGGTGGTAGAGGGGGGTGTAAGTGTTGGTGCTTAGTGGGAAAGAGTGTACTAGTTGCACATGAATTTTTTTTTTGCATGCAGAGCTGCGTACAAGAACAGCTTATATTCAGCAGCCACACACAAAATGTGGTCCAGAAATGCTTGATATAGTCTGTGGTTAAAATAATGGTTGATTCTGTGGTTCAGTGATATTCCTCTTCCTATGAACTTGACCCTTGCTTACATGTTTGGCTTCTGACATGGCCTAATCAACACCTGGCCAGTCCTGGTCCTGCTTTCCATTTGAAATGTTTAGCTGTTCAGATCAACTCCTGTTTCAGTATCTCGCATGTACTTGGGCTCCAGTAGTCGCTTCTCTTCACCTGGGGTCTTCGAGAAGGGCTGTGCAGCAGCCCCTTTTCAGGTCCTTTGAGGGACCCAGCAGTTCCATCACTTTGACTTCCCAAGTATCACGGAATCGCAGAATGGCTGAGGTTGGGCTGGGCCTCTGAAGATCATCTAGTCCAAGTAGTACTAGACTCTTCTCAGGTTTGCTGCTAGATTTGACAAAAGCATGTTTACCTTACAGCTTTGGTTACACCACTTTAGGAAGAACAGAGCAGTAAAGCATAGAAAAACCCTTTATCAAATGAGTATCTCAAAAAACAATAAATTTAAATGAGAATGGGGGACTTGCAGGTTAGTGGAAATGTGATCAGCATTGAGAGTCCTCTGTTTTTACTATCTTCTGGGTCTTTAGTTTGGAGCAGTCCTTCCACCTTTCTTGTGATGGTAGTGGCAAAATGGCTTCTCTTTTTCGACGTGTGTGTGTGTGAAACAACTCCTCTTGTTCTTTGTTGCTCTGCTTCGGTAGGGCAATTTTTGTGTACCAGCTGCTAATATGTTTGTGCTGTGACAGCCTTAACTGCATGAGAGTTGATCAAGATCTGTGCTGTGGCTGACTCTGCTCCTCCATACTGAAAGGTGAACCACAACTGGTAATCAATAAATAGATTTAATTTTGAATGTGCCACAGGTGCAACCCACGGGCCATTGCTGTAACTTCTGCAAACTCATTTTATGTATCACTCTGATCGCTTTTAAATATGTTGCCTTCTAATATGATTAGGAGCACTGAGTGATACAATTTTCATGAAAGGATAGGTGCACCTGGCTGACCTCTTCCATTCTCTTCATTACAGTTTGTCATATTGTCATATTTTATTTCTCTTCACTAGTTAACTTTTCCCATCCTTTTTAGTTGCTCACTATAGTTTTTTCCAAACTCGTACTACTTTTTGTTGCACCTATCTGAACCTATTCTATTTTTGCTTTCTGTGTTTTTGTGTGTGTTTTTTCCCCTTAAATAACTGACCATGAAAGAAAATAGTATCAAGATAACGATAGTTTGTCTTATTTTCTCGTATACAACCTAATGGTTATCTGATGCTGATGATTTGTATTTTCAGAACTCATGATTTCTCCAGGAGAAAGGGGTGGGCGAAAAGGAAGCAGATACTAGCCAAGGAATATTTTTGACAGAGGCAATATTCTTTTTCTCCTTGCTATCTTTTTATTTAGTTATGACATGTTTGTCTGTTGTTCCCTGTTTATGATTTTTACAGTGGGGCTAATAATTTTCCATTTGCGTGCAGTTAGAGACTGTAAGGTTTAATGCTTTGGCTATGTGGCTTTCTGTTTCACTGATGGCCCTTTGAGTGAAGAAGGTTTTATGGTGACTGTGCTCAGCCATAGTGTGTGTAATTTCTTTTGGGTTTCTTACTCAATCCATCGCGTTTGTGAAGTCCAAGTGAGCCCACGTCTGAGATTTAGCAGGTTGGGGTAAGAAAATATGGATTAGCCTGAGCTTTGTTCTCAGTTTTGCCGTCTCCCACAACTTGCCTTCTGCATCTGAAACTCTTCATCCCCCCGTAGTACACCTGTTCTGTGTTTGTTGAGGGGAGCCCAGTGAGCTCCTGTGTGAGGAATGCAGAGGTCTCATCTCTCACTGACTTCTGCTTGATTGGTTTGTGATCAACAAACCAAATGAATTATTGAGGAAAGAATTGTGACGTAAACAAAGTGCCTAAAACCAGGAGCATTTTATCTTCCTATAAATGACTTCAACATTTCTAGTTTTGGAAGTCTAATTTAAAAATAATCCAGTGCTCTACTGTTTAATTCTCTTGTGCTGTTGATCTGGGAGACTTCAAAGCTACAGCAAAAATAAGGTAATAAAAGCAGACAATGACTTTGGTTATGTATTGTGTATCATAAATATTTGTGTCTCTGACTGGTTTCATTTTAGCTGGCTGAGGAAATGAAACTCGCTGAAGGCGGTTACCTTTGTTCGAAGCCAACTGAGACAGCACCAGCACTCAGTAATTACAGTCGTAGAGTTTCCAGGAGACTCCTTCTTCACCAGACCTGTCGTCTCGTGTCCCCATTTGTAACACTGTTCATTATATCCAACTTGCTGCCGTCACTCTGGAGCTTTCAAAAGGTATTCTGTGGGCTATCATGCTGCAGGACGCGGATAATGAAATAGTTAGACGTGACTTGTATTATAATCGTCTCACCTAACTTTCATTTGGCTTGAAAAGTAGACTTAATAAAAGCAAGAGTGAAAGGCATTTTATGTTTTTAATAAGGAGTCTCATATGGTATTACCTGCTGTTTTTCATTCTGTGTCTCTTCTCATGGTTTCCTTTTGAGGCACCTGACAGAAGAAGAGCAGTGAACATCTCTTAATCTTAAAGCTTTTTGAAAAACTGCAGTGGTAATCAACACTACTGATCAGTAATTTCCAACTGCAGTGAGAGTGACTTAAAGTTTTTACATCTGTATTTTCGTTCTTAAAGAGAACTGTTTCCTGGTGAAAATAGTCCTCTCCATTAAAAAAAAAATATATATATATATATATTTAAATCTGTAAATCCTGAAGCAAAACATTGCTTTAATCACTTATTTGCAAATTTGCTTATAGTATTTACTTACAAGCTTGTAAAAATCAGTCTACTTTTGCAGTGTCTCAGGTTAGGCTGTAAAGGAGTTTGTGCTGCTCTGCCCTGTGGCAGGACAGAGCCATGCACTAAATAAAGCTTCAGAAATTCTTAGAAGTGTAGCAAATGGAGACAAGATCAAATAACAAAACCTGAGATCTGGGTATGTCAAGAGCACTGAAAAATAGCATTGCAATGTAAACCAGAACTCTTTATTATAGTGCCGTAATGTTTTTTATTTGAACAGGACAGCTATTTTTAGACATGATCTATAGTGTAGCTTCAGGGAAGGCCCATCCTTACAGTTTCAGACCCAGACTGGTGCATGCGCCACAGCGCAGGAGCAAGTTGAGTCATAGGTCTGAGGGCAAGACAAATGGGAGGTGGTGGGGTGGAGAAGGGGCAAAATCCTCTGTAGGAACTCACAAATACAAATATGACTTCTGGAGTCATATGCACAACTGTACCAGCCCAGGTATGTGGGAGAAAAGCTCTGTGTCCTGGAATGGGCAGCTATGAGTTCAGTGGAATGCAGGCACGAATGATATGATTCAGTGAAATGGGAGCTTGTTGAAAAATACTTGGTGCTCTCTGTAAAAGGTGGAAGTGTTGTTGGCCAATGATGCAAAACTTTGATTAAGGACATCTGCACTTCGGTGTGCACTGTCTCCCAATTCTGTTGCCACCTTGTTTTGTACACAAGACCAGATATGTGCCACCAACGATGCTACTTTTAAACTGTTAAATGATGGTATTCATCCTTCTCACAACCAGTAAAAGTCATATTTCCTGTAAACTCCAGACATGCATTTTTGCATTGTCTTCTACTTAGCATTATCCTAAACTTCCTGAAAGCTGAAATTGGTGGGGCAGTCTGATACTCACATTAGTTGCTCTGAGTAGAAGGTAGCATTACTCAACCACTGGCTTGTTTTGACAGTTCTTGAGGGATTGGTTCAAGTACTCATGTCAAGACTTATTTCTTTTCAGCTCTGCAGGAAGTATTTAGGTGATGGCTGGATTTCGTGTTTGTTTACTTGGCTTGGAAAAGGCACGTGTATGGAAGACAAATATCTTCTTGATCATGCAAGAAGATCTTATGTTTCAATGTTTACAAGTGACCAGAGAAAGAAATGGAGGCATCTAAATGGTGATGGCATTAGACAAGAGCTAGCCAAAAATGTTTAATAAAAATACATGTAAGAAATATTTTACTTGAATTTACTGCTTAAAGATCTCTATCTTTGGAGCCATGCTGCCCTTCCCCCTTCCCACTCCCCCCCCCCCCAAAAAAAAAAACAACCAACAACACAAAAAAAAGAAAAAAAAAACCTACTACCTGTCATACTTTCCCCATTCATAGCCTCCAAGATTTCCTAAGCATCTTCATACCTGATTAACTACTGACCTCTTAAAATCCTCTGCTCCTTTCCGCTACCTATTTTGCAGCTCCAGCAAAACCAGATTTTTCCTTTCCTGCTGAGAAGTCTTGAGAGCTGGCTAAGAGTTAGTTCTTAGAAACTGAATGGAACCCTACCTTGCCTCAACAGCCTTTTAGCCACTTCCACTTGCATTGACCTTTTCTTCACAACTTTGCTGTTGGTGCAGTTGTAGCCAGTAATGGTCTGTTTTCAATTCCTTTAGCCAGATAGCACCTATGCCGTATGAAGGAGAATGCTGCCTCACTGGGTTAAACAACCCAGCTACTCAGTAAAATATCCTTCTTTTGAGTTACAGGAAATTGAGTGAACTGTAATTTGTTGTACTATGTTTAGTGGCTGTTATAATACATCCTTTCTGTACCTAAAAACATTTCTGTTGAATACGGTTTCAAGAAAGGCCTCTGCAGTAAGAAATATTCAGTCCATTGAAGTCAGTGACACACGTCTGGTTGAATTCATTAAGACCAAGATTCAACCACCAGTTTGCAAATCAGCCTAAATAAATAATAAAAAAAAAAGGCTGTAAAATCATTTACAGGTTACTCTCCCATGTGTTGCTAAAGCTTTATGCTACTTAGGCCAGCTATGACTGACTGCCATGTGCTTCACAGCCAAAAGTGCTGATGAACTTTTTCATGGGTGATAGTCAATACCTCTCTTGTGTTGTTTATGTCTGTGTTGAAAAGGACAGAATAGTATTGGACTAAAACCTCAGTCTACAGGGAAATGACTTGCTGCCTCATACCCTGAGTAGGAGGACTGCTGGACAGTGAAGTAGATATACTTCACTCTATCTATGGGTTACTCTGAGGTCTGAGTTACTTATGGAAGAACTAATGTTCCTTGGAAATGTCAGTCAACTTTTCATTTTAATAACATGCCTGGTTGAATTCAAAACTGGCATTTTATATTGACACTGTGCATGAACTGACATGTCATTATACACATGCTAACCTAGATTTATAAAATAATAAAATCATTGTGGTTTAAATTCCCACAAAATATTGATGGAAAAAGTGTTATACTCTTTTGGGAGTAGCTTACTTGCTAATGCTTGCCATTTTTTACTGACCTTATTGTGAATGCAACCTTGCTGCAGGCTCCTGCAAATTGGAGCTGTGCTACAGTATTTCTGTTCAGTTAATACCTGCGGAACCACATACTTACTGTAAGAGCACTCTTTTCCTCCCTTGTTGCTGGAATACATTAGTCTAATAACCAAAATGACAGTCTAGAATCTTACATCTTTATTTATTAATGCATTTCTGGGTTCTGTTCTGTGATAAGAGGAATGGTGACTTCATTCAGCATACGACATTGACAATTTCCTTCCATTTTGGTATTCATCTACCTGTAGAAAAAAGAGCTTGAATCAAGAAGAGAGTTTTCTTTTATTTGCTGTGTTTAAAATACATCTATGTTAAGGGAATGTGAAGGTTGCAGAGGCATAATTTTCATAGGAGGAGATTCCAGGATTAACGTTATCAGTGCCACATGATTTGGGACTTTATTTTTCATGATACCACTTTTTTTTTTTTTCAGTTTACATACTATTTCAGTTATACAACACAGAAATGCTAGTAATATTATTTCAGTTTAAAATGTTGTTCAAGCATGGGAAAGGGTAGATATCCTTGGGGAAACTAAAAACAGTCTCATTTTGTATCTACTAAGCCAGAGAGGGTAAAATGATTGAAGGAAGACAACAAGGATGAATTCATTTGGAAAAAGTTTTTTTTTTTTTTTTTTCCTCCCCTGTTAGTTATGGTGTTACTTATCTCTGAAAGGTAGGAACCTAAAAGTAGGAAGGAGATCACTTCATAGCAAATCATCCATTGTAAAGTAATTAGAAATTGAAGAATTTCAACAGCTGTATGGCACTATTGTCCTACATGGGAAGGAAGAAACCAAGTGACAGACCTTTACTTGAGCTCTTTTAGCATGAGTTGTTCTTCATATATTTATTTGACAATGGTGTTTCGTGATTGTAGGCTGAGGAAGTCTCTGAGTTTTTATAGAGCTGAATTATGATTTTATTGATGTGGTAACATTTTTATTTTAAAGTCACTGAAACCGTTCACTCAAAAATTATAGCTAGACCATGTTTTTGGAAGAGGCTGGATGATCACAAACTCCACCAACCATTGAGTTTGTGCTGTTTCCTCTTCCTCTGTCACTTGAACTGTAGTGTGGCTTACCCATCCTGGAGGTGGTTTGTGTTGGATACAGGCATGATGCTGGTGAGTTCTGTATATCTGTGTATATTCTAAAACAGAGAGAAATGGCTATGTCTGCAAAAATGACTTAATTTTCTCCTGCATTTTCAAACTTTGTGTTATTTCTTTGTAGGGAATGTCTACTTGTGTTTCAATACAGTAAAGTAGGATGGCTGCTGGAAAAATGATCTAACAAATTTTTGTAAAGATAATATATTAAGCATTTAAATGGAAGCAGCAATTTCAAGGAAATATGCCTCTGAAAGAGGTAATGTCAAGTTGCCCTGAAGTGATCATGTCAGATCAAGGCCTGTGAAGAAATACAGATGAGCCAATCAAAGTTGTCTTGGGCAGTAAGTGTCAGGGTCATTAAAGGCAACCTTCAGAAACAGTAATGAATTAATTTTCTAAGATAGTAGAGACAGAAAGAGAGAGAGGAACTGAAACTATGACACTTGTCTTTGAATTTAAAAAGGACACAGAAATTGAGGGAGAACAGTACTGAGGTGGTAAGGGAGGCACAGGGAGCTTGTAATGATCTTGTCGCTTGTGTTCCATGGTAATGTGCAGTTCTTCCCTTCCTGCAGAGATTTCTATTGAAATTACCTATATCTATTCTCTTCTAATAAACCGGCGTGTAATTAGTTGAACCTGAGTTGGTTTCTGAGATTTTCTTTGGAAAGAAAAATAGAACTAGCTCCTATCAAGTAAAATGAATCTGATACTTGACTTCAGAAGAGGCTGAATTAGAATAAAAGTCTTATATCTTGAGATTTTTGTGAGAAATAGAGAATGTTACATTTAACTCTGAAAAAAACAGGAGAAAATAACTTGGTGTTTATGCTGGTGAATCGAAGTACTGCAGTTCATACAAAATGGGGTGGTTTAGTTTTCTATTTGAAAGAACAGAAAAATATGGTGGGTTAGTGATATGTATGGAGTTCAGAAGCATTAGAATATATACACAGATTTGAAGGTAAAAGTCACTTTGGTTCAATAAGTCATTTATAAATAGCTTTGAAATAAAATAATGGTATTTTAGAAGCAAATGTTATGCATTTTGAAGAGGTAACTTTTAAAATACTTCAATAGTTTTCACATGATTAATCACTTTGGACTTGAAACCTAATAGATGTTTTTTCCTTCCTTTTTAGAAATGTCAGAGGAAGCCATATTATGAACAATAAAGGAAATAGAAAGACAGACTTTGTTCCTCTAATTCTTTCCAGAATTATGTACAATTTTACTAATGTTATTGTTCTCCACCCACCCACTCCTCTTTTTATAGATGGTTATGGATTAATGTGCTAAAATGGAAATTTAATTTAGGTCTAAGTAAACTATTTCCATGGAGATAATAGCATTGTTGATGTCCTTTGCTTTGGGAAATGTCCTAGAAAACACAATCCATCAATTTTTCATCTGTCTAGACACAGGCCAGAAATAATGACGATCTTTGCGAATGAGTGCAGTATTAATAGGAACCTTTGTACTTGGATTTTCATGATTATAAGCAGCTGCGATTTATAGGGGTGTGTGTCTGTGTATACAGATACAAATTTCCTGGTATTAAGAAATTTTTATTTTCCTATTTCAGTTTTTCTTACAAGAGAGTAGATGTTCATCAAGCATAAAAGTTTCTATGGAAAGCTTTTAGTCTACAAACTGTTTGACATCATTTTTAGGTTTAGCCATTTATCTAGTACCACTCAGAAAAGTAAGAAGTACTGTATAAGTGTGTATGATTTTGTGTAAGACTACTGGCTTTCTTGAGATCATTCACAATCAAAATTCTAAACAAGCTTAAATACTTGAAGAGTTACTTCTCTGGAAGGATACTTGAAAGATAAGATATCATTCAAAAGGTAAATTTTTCACTATATTTTCATAACACTGTGTGGACATACATAACTTTTTGCTGATAGATGCATATTGATGGTTCTGGTGAAGCTAAGAAATCATAATGTGTCTTGGCTAAAAGCATGTTAACATTCAACATGCTTCTGCCTGTTTCTCTTGGGTATTTCCAAATGGCAAAACCAACATAGAAAATGTAAACACACCATAATCTGGTATAATCACTTGTATTTATCTATGGAGAAAAATATTCAAAATTCTCATTGTGCTAGCGTCGTTTTGCATCGTCTACACTAATGAGTGCAAAACTGTTGGACCAAAGACTGTTGAGCTTTTTCAAAAACATGATAGGAGGTAAGGCATTCCCTTAAATGTCAGTGGATGTAAAACACTCTACAAAGCTTTTATAAATTACAGTTTTTACTGATGAGGCACATGCACATTGCTGCCCAATTTATTTACCCAAGAGACCAATTTATTTCACTACCTTGGCGCTAACTGTTTCCATTGTCATCCAGGTCTGCTCTGACCAGCCAACTGTGACAAGCTGTTTGTTCAACTGTAAAAGGGCATTGTCTGACTCTAAACAATGGCTTTATCTAATTATGAAACCCCATGCATCATTTTAGTCCTTTGTTGCTGGTTATACAAACACAGTTTTCATGTTATTAAAATAATTTAAGTCTGGATACACTGTCCTACAGTGAAAGACACTTTGCATTGTAACTTTATAAACTTGTAGCTCACATCTGAAGAGAACTGACTGTAATGTTCTGACTGAGGTTTGTTTGGCAGTAGGAATACTTGAGAAAGGACAAAAAGAGAGAATTGTTTTTAAAGGAAAATATAAGAGAGATGGAATAACTGAACAAAATTCATTGCTTATGCTTTAAATAAATCTTGTGTTATCAAAATGAACTCTTAAAAATAATGTGTATATAAGTACAGGTGTGCTTATGGAAAGCAAAATTGGATCCTTGAGAAAGAAGTTAGCTTTCTGGCTTTGGAACTAGTAGCAAAAAAAATGAATAGACCCACTTGAAAAACTCTCCATTGTCCCCATTGCTTTGTGTCAGAAGACAACTGAATGCAATCAAAGCTTTTTGTCTTCAGCTGTCAGTAAGTCAGCTTCTTTAAGAGGGCTTTTTACAATAATCAGAGAAAGAATTCAGAGGTTTTGCTTTTCTGTGTTGCTATGACTTTTTTTTTTTGACTAGAGAAAACTAGCCCAAAATTAACAAACAGTTTTGATAGACTGGAGTATATATAAAGAAAAAGAGTTAAGGCTCTGTATGTAAAAGAGTTGAAGCAGACTAATGTATTAGTGTTTTATTAACATATATGCAACATTTGTGAGTGAGGGCAAATCTTCTTTCTAGTAAGGACTTACACAAATGGTGCTGTTTGTAAACAAAATTTCCTTAATTCATCTTTATCAACGAAAACTTTCCCTATTTTTTTTTTGAGGAATTACTTAATGATCTTGTATAATTGGTTTCACACGTTAAATCCCTATTGGTAGTTTCACCGTGATTTTCTTATGAAATATGAAACTCTTTAAAATTTAATCATGAATTAATATTAATTTAATCAAGTATTTTAATATTAAAGCTATTAATATTTCATCTTCTACATGGTTATGCAGGTTTTTGAAAGCCATTCCAGTGTTTTCTGACAAACTACTCTGTTATACAAAGGCTATTTTGACATCTCTTTGCTCATGTGGTTCCTGTGTGGTAGCTGGGCTGCCTGGGTCACCAGTTATTTTTATTCAGCCTCTAGAGTGAATGCAAATGAGATGCAGGACAAGGAGAGGCTAAAGCAAGTTTACTGAGTCTGATAGAATCAGTATATCCTTGTGCCTGGCTAGAGTATACTTGAAAGGAGCCTGGCACGATTTTGCAGGTTAATCTCTGTTTGCAGCAGGGTTTGACTCGTACCAAACCTGGCACACTTCGGCACCTGCGGGCTGTCACTGACAAGGGGCTGCGAGGAGATGGACTGCCGCCGACCGGCTCTAAATGAGCCAGTTGCATGGAGCTGATAAAACTGGAGATTTACTGAAGTAGACAGGCCTGTGCTAAAACAAGCTCCTCTCCCCGTTGAAACCCTGCCTGTCACTTCAATCAGTCACCTGCCCTGTCAGGAGCTGGCGTGGGGCAGTGGCCGTCCCCTGCCCTCAGGGTCTGTGGTGCTGGGGCTTTGTGCAGCCCGGGCCTGGCCGAAGAGGTGATCGGTGGTAGCATTAAAGCAAGGCTGTGTTGTGTGGGTGGTCTGTGCTGCCTCCTGTGTCGTGATACAGCTTCACCCTTAAGAGCTGCCAATATTACAGAATTGCCACAGAGGACTTGAGTAAAGGCAGAGACAGGGTTTGATGTGTGGTTAGAGAGAGTCTCGGTTTGGATAGGAGATCAGAAAGTGTAAATATAAAAATAGTTTTGCCTATATTATATGACATTGGAAAACTCTGTTTGGGATTGCTCATAGATACGATGTCACTTTAGACCCTGAGCTGACGGCAGAGCTGAAGCTTGTTTTGTTACAGCTAACACTAGAGTTGAACTTCATTGAAGGTGGTGGGTATGACAGTTGTTGAAGATAATGACTACCTTGCCTTATGTTTAAATGTAAAAGAAAATGACAATGTTTGGTGGAATCCCCAGGTGAAGCCCCAGCTTCCCACAGTACTGGCCAGCTGCTGGGCTGTGTAATGTCAGGTTTCATTTCTACACCAACACAGGAACTTGGAGTTAGATAGACCTGTGGCAGTGTTTGATAACTGAGAGAAAGGTCACTGGACTGGGCTGTGAGGAGTCCCGTAGCCAGGCAGGGTGGCTCTCATTGAGCATCCAGCAAACAGGTGTGTGGGAGGTAGAGAGTGGGCTTGGAACAACAAGCAAAGAGAAGAAATGGGCTCTGTCTGCATTCAGAAAGTAGGGCAACATCTATGCTAATTGTGGAAAAACTGCTGCAGCAATGAAATACAGCCTTTAGGTTTTCTCTCAGCAGAAACAGCATGCAACAAGCCAGTACAGGACAGCTGCTCCAGATGAAATACTGACTGAGTGCTGGTGTCAGTGGGTAACGTGTTTATGTTTTTATCCTTACTGAGTTCAGCATTTCCATCTCTAGTATTTTTCTTCCTATATGGAGCTGTTGCTCTAAATACATATCAGAATGCTATAATAACATACCAAAGCAGCAATCAAGTAGTGAATTTTGATATAGCAAAGAGGATTCAGAGGAGACTTTTTAAAAGCAAATTTGGAAATTTCAGTTTCCTGTTCTCTGTACTTTACATTTAAAAATCAAAATCTTTAGGGATACAAAGATGATAATGAGAAATTGTGAAAACGTATGCAAAATAGCTTTGACCCTAGAAACCTTCAGCAGACATGTACTTTCCAGAGCCAAAAGTAGTCTATTGAATCATGCAAGCAACATAAAGTTAGCTAAAACATTAATTAAGTACGGTCGTCTTAAAAGTAGAATTCATGCTTCATTTTGGCAAGATGCCCATAAGAAAAAGATAGATCTGTCACGGTCTTGCAGACTGCTGTAATTAAGGTTTGAAATACTTCCTAGTCTAAAACAAGGATAGTTCAGACAGAGCTAACTGTTTAAACAACATCCTTTATGAACTGACATTGCTCCTCCGTTTCAGACTGACATGTTTTACTATTTTTCTTTTTTTTTTTTCTTATGGGCTTCTGTGCAAAATGTACAGGAAGAACAGAAATTAGGAAATAGTCATCAACGCTTTTTTTTAATAGAAGCTCAGAGGCTAGAAAACAATTATATAGAGTAGCCAGAACATTCTGTGTGTAGGTAGTGCAGAAGGTAGGAAATTAAATTTTATACCTCAGAGTAGTTAGAAAAAAGGTTATCTGTCTGGAGGTTTTGTTCTTTTCTGTCTGTGAACATGTGAACTATTGATGTTAATTGGATCCAAACATCTTCAGACTTTAAGGATTTAAAATTTATTTCCAAATTTTGTGTCTCGGCTCACATCCAAACCTGCAAGTTCTGGAGGAGAGATGTCTATCAGTGCTTCAGTCAAACTGTTTTAAGATTTTGATTAGTGAGTAAATATAAAGTGAAAGGTCAAGTTGATTGCACGTGCCTTTGACTTAAATAGGATAAGCGCATCATATGGGCATGTAGTCTCCCAGTATAATTTTGGATAACATGTTATCTTTTTAGATCTCTTAACTCATACAACCTATTTTCCATTTAGAAAGCTTAGTCTCATTTTAAGGATGTAAGGTATTCAGGGGCCCAAGATCGTCAACCTTTTTGTAGTGCCCTATTATTCTGTTATATTTCTAGTGTAATCCAATACTCGTCTCAGAAAAATCTGCCCTCTGGCACAGTCCTTCCACTGTCATAAGAGTTTAGTTTTCTGTGATCTCAGTGGTATTTAACAATAAGGTCTGAACTGCATGTTTAGTGGAAGCTGTGGGAACATGGATGTCAAGTCCATTAATCATGGATTTAAAAAAAAAAAAAATAGGCTTGACTGTCAGCCAAGGATTAGCTGTGCCCCCACTGCAAAACCTATTCAAACAACCCACCGATTAGGTCAGCTTGTCCTTCTGCCCTGAGATTTTTTTATTTTTTAACAGAAACTGGCAGTTGCAGCTATAATCCTTGCAGTACTTGAGGTTGTGTATAGATATGTGATTGGAAGACCATAGGCTACTTCTAGTTCCCCAATGTCAGGTTGACACAATTGCATAAAATCAATACAAAACGACATGTTCTGAGAAGCAGATGAGTGCACAAGTTGTAATGGCTTCAGGAGTACTTCAGTATCTGCTTAAAAGTATGTTGCTGTAATTCAGCAATTCATTTTTGGTCTGACTTCATTTGGAAAGTAAATATTAACTGTATATATTTATCAAAAGATAAATGACAATTATTAACCTGTTTTCTAAATATTATACTGAAAAGATGAAGTTTTTGCAGTGATGACATCTTGACACTGATGTGTCTGAGGTGCACACAAGGAAATATAACACACTACAGAAATTTTGAGTGTTTTAGTTTGGCTGATGAAATTGAGCAGTGTCCCTTTTGGTGGTGGCTGGTGAATTATCTCTGTCTTTTGAGTGAAGTTATGCTGATGATTTGTGGTGGGTGAGTTCTGCTCTTTACCTGGGTAAAGATGGCACAAAAATGTCTCAGAGTGCTCTGCTGTGGAAAAACATTTTGTTTTCCTCTACTGCAGCTCTCAATCAATGTGGCTGTTCTGCATGGTTAACAACATAGCTCCAGAATCCTATTACTATGCAAAGTAATTTCAAATTATTTCACAACTCAATTGCTCAGACTCTGTTGGATTTCGTGACTTTCTGGAGTTATCTTGAATTCTCAGAACCATTTGGCCCTATTCTTTTTCATGTGCAGAGTTATGTATAATATGGAAATTGGTGTTAATGGTTTCTCTAGCCACTATTGTCCCCACTAGCCAAAACCAACACTGTAAATCTGTGTTTTATTAGCAATTCTGCTCCAGAGCCGCACCCTCGGCGTGGTGCTGTGATGTGCCTCTGGCATCTTTGTCAGCCGTCTGACTCCAGGCTGCCCGGGAGCTCGGTGTGGAGGCAGAGCGAGGGTGGCGTGCCCTTACCCCGGCGTTACAGGCGGTAGCGTGCTCTTACTGCCTGGTGGCCATCTGGGCTTTCAGGGGCTTCTTAGGGTGCTTGCTTTGAATCATATGGCATTAATTGCTGGCCTGGCAGCTTCTGTCCCGTTCACCTGCTGCAAGGGTACCTGAAGCCAGCTCCAGCTAGCTCTGCGGGAATTTAATCTCGCTGCCATTGGGAGCGGGTTGCTTGCTCCTGGCCCTGGCTTGGGAACAAGCTCTGGAGCGGGGTGTCAGGCTGGGATGCGGGAGGCATGCCCGAGGAGCAGCTCTCTGTGGCTGTTGGAGGCGCACCAAGAAGGGCTTTGGTTTGGTTTCATCCTCTTGGTATAAAATGTTTTTAAGGTGTGCTCTTGGGTTTGTAGTTTGACATGTTAACATTTGTATTTAAAATTTAATTATACATTTATTAAAAGGTTGAGGCAGAGTAGAAAAATGTAAAATGAGAATTGAAATTAAATGCCAAACTAAGGTTTTTAGGGCTTTAGGATCTGCAAAACTTGGCATACCTAGAATATGGCTTTAAAATGTATAGCAGCCTTAATGAGTTCCTGATATATCTGTGTTTCTGAAGCTCTTGAGAAAGCAAATCATTTTTCATTTTTGTTAGATAATAAATAATAGGCCAAGCAGAGCAAATTCTGAAATTTGATATTTTTCAAAGAACCATATATATAGTAAAATGATGACAATGGAACTTGTTTATTAAACTAATGTAGTGATTTTATCACTTCATTCTTGGTATCTTAGTACCTGATATTAGACTGGTATGGTTGCCATGGTGACTGAACACACTGTTCCTTTCATTTGACCTTAAGTTCAAGCCCTGCTGTTGCAGTAGAAATGCCAAGAACACCTCCACTTTTATTAAAAACAAAACTATCAAATACATGCAAAGAGAAAAATGGGCAAAAAGAAAGGACAATGTGACATTACACTGTGAAGCCAAAGAGGAGAAGAGCCTGTTTTCAATGAAATAAGTGACCAAGAAATAAACAACTGTTAGAACATGATATCAAAATACATATCCTGTCCTTACATTTAATTGTATTTAGATCGATTTGCTACATTACATTTGCTATTCAGTGTAGAAGTGGCTGTGCTCTAACAACTCGCCCTTATTCATTTGCTTTTAGAACTGGTTGGACTTACTCTCAGAAGAGCAGCGTTGAGCTCCTCAGTTCCATGTACCGACCAGCTGCAAGGCAGAAAATGGTTGAGGAGGTCAGAGAAGATTCAAACTAGGGTCCAGACAGAGGTGAGCTCCTGTTGGCTGGTGTTTGGGGGCTCCTGTGTTGTCACCATCCCCATTGGTCACCCCACATGACTTTGGGGTCAGTGACTTTTGAGGCTCTGATCCACACCCAAATGGAGGTAGTTTGGTTGTGGAAGGAGCCCTGAAAATAGGGAAATTCTGGATATTGCTGTGGGAGATAAGAGAGCACCAGGAGTCATGGTGAGGTTTGGCAGCGTTGTCTCCTGGCACCCTCCTGAATTCTGAAATAAACCTGTATCCTGGTCCTGGCATGCTGTAGCCCATAACTTCAGGTAAAATTAATCGAGATGAACCCTTCATGAAATACTTTGTGTCACTAAAGATTGAGTGTGGAACTTTATCTGTGTAGGAAATTCAGTAAACGAGCAAAACACAGATACACTAGTATATAAATACTAGCACACCTGACTTATTTTCAGTTTTTGAGATTGCTTTGTTCTGACCCTAACTTAAGGTTAGTAAGAAAACTTGTTTATTAAAATTGGGTCAGATTCTTTCTTTCCTAGGACCAGATCACCAGTGACACAGCTGGCTGTCATTTCTTGTTTCCTACAGTTTGCTCTAGCTAGAAAAGGTGTAAAAGCAGAGTTTTTTAGTACTTGCACAATATTTGAATGAGGGAAAATTAATTGAAAAAGACGAGTTAAGGATATGTGGGTATAAACTAAAGAATGACGAAAATGCTATTGGTAACAAGCGTAAAAGGGAACGAGATAAAGGTTTATGAGTACAGAGGAAACAAGAAAATTATTTAAAAACAAAAACAAAAACAAAACTTTGCTACCTAATGGGAAAGCAAACAAATAGTGTTTGACAAAGAAAATAATGAAATGCTTAATAGTTACTGTGCATCCTTTTTAACTATAAAGGGATAATATTTACAGGCTGCTTAATGCAATAAATCAACGAGGAGAGATGAGAACGTAGGAAGAACCATCTCAGAGCATACTCTGAAAATGTGTTAGATTGGTGGAGTTTGAAAACACACACCTTGCTGAAGGAAGCAGCAATGTTGCTGCAGTCTTTGGAGAGATGATGGAGAAAAAATAAGTTTGTGATGTAGTGGAAAGGGGAAACTGTACATGCTTTTCTGCCTTTGTCTGTACTATGCTGCTTCTAGTTTTTGCATCTTTTTTTGCAACTTCAAGGAGGAGGTCCTTGGAGCAGAAATACTTTATAAACCCTTCAGTGATCTGGTCTAGGTTTGCAACATCCAAGAAACAACTAAAATAACCATCTTACAACCTCTCACAATTTCTCATCTATGATAATGACTTTTTACGGAAAAAAGGGGTTCAAGACTCAAATTGATTGTCTGGCAGGTCTGTGGTAATGCAGAAATGGATTACATTTCTGCAGAAACAGATCCTACGTTTCTGTTTTTGAGACTTGCAGATATGTTGGAGTATAATCAAAAGGTAAGAGTTACTAGTTTACTGTTGCATTTCCTTTAAAACAAAATGACAGGGAGAATTTTGAATTCATGGAGAATTATCACTGCCTTCAAAGTGGAAAATGTGGATACAAATTAGTTTGCAAATATCATTCTAACATCCGTAGTTTTCAGTTGAAGCAAATGTGAATAAAGTATAAATAAGCTGATTGTCAGTGTTCCTCTCAACGGAAGCAACACCATGTGAATTCTGGTCTCATGGGAAAATAGATTAAAAACAAAACACAAGAAGCACAAGCACGTGAAAGTACCGTTCTGATGGTAGATCAGCTTGGTTTGGTTTGCAATGCAGTGGATTCTTTGGCAAAGCTAAAATATCCCAACAAAGATCTTTGTCCATTAGTGTTATAGCTATGACACAAAATTACATGTTACTTTACAGCAGCAAACAAAAGAATATGATTAGAATACCCGTGTGAAACCAAAATGCTTTACTCAGGCTTGGATGCTTCTGATATATATATTATTTATTTATATATATATATATTAATAGCCAACTCATCCCTTTCTAAAAGTGAGCCACAGATCTCATCTGATGACCTAGACTTGTTTAACCCTTTCCAAAATAGGATCAACACCCACTATCATGATGCAGCTTTGGGGTCGTGGGATTTGCAGGTCAAAGCCCTTGGGCACATGGCACGTAGACAAGCATGGGGATCCACTCTTTTTCTTCAAATAACGTATGCTGGTATTAAAAAAAAAAAAAAAAAAAAAATCAAAACAGATCTTCCCCTTCTCCTCCAACCCTTTCATGTTGTTTTACAGCTGAGGAGTCTGGCACAACCCTGCTGGTCTTTCAGAAGTGCCTTCAAGAGTTATTTATGCACTTTACTTCAGTGTAGTACATACATGACCCTGCAGGTCTCCAATCTGCCAAAACCAAAAGCTTCAACGTTTTTGTCTGCCTATCACAGCATGGGTTTAATTGTCAAAGATCTTCTCTAAAAATGCATGGCGCACTATTCCTTTCAGGATAGTGTAGCAGAGGCTACACTATCCCTAGGGACTAGAGAGTCCCTGTCCCACTTATTACCCTCCACATTTAAGTACTGTTTTGCAAAAGGTGTATAATGGCTTTACTTGTTCCTTTGAAGAAACATTCTCTGTCGGGAACTCAAGATAATGTTCTTTCCTAAGACGTAAACTGTAACCTGATGGTGTTGGCTGAGGAAAGAGACACATTAATTATCTATTTCAAAGTTATAATTGACCCTGAACAAAAAGTTAAGCTGTTTAATAATATTGTTTGTATTCTTAGTTAAGCTTTTGAACTTGGTTAAGACGAATAATATAGAATGCATATTTTTCTTCTTGGTGATTCCTTGTCCATTGGTAGGTGGTTTTTTTCCTGCTTCTCATTTTTTCTTAATACTAGATTTGTGCAGTAATTAGCAATTTTGATTCTGTCACTCTTGTCCAAAGCATCTTTAGAGTTGGAACGACAAGAAATTTAATTGAAGCAGCTATTAAAAAGGGAGAAAAGAATTTCTCAGAAATGTTAGCTAAATGACAGTTTTCTCAGGGAAAAATGGCAAATGAAAATTTTTGATAGCAAATTTCATTTTCATTCTTATCTTTTAACTGTTAATGGCACAATTCAGTTAGAATCTTCTTGCACTAGTAATGTGTTACTTTTCCCCATACATGTATGCAAATGCTTAAGACAGTTACACTTAATATTTATTCTGCAGATTAGATTTCTGATTTTTATTTAATGCAACGAGAGTTTAACCTGGAAGATACCATCATCTTTATTAATAGCATAGTACATGACTACTAGGACTAATGCATCATTAAAAAGCATCCAAAGAATGAAATTAACAACTCAGAATATTTAAATCTGCTTTTACAGGAAAAACTGTCTTGGTTCTAAGTTGGATTTTTATTGTTATTTTTTATTGTCATTTGTAATATCAGTATTCTGGGCAGAAAGAATCTCAGAAGTTTCACGCTTAATGTAGTTTCATGTAGTTTCAACTAATTTTTTTTTGGCTTCAGTTGTTCCCCTATGTGATACTTGCAAAGGTGACAGAGCAGCCTGTGACATTCAATAATAGTACTCCCTTCTAAGCAGTATGTGCAAGACAGTTAGAATATTCTAATATTCTAGAAACATAAAAGAGCATATTTATCAAGATATATTTCATATTATCCATTTATTCATGTTAAAGGTAATCCAGGTAATAGCATGTTATGCTTAGGTATGTTCTATGTACCTACTTAGGAACGTAAAGTTTGGACTTGTTCTTTCTCTTGAGCTTGACTCTTTCAAGGTCTGTTTAACAAGAGCATATCTAATTGAGTTCTTCATGACTTCACTGTGAAAACAGGGAAAAAAAAATATTTCAACCCAACTTTAACTCTAGTTCATGTATTAGCCCAATGAAAATTAAATTAAGTCTTGGAACTGTAAGTACAAATAAATTCTGGAGTGAGCAGCAAATGCTTTGTAGTATGTCAGTGTTCAACAGATCTCTAATATTAATGGTGAAAATTCAATTATTCATTAAAATGACTCTTCACAGCTCTTAATTATTTTCTATGGATGCAGTGTAAGCCGGGGTGGAGCCCAGACCCTCTGGCCCAGTCCCCCCAGGCTGCGTGCACTGGAGCCAATCCTCGGCCCCTCTGGTAGCTCCTTGGGGCAGTGTATGAGTTGTTGGGAGGTGTTAGGCAGGAGTTCCAGAAACATGTTG
The DNA here is from genome assembly GCF_013377495.2 of Cygnus atratus. NCBI lineage: Eukaryota > Metazoa > Chordata > Aves > Anseriformes > Anatidae > Cygnus > Cygnus atratus. Next base: position 1,905,235 of record NC_066369.1, read on the forward strand.
GTTCTTCAATTTCCTTCTCATTTAGTTATCTCATCACGCAGTGGGCTGACAGCATATCAGGTGAGGGACTCGAATCAAATAATTCCTCAGCAGTTGTGAATATTTTTCATGTGCCCTCTGGGCACGGGTCGGGCCTGCTCTGCCCAGCTCCCAGCCCCAGCTGCAGGAAGCAGTGCACCCACGGAGCCTTCTGAAAGGGGGGAAAGTGGGGATTTAATTGGGGAGGGTGATCCCTGCTACAGCTCTTGATTATCAGCAGCTATTGTGCGGCTGTCCTAAAAATAACGAGTAATAGGATGGTGCTGTTAGTGATGGCACCTCGGCTGGTGGGTAGCATATTGGACAGGAGTTTCTCTCTGAACACCATTGTTCATCTTTTCATTGAAATGTGCTTTATTAAGGAATATATTGCAATTTGCTTTCAGCATTGAAGATCCTCTTAAATTCTAGAGAAGCCACTATAAGTTGTGCTGGGAACTTTAGTATAGCTGTTAAAGTCGGTGGCAGCTGTCAGCCTCACAGTTGGGGAACTTTTTTGATGGCGAACAAACCTTGAAAGCGTTCTGCGTGCACAGCTCAAAATATTAACTCTGCTCCTAGGAAAGTGTAGACGAGGACGGTGAAGTTGCCAGCTGTCACTTTATTTCAGTGTGCATTTATTTATTTATTTATTAAGTTACCCTGTTGTCATCATGCAAGTGTAGCAGTGGGTGGAATGGTGGCTTGTTTTTAGCTGCTGATTGGTGTCAGGGCTGCATCTGGAGTTTTAAAATAGTCTTCCTGGTGCTGACGGAAAGATTTTACCCATCACAACCATCTGACATCCTCTTGAACATGGCTTGTATTTGCTGTCATGTCACATCTGTGAGAACAAATCCTAGGTTATTGTATCGCAATTAGGCAGGTGTATTGTGGCCATGAGATTATACTCATGGCAGATCTCAAAAAGGTAATGTGGAATTTTGCTCTTAAGACTAATAAAAATCAATGCCTCCATTATTACCATTTGCATTTTCTGTGTCTCAAGCCTCAGGATGAGAATTCTTTAATAAAAATTGGCTGTTAGATGTTTGGGGAAATGAAATGAAAGCTAAAATAACAAGAATATAATGGTAGAGAAGTTTAAAAGCCTTCCTTCGTAAGGAAATGAGGCTGGGATGACTGCATTGTTAGTGTGTCTTAATAACCTCTGATGTGGCTGGCCAATTTAGCCAAATTTGACAGGTGGAGAGAGAGCTCAAAGGTGTTGAGTTTCTAGAAGTTTTGTAAGAATTAGAGTCTGGAGGGAAGAGAAAGAGATATATTTGTACACTCACTGTGGGAAGAGCTGCAGGGTGAGCTCAGTTAATGATTAGACCTCGGAGAACAGGCAGAGAGGAGCTCTGCCAAGACCGGAGCTGAGACATTTTACCTGACCTTGCTTTCTTATCCATCATCTCTAGGGAATGTCCCAGTCCAACACAAGGAGAAGCAGAGAAGCAAGTTGCATGGGGAATACTTTCATGTGAGGACAAAGTTGCCCAGTAAGGGGGAGAGGATGCTATGAGCCAATCCCCAAATCAGGAACATGATATTGAAGTTTTTAATATCTGTTTTGCCCGATCTGTTACCTGTAGCATAAGTTTTGGAACAATTTTTTTTGTGAGCATGATTCTCCTGGCTCATCTCCAGTGGATCAGGTTGGGCTGGGTTGAGAGAATTCCCCTGTGATGGAAGGCTGTTTTGTGGGAATCACTGCACTGTAGTTCACAGTGCTCTCTGAAAGTCCTGGGGTGTGGGGGCTGTGTTGCCCACCTGCTCCATCCCCCAGGGTTGCTACCTGAAAGTGTTGGATTCAACTGTAGGGGCTGGCTGGGAAAGTTTGACTTTCCACTGCTGTATGAAAACCTATCAGGTAGTTTATTATTCTTAATTTCTCTCTTGCTTGCTTTTATTAAAATAGGAATCATGAAATGACTGCCACAGAGTATTTCATAAGTCTTGGCTCCTTAATGGATCCCCACGTAATTTTGATATACATCCTCTTGGGTTTGGCAACTATAAAACAACTGCTATAGCTTTCACTGTGGCAGCTTTTCTGCAGAATCTGTTCCATCAAATGGCATGTTAAAGGTCTTCAAATGTTTCCTTATTGTTGCAGGCTTGCAAGGCACCACCCTGAATTGTTTATTATACTTCTGCTCTTTCTTACTCTCCTTAAAGAGTGTATTTTTCATTAGGTCTTGTTCCTCAAGGACAGATCCACTGTACGAGGCTTGTTACACTCTTAATGGGCTTTCCTGTCACTTAGTCTTGTACACGGGCCATGGAACTTCAGGAATCTTTGAGACTTAATGTTATTTAAAAAGTGCCTCCTGCTTCTTCTCTAATTAATTGCAATCAGAAAGGCTAGTTGGTGGACACATGGTGTCGCAGCTTCTGTGAAATACTGCCTGATGGCTATAAACATTGCCATATGTTCCCTGTGAAATATTGCCATAATCACTGGCAACAGGAGCAGCTTATAGGAGATGAAGGATTAGTTCTTCTCCTTTTTCTGCTTTACTTTCAAAATCTGTGAAATATTTCCTGATCACCTTAGTGGCTTTTTAGTTGCTGCAGTTATAGTGGGTTTATTTTCTTTTAAAGTATTATTGAAGTAACTTTTTGGCTTTTATCTTTTATATTATGGCTGCCAGCAGTTGCTTTACATACCATGACCATTTGCTAAAGCCACTTGTTAATCAAAGTAAGCAGCTAGTTTAAAAGGAGTTTTTTTTTTTTTTTAATAAATTAATATAATTTTGCTATAAAGGTAAGTAGTTCAGAAATTAATAAGAATTCTCAAACTTGACAGTCAATGAGCTATAGTTTTTATCTAATTAGGAAGTTTCTGTTCTTCATTGTGTAATGTAGGTAGAAGGATAATTTGGGGGCCGAACTGTTAACCGGTGCTTTTGATTGTGAAGAAGTGGAATCTTCAAAGCTGTGATCTTAACTAACACTTTTTTTGGCCTTTCAAAAGAGGTGGCTGCTGCAGTTTGCGGCAACATCTAACAGCATTAGTAAATAATGCTGTTTCCTGTGCTCATACAACTTCTATAGCAGTAGCCTAGTAAGAAATAATATATTTCAGTAAAACAGTGTATTTCAGATTGTTCATCAGTGTTTCTAAAAAGCTTTCTTTTGTATGTTTTGCCTCTGACATTAAGTTTTTAACACTTTGGCCTCCATTATAAGGAGGCCATTCATTAGAAGCAGCAATCCTCCAATTACTACAACACGGCTAGAAGCCTCAAAAGACTGCTTCCACAATAAGTGTGATTCAATAAGAGAAAGGCAGTGCATTAAGCATGTAAAGTGTTTTTGTGTCTCTGGTTAGAAGCATAGGGCTCTCATGGAGGTAAGCAAACAGAATTGATTCTGCTCCTTTTATTAGAATTGGTTTCTTTTAAGCACTGCTTTTCTGTCTCAAATTACTAATTCTAATAGGGTATTTGCTAGCTCTGAGAAAAATTTTGTTTTATTAAAGCAACAAATGCTTTTACATGCCCCTCTATACTTTGGGAGTTGTGGGCTATTGAAGCAAGTTCTGTCTTACAAGCACAGCTCAGGCTATTAAACTGTACACAGGTGATTGATCTCTTTAATAAAACCCTGTTCTTTAGTAAGGAAAGAGTGATAAAGATAAACAAATGACCTTGTTTGTCCAGTGCTTTGGAGATTACAGTAACATGAGGACATCAAGAATGCCATTTTAATGAATAAGGTAGATGAAACGCATCAATTTGGACTTCATTTTAAGCATGTCTAGAAACCAATACGCTTTAAGTTAATGTGATCCGTGCTTTTCATTCGTTTGTAACACCACGTGCATTTTAACAGAAAACGTTTCATACTTTAGCAAAGACAAGACCTGGCAGGTAGAAGACTGGCACTTTCTGCATGGATGTTGGAGCGACATGGAGCGACAACTTTGTAAGCCCACTCTCCTGCAGCTTGCTGCAGCTCCGATCCTGCCGTGTGTCGATGGACACGTGTCACGAGCACGCCTGAGGGGGGCTGACTGCGGATCTGGGTGTGAGGAGGGATAGCTAGCAAGCTGCCCTGGAAATATAGGGCTATACAGATCACTGCGGTCCTAACGCCAAAAATTGTCTGTTGCGCATGTACTGGGTTTGATTGTTCATTTGTACTGATGTTTTTCAGGAATAACTCTGCTGATGCCAACAGTAACATTGATTTTTTTTTTTTTTAAGACAAGTGTGAGAGGAGAATCAAGCCTTCGTTTCTTTTGCTATTCACTAAAAAGCATTCTTTCCATGGCAACCCCTGTTTCCATGGTACATGCTGTATTGCCCTTCAGAGAAGCTTTATTAAGAGACATATACACACACATGCTGTCATGTGAATGTGGTCGCATTTTATAGCACTCTAAAGGAAAACTACAGTAAATTGTCTTTTTTTTTTTTTTTTTTTGCAAGTTGTAGTGCTTTTTTCATTATACAATGTGATGAAGGATTATTGCTGCCACTGCTTGGTAGTGTCATGGGAATGTAATAAAACATGGTTCTCTCTACTATTGTTAGAAGGATATTCTTCAAACTGCTGTATTTACCAGTACATTAAGATCATTGTTTTCTAAACTCTTGTGAAAGTTGGCATAGAAAGTAATCAACCCCTTTTATTACTTTAAAAGTAAATATATAGTAAAGATTTTTACTCTTCGGTTCAGTGTGGGAAATAATAGAGAGATTAGCAAATTCATAGGCTAATCTTCCTTTTAAAAAGAAGAAGCGAACCCACAGAAAATTTGTGGCTTTTTCTCTATAATGATACCTATTAGAAGCTACTTTGAAAGAATGTTTAAAATTAGCTAAATTTACAAAAGCGAGACATCGTACCCTTATTTTTGACTACAAAGTTGGAGCTGTAAAGCTCTATTAAAAGTTATGTCATTGACTTTACCTTTAGCAGGTTTGTTATAATCACCCTTTTAGACTTTTCTACCAACTGCCATTTTGAGCTGTAATGGTATAAATACATAAAATACAGTCTTCAGATACGCGAAGGCATCATTCAAGTATGTATTGAGGTGACATAAGCAGCAATGTTCAAACCTTCTGATTTTTGGAGAGCTGCTTCTGGTACAGTACTTACCTGGAACTGTAACCTAACAAGGCTATGTGGCTTTTTTTTTTCTTTCTTCTTGAATCTGTTTATTTAGTGTCTGCTTTTCAAATATTCTGTTCCAGACCTTAATTAGAAGATCCGTCGAAAGTGGAGTAAACCTAAAATATACCCATTTTCAAACAAGATTACTGCCTCATAGAAAAAGCTCTTAATTTCAAAAATGCCATGATAAAATTCTTGCAAGAGTATTAGACCTAATCCTCCTCTTAGCGGAAGGAAAGAAACCTTGCCTGTCATCTGGGCTTGCAAAGTAGGATCATCCTTTCCAGACACCTTCAGTGGTGTTTCTTTCTTTCCTTTGGTCTCAAAAATCATAATTATTGAAGTAATATTTGAGTTCATATGGAAAAAATTACACCGAAAAGTTTGGAGAGTCCTAAGGATTCACCACATGAAAGAAGAAATGTAGCTAATAGCTGTGACTGCTGGTGTGGCTGGAAAAGTTCAAGTAAGGTGATGAAATGTCAGGAACTTATTTTGAGCACTTACATGTAACCTTTAAAGTTTAGTTTATTAGTCAGTAGACTGAAAGCTTGTATACAAATTAGAGGCTTTTATTATTCTTTCAGATGTGATCGCTTTCCTTTCATTGGGAACAGAGCCCCTTAGCAGGGGCTTCATAAACAGCTCTTTGTAAGGTTTATGGTTTAGTTTCAGATTAACTTTTTTTATTTTATTTTTTTAATACAATGGAAAGTGTCATTTTAATAAACTATTTATTCCTTTTACCAAACAGCCCTGGATTGATGTTTGTGGAAGTGCTGGGAAAATAAGGAAGGAATAAAATAAGAATTTTACTTTGAAATCACTGAATACACCCATAGCTGCACTCTCTACTGGAAGACTCTGCAGTGGTGTGGCACCCAAATGAGCCATGGAAGTCAGTGATAATGCCCTTAGTTATCTTAGCCTTAATGCCCTTAAACCATGCTTAATTCTATTTTTCCTTTTGTGAAGTCTAGGTTTGACTGTCCTGAATGATCAAATGTGAGTAGATCTTACCAACAGTCCTCACTGCTGCTAAGTCAGATGTGTACCAAGCAATGCTACTACCTGGCTCCTCAGAAGGAGGAAAAAATATTATTTGTCAGTGGGACAGTTGCCTGCTGTGTGCCACCCTGGCATGCATTGCCATGTTAGTGCTGGTAATTGCAAGGCAGGAGTAGGGCAGCTCCTGAGGGACTGGGGCAGGAGGCAAAGAACTATCAGCCAGCAGCCCACCTGGGAGGCTGGTGTACGTCATTGTTCTTCAGGATTGTGCTGTAACAGAGCAGCACATTTTAGATAGTTTAGGAAAAGTTCAAAGCATCATTATGGCTGTTCCTCCAGGGCTGCGCAGCTTGGCAAGCCAGGCCTCCTGCCTGAGGATGCAACGCCTTGCACCAGCACTGTTCTACCAAACACTCAGGAGCCACAGTGAAGCCATTGCAAGCTCAGTGCTTTCTGTGGCCTCCTCTGTGTATGTGGAAAGGCAAGGAGCCTGAAATGGTCTTATCCTGCCTCTGAAACCCAGGTAACCGTTTGGTGATGGGCATACAGGCCCTGTTGTAGGGCCTGTGCCAGGCTGCAGGCCTACGCTTAGGCTAAGGGCCTGGAGGTGCTGACAGGATTCACACAGACACTAGCGCTTGCTTCTGACTAAAATCTGTAGAATTTGTGGAGAAAAATCCCGGATTCCAGGAGGGAATCTGTCATTGAGCTTAGACCACTGCCTGCTGGTGTTCCAACGTTCTCCTGCCTTAGCTCCCTGGGTTGCTGGGACGGACAGGTGTGTGGGCAGGGCCTGCCAGCCCTGTGGGCCAGGCCTATGGGGACACCCTGTGGGGCCTGCCCCGGCCCTGTACACCCACCCTGGGGTTCCCTGTTGCTCGCTGTGATGTTTCAAAATTAAGATGTGGAGATAGAAAGATAAAATGAAGGCATGAGGTCTTTTTGATAGCTAAGCAAAACAACACACACATACTTCAAAGTAACATTTTGCCAAGTAAATGCAGTATTCCTCAGGACTGCAAATACATCCCTGTGTAGTGTAATTAAGTAATGTGATAAACACTGTTCAAGCAGCTCGCTGTAAGCACAGAGCTGATGCACAGACAGGTGTCTTGCTTAGCATGGCTGTCAGGAGGACGGGACGAAGCCTTGCTGCGGCATCCTGTCCTCCCATCCCTAAGGAGGTGCCCAGCCCTGCTGTGGCCGCCTGCCTGGCAGGCGTTCCTCCTGTGGAGGCAGCCCCTTACACCTCAGTGGTCATCCAGTTTGCAGCAGAAACACACTCAATTCTGCATTGTAATGGTGCCTTAATGATGACCGAAATGTGTTTTGTAGTGGATGTTGATAACTAAATACTTACTCCATATATAGACATTCAAGTAATTGGAAACTGTTATAGCCTGGGTTCAGTTTAGATGGCTAGAGAGTATCTTAGTATCGAAGGTTAAAATCAATAGAGTGTGTTCTGGTTATTTTTCAGATTTCTGTTGTATATTTAACATGGTATATTTGTATCATGGGCTTTCATTCCTGTAAATCTGAGCTCTCTTTCTTGAATGAATGAGGAGATAAGCAATTGAATTTGAAAGGTACTTTATGCAACAGAAAAGCAATTTTGTCCCTGGTTATCAAAGGGCAAGAAGCAAACTAACAATTGAATGCTCAGTGTTTATAACCCTTATGTTGCTGGTTTGCCCTGCACCTTATAGGAGCTCTGTTTTTTGGCTGTGCATGTTCTCTGTGACCAGGAGGCTCCTGCTGCCCCATGAAGGCGAGCTCCACTTGGCATAGGCTGCTGCTCTGAGTGTTTGCTGGTGGCAGGGGTGCTGGCTGCTCTGGCTGCTGTTCAGACCTTTGTAACCTGTCTGGGAGGGTGTTGGAACCTGGGGAAAGCAAATGTGGCTGGGTTTGGCACAGACACTGTTTACACTGGTAGTGTTTTAGCACCTTTGACTTTGTAGTTTTAGGAGACTTGAAAAAATAGTTTAAAAGTTATGACAGAAGCAATTGTTGAGATTGAAGTTGTCTGCCTAGCTGTGTGTCTCTGCAGTGGTGTAACTGAGCTGTGGCCTTGGATAGCATTTGCTCCCAATAGCTGTGATTAACTACTGTTATTAAATACATTTAAGTATAGTTAGTTGAAGTGTTTCATACCTTAACCTTAGACTTCTATTAAAAACAAAAACAAAACTTAATGCTAGGAGGCTTGGAACTGGGGAAATAATACTTAAAGTAGGAGCTGGATGTGCAGATATGTGTAGAGGCCTGGAATAACAAGAAAGGCTATTTAAGAGGGACCAATCTGAGAGAGAAAATAACATAATTGTCAGCAATATAGCTTTACCCAGACAGTGGTCCAGAGCAAAGTAACATTTTACTTAAGAACCTGAGATTTTTCCATCTGCCCTTTGCATTGGGGTTTCAGTTCCATGTGTTTTGAGAGGCATGTCCTACAAGGATGTCTGAAGCCCAGTGGCTGGCAAAGGCGCTGAAGCTGGGACCTGGCTGTGCTCAGCCAAGGGACACTGCAAACGTGAAATTAAAAATTAAAATTTATACTCTTTGTAAACAAAAATCATCATTAGAGCAATTTTTTTTTTATTACTTTATTTTGATTCTGCAAGAGTGCTTCCCAAAGTCATAGAATCATAGAAACACAAGGTTGGAAAGGACCTACAAGATAATCTAGTCCAACTGTCCTCCTATCACCAGTACTACCCACTAAGCTACTAAATCATATCTCGTAGCACCATGTCCAGGCACTTCTTGAACACTGTGGGGGACGGTGACTGCACCACCTCCCTGGGCAGGCTGTTCCAGTGCCTGGCCACTCTTTGAGAGAAAAAGTTTTTCCTGATATCTAATCTAAATCTCTCCAGGTGCAACTTGTGGCCATTTCCTCGAGACCTATCATTAGTTATCTGAGAGAAGAGGCCGACCACCGCCTCATCACAACCTCCCTTCAGGAAGTTGTAGAGTGCAATGAGGTCTCCCCTGAGCCACCTCTTCTCCAGACTAAACACTCCCAGCTCCCTCAGCCGCTCCTCGTAAGAGTTGTGTTCCAGACCCCTCACCAGTTTTGTTGCCCTTCTCTGGACGTTCTTCAGGGCCTCAATGTCTTTCTTGTAGTGAGGGGCCCAAAACTGAACACAGTACTTAAGGTGTGGCCTCACCAGAGCAGGGTACAGGGGGGTGATCACTTCCCTGCTCCTGCTGGCTACACTATTACACTACTACACTATACAGGCCAGGATGCCACTGGCCTTCTTGGCCACCTGGGCACATGGCCGGCTCATGTTCAGCCGACCATTGATCAAAACTCCCAGGCCCCTTTTCTCTTCACAGTCTTCTAGCCACTCTGCCCCAAGCCTGTAGCATTGCATAGGGTTGTTGTGGCCAAAGTGCAGGACCCAGCGCTTAGCCTTGTTAAACCTCATCCCATTCGCCTCAGCCCAGCAGTCCAGCCTATCCAGATCCCTCTGAAGGGCCACCCTACACTCAGGCAGATTGACACTACCTCCCAACTTGGTGTCATCTGCAAACTTACTGAGGGTACACTCAATCCCCTCATCTAGGTCATCAATAAAGATACTAAACAAGGCAGGCCCCAGTACTGACCCCTGGGGGACACCACTTGTAATGGGATGCCAGCTGGACTTAACTCCATTAATCACAACCTGCTGGGCACGGCCCTCCAGCCAGTTCTTTACCCAGAGAAGAGTATTCCTGTCCAGGCCACGGGCAGCCAGTTTCCCCAGGAGAATACTGTGGGAGACCGTGTCAAAGGCTTTGCTGCAGTCTAAGTAGACTACATCAACAGCCCTTCTCTCATCTAACAGTCTGGTCACACGATCATAGAAGGAGATGAGGTTGGATAAGCACGAGCTGCCTTTTGTGAACCCGTGCTGGCTGGGCCTGATCCCTTGGATGCCACGCAAGTGCCATGTGATCTCACCCAAGATGATTTGCTTCATAACTTTCCCTGGAACTGAGGTCAGGCTGACAGGCCTGTAGTTCCCCAGGTCCCCTTACGGCCCTTCTCGTAGATGGGAGTCACATCGGCAGGCTATATTATTCGTATCAGTAGTTGTTTCTTGATGGAAAAATTACAAAAATTGAAAGCAAAACAAACAAAAAGCAAAACAACAACAACAAAAAAGAATCTAAGTAGAATGACACTAGATACTTATGTCAACTTTTTTTAATGGGAGTGAAAAACTTTTTCTTATGAACTGTGCGCTCTCAATAACAGGAGGTTTTTCATACCAGATTCCCTTTTATTTAAAGGACAGCTTTCAAAATGTTAGCAACAAGTATTACCCATGTCTCTTTTCTTCAGTGTCAGCAAGAGTGACACGGAAAAGAAAAATTAATAGAAGTCAAAACTGCCTAGCTGTGTAAGGTATTAATATCTTGAAATCAGTTGTCTCAGACACGATTCAGATACCTGTTTGAAGGTGAAGAAAAAAGATTTTTATTTCTATAGTGATGATCAGTTAAAGCTGGTAAATCACACTTCTTTGTACAGCCACTTTACATAGTACTCTAGACTCAAGTTTATCTTATTTTGGGCTGTTTTGTTAGTGGATTTTTACCTGTGTGAGGACGTGTTTAATCTGTTTTCCATCTTTTCTTTGAAGAGGAGTAATAGATGGTTTTATACTTATTTTCAAATCTTAATCGGTTTTAGAAACTACTGAGAGTAAAGTAAATTTCTAGAAATGAAACTGTGTGTAAGAGCAAATTTGAAATTGAGATCTGCAAAGTCAGTGGAACCTGCATGTGTTGAGATTTAAGTAGATTGTGTATGAGATTTCTGTGACAGGTTTAGTTAGATGGTTTTATGTATTTCATTATGAGATTACAGCTTCTTCCTGATCTCTTTTTTTCTTTTTTGGGTAATGGATGCTAGGAAAATGCAGGCACAATACTATGCGCTAAATATACTGCTAGTTTTTTTTTTTTAATAATTCTTTATCTAGTTGTTATATTTTAGAGGTTTTGTTAATATGTGAAGATACTGGAACTGGGGTAGTACCAGAGGGCTCTTAGGATTCATCTGCATCAAACTATGGAGCTGCCATGTGTGAAAAGGGGTACTAGAGCAGGTCCTACAGAGCTGCAGGTTCATGTTTGGTAAACAATAATTACTAGCATTGCCTCAGCTTACAGCTCTGAACTAGTTAACAGGGCAAATTCCGTCAGTGTTCTGTGGCAAAGGTTTTGGGTATTTTTCAAAGAAAATGAATGCACTTTGCTTATCCTTTGTCAATGGTAGTTACAAATGGAACTACAATTTCATGTAATAGCTATAAACCATTACTCTAATGGTTTGACAAATACCTGTGAGGATAGACTGCAATATTTCATCTGAGAAAGGGCTGAATATTAAATAAATGTAACCTCCCATTGGGTCCTGCCTTACCCTCCTACTGGTTTTGGAAGATGAATTTAAGAGCTGAAAGCATTTTAGATTAAATGTTAGAGGAGAGGTTCAGTAAGACCTAGACAGCAGATTAGCACTTTGTGCTTGTAATAACAGTCCTTTCCCTCTTCCTATTATCTCTTCACACACATCATTGCAAAGTACTGAATTTAACTTGAGACAGGTGTACAGTTGACTTGTACTGATCATCTAATAGATATTGTGGACAATTAATGACATTTTTCTCCCCCTTTTTTTTCATACTATTTATGATGTGCAAGACTAAGAGTTGGGGTTTTCCTATTAACTCAATAAACTAAACTTCTGAGTTTAGTCTTTAAGCTCAGTATCTCAGAGGGAAGGTTCTCAAGTCATGATATATTTTGCTTTAAAAGCTAGAAATAATAAGTTGTTTTTAATGTTTAATGTGGGACGGTATTAATGGAAGTAGATCAGGAGGCTTTAAACCATTTAAAGACTCTTTCCCAATCCAGAGGAAACACTTCCTATAAATTCTTCTTCTTACTGAAAAATGTTTGTGGCATTTGTTGATCTCACTTGGAGAGAGTGAGAGAATGCCAGTGTGAAATACTTCTGTGCCATTATGAAAAGAAACGAATTACTGACCATAGTAAGTATATTTTAAATGGTAGCAATATAGTATGGAAATACTTAAAGGCATATGCAGAAAGACTTTAGAATAATTCCTGATCATTTTAGTAACAGCAATAGCAAAGCAACAATTGGAATAACAAGCCCTTTAATTATAAGGTGGGAAAGAGAAAAACATTAGAAGCTGTGTGTAATGTCCCTTTTCATTCTATATTTTTATTTTCTGTCAGGAGAAAGCTATTTTGAAAGGATTATTCAGGTTGTAATTATTAGAGCGGACAGCCAATGAAAAGGCAATTTGTCTTTCTAGAAAAATGATGGTTATCAATTATGTCATAGAGAACATCTTAAAATATTTTAAAGTTGTTCAGGTGCTTTTCTGCAATCAAAGTTCAATAAGTAATGAAATGAACCGATAAACCAAACTGATAATCAAATCTCTATCACTGAAACTAAATTGCTACTGTCAAAGTACTTGTTCGCCTGCTAAAACCTCTGTTTTTCATTCTTCCAAGACATTACAGCACCTGGCTTGTGCCCGTGACGTCTTTTACAAGTCAGTTGACTTCTAAAATGCCTTGATAGATAAAAAAAGGACCTAATGAGCAGATAACATACAAATTGTCCTCTGTCTCTGGGTGAAGGATGTGTAACTATAGAGAAGGATGAAGATGTTTTCGCTGCTGAACTATCCTGGATCAAGCAGGTAGCCAGCTTGTTCTGCAGATGGATCAGCAGGCAGAGCAGCATGGTTCTGGTGCCCAGGTGTTTCAGTGTGTTTTTGTTCTTGAGTTGAGCCAGAAACCAATCTTTTGTAAGAAGGGAAAGCAATAATGAGTCACTCACAGATGTCTCAAACACAATTAGAAGCTAAATGTCTTCCTATGGTAGCAATAATAATATAGCATTAAGGGGTGAAGGCCATCAACCAAGTCAAATGTGATTTAAAAAAAAAAAACAAAAAACAGAAAACAAAAAAACACGCTTTTTGGGTCTAAGTATTATTTATTACTTTGCAGTTGCACCAATGATGAGCTAAATGCTTTCCTGCAGCCATACTATTCTGACCTCAGCAAGGAGTGCCTAATTTGACAGGTGGTAGCTGTTGAGGAAGGAGTGCAGAATGCAGGTAAGGTTGTACTGGTGAAGTGATGAGTATTACTTACATCCAAATACTGTGACAGTCTGTTTTCATATAGCCTGACCTTGTCCATTCAGTGTTTTGCTTTCTCTGCTCTTCTGAGCCACTTCATTTACTTCATTTCAATCCCGTTTTCACTAGTGAGGTAGCCCGCCCCATAGAGCTTTTGTGTGGGTGCCTCCTTCCAGTTAGCTGTGAATAAGTCAGTGGGACTCTAGCAGGGCTGCTGATGGAGCCTCTACAGGTGTTGGAGAGGAGTACTGCCTCCTTCTGTGGCAGCCTCTGCACTGCTGAGGAGGATGCAAGCCTTGGGGAGGGAAGCAGCCATTGGAAAAGAGCAACCTGGTCTCTCAGGTGTGTCTGAGTTCAGTTGACACCACAGTGTCTTCTTGCAGTGAGGTGTTCTTGTAGCAGGGAGCACAGGCAGGAAAATCGGGGGCTGCAGTGGGAGTGTGGCTGGTGTTCAGTGTACTTCTGAAAAAGGCTGCAAGAGGAAAAAAGACACCGCAGTGTAAGAAGTAGGAGTGTCCTATCAGAGCACCTGCAATGCTATTTAACAAACAGTGTGAAGTGATGGAAGAGCGACAAAACTTAAAGTGCTTCCCCACTGGCTTTAAGGCCTGATATACAAGATGAGGGAATTGTGTGGCATGAAATGATGACCTCGAAGAAACGGGCCTGGTTGCTGGGCTATATTGGCTTTATAGGAAAGCTGAAGAGGACATACAGTCAGGGGAGTGGTGCTGTATGTAGAGTATTTTATCAAGTATAGCAGCATAAAGATGTTATGGTAAAAGAGAAGGACTGTGGAACTATGTTGGGCAGAAATCCTGTGCTCTAATAAAATTGTAGTGCTAAGATTGTGTTACCAGCCCCCTGCCCAGAGCTGTAATAGTGCTCAGGAAATGTGAAATGAGAGTAGAGAAGCTGCAAATTCAGGACAGGCAGCAACAGTGGGAGGCTACAACCGAGGCCCATAGAGGCTGGACCAGTGCCTCCTTGGGATGGGAGGCAGAGAGGATGCATCTGGACGTGCAAAGTGGCTGCTTCCCAGAGCACCCAGTGCTAGGACTCCAAGATGGAAAGGTGCAGTCCTGGATGTGGTCTGGAGTGGTGTGCAGCGGCCAATTCTGAGAGCTGCTTGGTAATCAGCAACCATCGTAGGATTAGGTGGAACTTCATAGCTGAAGAGAGCACAATAAATATGTGCAGCATGTGGTCATGCAGTTTCAGGTATAGTGTCCACAGAACATTCAGGCAATTGGTCAAATAAAAACCCCAAAACCTTAAGGAATTGTCCAGGAAGCCTATCAGCTTGTTGTAATAAAGTTTTTAGCAGCCCCCTGATATGATGCATGCTAACAAGGTAAAACTACATCATCCCTAGGAGCCTCCTTCAGTAAGAAGGCCAGGGGAGGGCATGGTAGCAAAATGGCTGGCAGCTGGAAGAGGGAAAGCCTGCCTGAATAAATAGAAGAGGAAAGTCCTGAGAACATTGCAGGTCAAACACAAACAGGAAATTAGAAATCCACATAAGGAATTAGAAAAGTGCCTTACCAAAGGATGCTCAAGTTTTTAGGAAAATTAGGAATTAAATTACAAACACCCCAATGCCATTATCACCATTTCCGTGTGAGGTTTTTGAAGTTCAAGATCGGGACAGAATTTCTGGGCCCTCTGTGGGGGAGACATCATCTGCTGAAACATAAGGCAGGAATGAGACCTGCCCTGTTAGGTCTCTTTTTTCATCCTATGTGCATATGCTAATCAGCTAACAAATGGCGAAACTAAATAAAATTTGTACTACTGTACCTGCAAACTTGAGAGGTACACTTTGTGCTGTTTTTTCCTAGAATGATTTCTCAAGCACAAGTATGTCTTAAAAAAAGCTCTGCTGTAGTTAATTTTGTGTTCTTTTCAAAAATCAAACTGTTGCAAATGAAAGTAGCTATTTGTGTTGTTTCATTGGGATTACAGGGCACAGGGCGCATAAACTTAATTGCAGAAATATTGCTATGAAAATAGCATTTATTTTTTGGTCAATATTTAGTTTGTAACCAAAAGAGTATTTTTCATTAACTTTTTTTTTTTTTAAAGTAAATTTCTACCCCTTTCTCCCTTAGGCAGTGATGCAGTTTTGTTTTTTAACATTGTGTGTGGGTCCCAAAACCATATGATGGTAAAGCAAAATTTATATTCGCTAGTTATATGTTCAACGTGGAATGCTTTGTATTTTTTTTATTTGCTTTTAATGTGAGTATCTGTAAAAACCCTCAGGCAAATCACCAATAGTAAGTCTGTAATCTTTGCTGGCTGTTGGAGTAAGTCCTTTTCTCTGATAAAATAAATGAGTAGATCTTTCTTTCAGAATCTGAGTCTGGCTGACTCAACTGATTCTGAAATGTTGAGGATACCTCTGGAGCCAGTTCTTCTATGCCTATGGTCATGTATAACTTTTCTTCTTCCATGAGGTCTTCCTACCATGAGGTAGAAGTCAAGAATTTGACTCCCCTAAAATGAAGTTGAGGTTTGATTTAAACCAGTGTCCTCTGTAATGTTTACAATGAGTTTAGCATTTCCTCAAAAGTATAATTGTGTTTTTGTTAAAAGCATGTGTAAAAGGGGACAATACATGAAAAATCAGGCTAGATAAGTTCTGAATGCTTTTAGGACCTTTATTTATTATTTCTGGTATTCCAGGTAATTTATGGGAAACGTAACTAAAATAGTTTTTTGATCACGGTCAGCAAGATACCGATAAAAGTATATGCAACATGGGACTGCTTGGGTGATGTCTAGGAGAGTATCATTGCCATTAGACCTGTTATCTTCAAGGTTCTTTGGAACCTTTTCGCTTTGGAAAAACAGAGTAAATAGAGACTATTGAGAGTTAATTGATTATATTTCTGGGTTTCTGATAGCTTTACAGTCTCTAATTGTCTTTGACTATTTTTTGTGCTTTTCTATAGTGTGAAGAATGCAAAACGGAAGTTCGATCAATTTTTGTTGCTCCATAAAAATATTTGCTCATATGAATAGCATAAGCAGGCCTGGCTCCTTTGTGCAGGAAACCTTGTGAGATCGTTAGGAAAACTTAATTACTCCCTGAATGAGAAACTGTCTGACCCTGCTCAGCTGAGGGAAGCACACACGCATCTTGTGTACCATTACAATTGGTTTTTAATTGCTGAGTTTGTTAAATTAGAAATCTGTTTGGGCTGAAGATAAAGCACTGTATTTACTTAGTACCCATACGCATTATTTTGGGATTGTTGTTTACTTGCTAGGCTTCATATTTCTTTTAGAGATATAGGATACTTCACATCCTTTTCCCCCATTTCTTTCTATTTCTTTCTCCCTTTTCCCATTTTGTTAGATGGTCTGTTCACGGAGTCGATTCAGGTGGAGGTAAGGGGAGGGTGTGGGTGGCCTCTTGTGCTTATTAGCTGTGCCACTGAGTTTGGAGATAGGCACAAGCACCAACCTTGGCAACTGAAACTTAGCCAGTTCATAACTTTTTGTCCACAGACCACTGGCAAGGTTTCTTGTTGTCACTGTTGAGCTGCTGGCTTCTGTCCCTGGTGGCGGATGTGTTCTGGTGCTCAACTGCACCTTTCTGAGCACTGTTATCATTGGTTGGGACACAATTCGTGTGTGATAAATCCTTTTGTTTTTTTCATCAATCTAAATTGCATGATCCTTTGATTTCACATTTTTTCCTTGGTTCATACTGTTATTGCCATTTACTGGGAGGCAAAACAAGGTGTCTGTTTAATCTAATTCATCACTTAAAAGCTTTTTATGAGAAACAAAGAACGTATTGTTCATTTCTTGGGTTAATTGTATGGCCCTAACAACTATAAGTCCCTTTCCAGAAATGATTATTATGTTTTAAATCCTGTAGTTCAAGCTCTTTATTTATTTATTATTATTTTTTGTTTTCTAATTCCTGTCTTTCAATGAGGAATATGTAAAAGAAATGTATGAATGTACATTATTTAGGCAGCTTCGTTATTAGTGCATTTGAGAATTCTCACAAAGCTTTCTCCTGTATCTGTTGGCAGACTCACTGTACTTGCCCATCAGGTAGAAAAACTTCTCCCAGCCCCTGAAAGGAGATCAAAATAGAGCAATCCGAACTCAGCTCTGCTCTGCTGTGACTGCAGGGAAGCAGTTGCTCACCCAGGCATGAGGGTGCTTGAGCTCTCCCTCCCAGGAGGGGCACAAGAACATACAAGAAACGCTCTGACCTACACATCAGCTTGGTAATTTCTGCCATTTCTACTTCCCAAATGCAAAGCTGCCCTTCAAGAAGCCATTTATCACTTTCTTTTGAACAATGATCCCATGTCATTGTAGTTGTGGATAGTGCCTGGTCCCTGCTCAGTCTTTGAAAAGAGCTACTTTAAAAACTATACCTGTTTGTTGCATTCATCTTTCACTAAAGCAGTGACCTTGTTTATATGCCCATCTTCCAGTTTATTTTCAAAATCTTTGATCTTCTTTGGTGTAGTTTTTGGAGGAATGTCAGCCTGCAGTCTCACATCATGTAAGATGTATCAATTGATGAAGATACAGAGCAAGACTACTTGCATTTTTTACACACGTGGTTAATTTATTATCCTGAAAAGTCTACTGCTGAGCAACAGTAAGTGTAACCAGTATTTGCCCGTATGTTTCTGTGTGACTTGTCCACGTATCCCTTCTTTATCCCAAATTATGCTTAAGATTAATCTTAATCTTTAGTAGGATGCTGGGTTTGGGGCAGCCTTCACTGGGTCTGTTTCCACGTGGTGAGATTAAAAAATAGTGCCAACTTTCCCAGCCCAGCTTTAGAGAGGAGATGGGGAAGCAGTTAAAACTCTGCCTCCCTCTTTCCACACCTTCCTATAAACCAGCAGGGGGTTTGCTCTTTTCATGGAAGTGGACAAGCAGACAAAACTTTAAACATTGGAAGCAACATTCAAGCAAACAGTTGTTCGTAATTCAGAAAAGAAATAAAAAGGGGAAGAGGTTATGAGATAACATCTATGCATGTATCTTCTCCTTCTGGTCTCTTGGTCATTGGCCCTTCAGTCTTTCACTGAGTCTTAATTTGCAAATAAGCAGAGGAGAAAAGAGTTCACTTAGCTGTGGCTGATGGAACTTGGTGTATATTATACATATACTGTGTGTACAAAGAACGGAAATGTCGTCATACTTCTCTGTTTGGGTACTGTTATACCACTCAAAGTGTGCTTGATTGTGGTTAACTTCCTGTGTTATAAGAAGATGAGAAATTAGGGTTTTAGGATTTATGCAAACTTTCTGTTGTTGCACAAGACAAAAATCATACAAACGGGTGGAAGAGTTGTGCTACTTTGACTATTTCCCTCCCCACACACCTTTTTCAGGACAAAGGATATGTTAGTTACCAATCTGTGATCCCAGGACAGAAGGCAGAGCATGACCCCTTCCATTGTGGATGATTGATGTAAATGGCTTACAGCCACTTCACATGCCCAGTAAGAATCAAAATATTTAAACATTCATAAATGTTTTTTGGTAGCCAACTAATTTTAATGAGGTGGGATGAAACTCTATTGTCATTACCAGTAATAATTGCCTGCCGTTAGTTGAATGGAATGGATATCAAGAGAGCATAAAAAGATGAAATAACATAAAGGGTCTTGTTGCTTAGGAGAAGTTTATTAATATCCATTTATTAATGGAATAAAATAGCCTTTTGTCTCTCTTTAGGTTAGTTAATAGTCCCATGTATATGAGAATCCAAACCTTTTTCATTGTAGTTTATTTCATCCCTTCTATTAGTCTTGTGAACTTTGCCACACAGATGCAGGGTGTAGAGCTGTAATGACTACTGTAGTTTTAGCTATTTATTAGCACTGATGCTGTTTAGATGAGGCACTCTTCCTTCTCAGTGTTACAGGGGTAGACATTGCTGACTCTACGGGAACTATTTTCTGTCAGTTAAATGCCTTTTGTGCATTATTATTCACTTATTTGGATACATTTTGTCAGAAAGAAAAATTCCATCTTTCCAGATGCAGTATCCTACTCCTGCCCTTTGAATACTGTTCTAAAACCACATTTAGACCTACACTTAGGTGGTTGTATTAAAATTAGTTTTTGTCATTAAGGCTAGTTCCAAAGCAAAGAGTAGTTTTCCTGCAGATGATCTTGCTGTTGAAACTCTTCACATTGCATCATTGACTTATTTGGGGTATAGGCACTAAGGCTCAAACTGGTATTTTAACAGCTCACATTGCACTATTGATTCTAGCAATTTAATGAAGTTGCATAATTCAGTTTTTTTCCTAACCACTTCCATTATAACATCCAAATTCACAAACAAGACTTCATGGTGGAACAGATCCTTTTTCTTAAGTCTCTCCCTATTCAAAAGTCTGAATCAAAACCATCTTGTCTTATTGACTAAGAGATAAATTTGATGTTGCCCAGTCCACCTCCTTATACAGATGCATTTTGACACAGTGTATTTGAGTGCTAATAATGACATTAGAAGATGTTGGAAAGAGATCTAATTCAGCATGCATAAGTGACTTTGCTGTCATCTCCTATTTTCTGCACAATTGACAGCAGATACTTGGGGCTGAATTTTTCTTTCAGGTCAAATTTCCAAGGCATGAGGCTGTCTGTTAGAAACAGATAAGACCAAAACCAATACTGAAGTACTTGTTGGAAGTGTTAGCAGTGCTGAGAATTTAAAAAGGATGCTTCAGTTTTCTGTTCAGGACATGACACAACAACATATATTTTACTAGCAGTGAAATCCAACCAGCAACCCCATGTCAGGTTTCAAAATTTCTTACTGGGAAAATTTCATAGAAGTCTTATCTGGGGAGAATAAAAGTTGTTTATAACTATTGCAGCTGTTATGTCACACTCTCTAGCCAATATACTCTGAGATTCTTTAAAGAAATCAAAGTAGGTGTAGTACCCTCATGATCTGAAATGGTAGGTTACATATCAAGCTCTCATTGTCAGACAAATCCATATTTGTGTCTCATTTTTAGTATGCAAGGCACTCAAAAGTAGAAGAAATATGAGGTTTTAAAGCAAACAAAGCCAAAACGCCCCCTTCCTCCTCCCCCCACCCCCAAGGAAAAAAAAAAAAGGAAGAAAAAAACACTTTCCAGCAATGAATGCTGTAGACATTTCAAACACAGTTCTCAAACTGCGTTTTGTATCCCCTCTCTCCTTTTCAGGGAAAAAACCAGTGAGGCAACTTTTAGTTTTCCATTGGTGGATGTTACTATCAAAATTAACTGTGC
The DNA here is from genome assembly GCF_013377495.2 of Cygnus atratus. Taxonomy (NCBI): domain Eukaryota; kingdom Metazoa; phylum Chordata; class Aves; order Anseriformes; family Anatidae; genus Cygnus; species Cygnus atratus. The sequence goes on from NC_066369.1 coordinate 1,925,870, forward strand.
AAAACCTTGCTTGAAAGGCACCTGTGAAGAATAACTTGTAAACAACCTATTTCTGTGCAGCCACTCCACAAGTGGGTGAAGCACCATGCACTGATGATCTGAGACATCCTCAGCTGCACTTATGAACACAGAGCAATGTCAGGGCAACTCTGTGAATCTGTCGGCTCCATTCCTGATTCATATTTTTTCTGTTTTCTGATGTCTTTTGCCTTCCCTTTCCCACAGGTAAGATGAACTTTTTCAAGTCATAGCATTAGCCTAGCAGCAGTGGGTTTTCTAATGAAAGCTGTCCTTTATTCTTGCAAGCACAGGAAAAGTGATGTAGGTTGAATGTTTTTGAAATTTGTTTTTCTAATGTCATAAAAGTGTGTATCATAATGCCCCAAGTACTGTCATAATAAAGTCTATTTGGCCTTGTGTCAGCTCTCTCTGAGAATGGATGATACAAAAGAAACAGCAAAGAGCAGTTCAAGATTATAGCAGTACTTCCTGGGTACATGCTGCCCCCCACCCTTCAAGATTTGTAGGTCAGGACTGCCTCGACCAGCAGAAGCATTGTTACATGTTATAGCTCTTTGTAAATGTTCTTACTTCTCATTCTTCCCAGACTACATAAATTTTTATTGCCTAATTTCTGTAGCAGTTGGTTCCTCATTTTAATTATTCAATGGATCAAGTGACATCACTCTTGGTATTACTAGTTTTGCTTCTGACCCTGATTCTTGTGTTGGAAGAGAAGGTGAGCAGTGTTTTCCCCTCTGTGTCTGTGTCACCTGTCATTGTATACATGTCTATCGCAATGTCCATCATCTTCACCCAGGCTGAGGCATCGTGATCTATCTAATCATCTTTCAGACAGAATTTGTTTCATAGCTTTTGCCTTTCCTCTTACACCTTCTAGCAGGGCAGGGCAAACTGGAACTACACAGAAGTATTCAAGTGTCAGTATTGTATTTTTATAAAGACACATTATATGAAATTCTCTTTTCTCATCTCTGGTCCTTTCCTAATAACTTCCATCATTGCATTTTCCTTGTGAAATTTTGGAATATACCTGAGAGATTTTGATGGTGTTATTCAGCATAATCCCAAAATCCTGAATGGTGATGGTTGGCTCAGGCCCAACTATTTTCTATGGAAAGTTAATTCCCTGCTCCCACCCCCTACTGCCCCATGAGTATTGCTTCACATTTTTCTTCTTTTGAATTTAATCTGCTGTTGCATCTAGCACCCAGTCACTTCGTATCATAAATTTCTTTGAGTGTTTCACTGTTGCTAAGTTACTTGGGGCTGTAAGGAAAGGAGCATTTCCAGCAAGCATATTCACTTCCATATTAACTTTTTCCAGGCTATTTATGAAAGTTCTGTGTTTCACAGAATTGAGCACACATCTGTAAAACCCCACTGGAGATCTACTTGTAAATTGTTGTGCTTCATCCCTGAAACAAAAGTAGCAACATAGGCTTATTCACCTCTGTCATGTGCATTCTAAAAAGCCGGCTTGGAAATCAAGTTTTTTTTTTTTTTTTTTTTTTTTCCAAATTAGCAGAATTTGGGGAAAATGTGTATTTAAATTGCATTGGGGTATCGGGTGTAAATTACATCCTGCAAGGCAAGGACAGGACCCTGCAGAAAGACCATTGGAGGGTAAATTCCTTCTACTGGAAGACATGGTAGGTGCAGGATTTGTTCTCTGGTAATATGGCAGAAAGTCTCCTAGCTGAAGGAAGTGGTTTAATTGGGAATCAGAGATTGATTTCACAACCTGATCTTCTGACAACAGTAAAGAGTGACCAGTCATGCACTGGGCCAGATGCTGTTGGCATGCGTTTGGTCTCTGTTACCAGGAATTCATTGTGTGAAGCTAGATCTTTTTTCTCTGGAAAAATATGCTAATTTGAATTTCCTTATCCTAATTAACTGCCAAAATTAATTGCTTAAAATCAACTTCATTTTTTTTTTTTACTGGAAACTGTACTGAAAATACTCCAAAAAGAATTTTAAAAAGTTGAGGTGAAGAGTGGTAGTTTGGCTATGTGTTTGCAAACACGACCCCAATAAAGGGGAAGGGTGTTCTTGGTTGAGTAGTAAATGTGCTGGGGAGACAAATGCATTTTTTTTCTGTCTTTTGTCACAGTAGGGAAAGACCGTGAATGTTCAAGAACTATGGTCTGACACGGCAAACAGTTTTGTTTCTCGTTTGTTCTTTCCCTGCTTAGGGAGGTGGGGTGGGGAAAATTTGAAATATACTGCAATGTTTTGAGATTTTAATAAACAGTCCAGGAAATTGAAAGTTTTCATTATGACAGTTTCAAGATGAAATGTTTTAACTCCCATATCAAAACTAATTTTTCAACTTGAAGCATCTTTTTAAGAGGCAAAAAGCAATCTCTTGTGGAGATGGCCGGTCTTTATCCTGGGTGATGTCCGTCTGGCAGTAGCTGAGCTACTTTCCCTGCACCGATAATCCAAAGATACATGTGCTCCATGCAGAAATACAAGACTTCTGGTTTTGGATTGTGATCATTTTTTTTTTCATAATCACCTAACAGGAGTAAGGTGAAGACAGGAAAATTATACAGGGTTAAAAGGTATCAGAATTAACCACTCTGGAGATCGCTACCACATAGAGCACATCCCTCTAATCGAGAGGGATGGGAGGACTTGGGCCTTACTCTGTGCTCATCAGCAGATCTCAGACAGTCCCAATTTAGAGCAAATCTGCCTTCTGATGGTTCTCAGTTGTGAGATGTGAAGCTAACTTAGGCATAATATACCTATCAATTTTTATCCATCTCTAAATAAAGGTCCTTTAAACTCTTTTTTGTAATTAACTGTGAAAGGTTGAGACTGTGGGTTGCAGTGTATGTAGAACTGGATACACAAGAGCAATACAGCATGTGAACATCTATTAAAATAGAAAATTTACCCACAGAAAATACGTTTTACAGCTAGAGGGTAAATATTTGTTATGGGAGCATTGAAGTGATTTTTACTAGGCCAGTATTTTGAGCTGGTAAACGATTATCACCCATTCAAATGGCACCAATAGATCAAAGATTGAAATAGCTAATGCCATGCTAGGATATCATTTTACAGCCCTATAAATTTCAAATATATTATTAGGGCAGAAAGCATAAGCATACTGAATATTTTTCATTCTATGGTAAGGAACAGAAATAGTTGGAAAATAGTTTTCTCATAAACATGGAAAATGTGACCAGGCTACTCCCAGAATAGTTAAAATGAAGTGCACAGGGTATGGTGAAGATGAGGTAATAAATTGTGGGAATGTGTTTTTAGTATATTTTTGTATGTAATAAAACTTCATTTCTTTTGCGAGCATGTATTTACAGGGTTTTTTTTTTTTTTTTTGCTACTGTTACCTTGCTTGTAATAAATTTTGCACCATACCATGCAAAGTAAGCAATACAAAACCCAATGATCGGACTTGCAGTAAAAGTGAAGTAATAATAACTTCCTACAGCTGCAGCGAGCAGTGGGCTACCCCCATCTGCGTCTGGGCTCTGGTCAAGCCCCAAAAAGATCCAGGCAGAGCAGACGTGAGAATGAACTGGTTCCAAAACCTGCTACTCAGGATGCTGAAGAGCAACTTCCTCAGCTTGGTTCAAAGTGGCTCGTGCTGTGCCTGGAACCTGACTTGCCTTCGATTTATGTCCCGTGCTGCCTCCTCCGTCCCTCGCCTGTGCCCGGGGACTGGCTGTGTTGCTCAGGGTGCCACATTGCTGCTCTGGAGTTGGCACAGCCTCTCTGCTCCTTCCTGGGCTGCCTCCTACTGACAAAAAAACCTGTACATAACAGTGATGAACAGGGACAGCTCTCCACAGCGGTGTGTTGCCTGCCATGGTGTTTAGTCGAGATTAGTCTTCTGGCTACATGCTTGTCCCTTGGCCTACCACTGAGTTTTTGGGGAGTCCCCCAGTTGTGAAAAGCAAGGTGTTCTGTGTGTGGGCTCTGTACCTTAGAGTGCAATTACCTGTGTGGAAAACACAGCTGGGATGAAGATTTGGACCTACAGAGGTGTCACCTCTCAAGACTGAACCTCCCCCTCATGCTGGAAGGCCAAGTAGTGTGGATGCTGCTGGTAGCAGTTGCCTTGGTGAGGACTGGGGACAAAAATGAAACACTTTTTTTCCTTCCTATTAAAGCCCTTAAAGCAGTCACTGCCTTTTTTGAAGGATGCCTTCTGTATTGCTTAAAATTTAAGTTAGTGAAGGAGCCTGAGCAGTGTTGCCTGTGCTGGCGGTGTTGTGTTCGTGGGCTTGGTAACTGGTGGGTCATTTTCTAGTCATGCAGAAATGGCTGTATCCACTTGTCCTCCTCCTCCTCTGCTTTCTCTTCAGTTAAACCAATGAAGTTTCTTAATATATGTGGAAAAATGAATCCTGATGAGTTAAATGGATTTAATTTTATTTATGATTACATTCACTGCACAATCAATCCTGTGTTTGTTAAGGTGCTTTTTGCAATTTCTTACCTATTCTCAAGGAATTGGTAACACTTACCTCTTCCAAAGTGAGGTGTTGAAAGACAGGCTTTTCTTGCTAAAATGTGTCTGGTTTAATCCCAGTGGTCTTTATAGAGCTCCCTGATCCTCATGCACCAGGTCACGGCTAGGTTGCAGCATCTAGGGAAAAGAAGGCTGCAAGAAGAAAGAGGTGAGCTGAACTGGCTCTGTAGGATGTCTGCTCTCTGAAATGTCCTACGGTCAGTCTGCTCCAGACCCAAGCTAGCCAGACAAAACCAGTGCACGCGTTGCCCCACGTACCCCCCTCACCTGGTGTGAGCTGAAATTTCACTGCCCCAGGAGGGGACCTGCCAAACATTGTGGGCCCCAAAGCTCCTGGCACTGAATGGGGGCCAGCAGCTGGGTTAGGCCGGGAAGTTAAAGCTTGCTTTCAGGAGGAGAAAGCGGCCATGGATGCACTCTTTCTTCGTCTTCTTTTCCCTTCTTGTGTGCTCCTTGCTCCCATGTGGGGAATTGTTGGGTGCCTGTGGTGAGTGGGAGTGAAGGGTTTGCTGTGGGGACAGCTCTTGTGGAGGGTGTGTTGGGAAGCTGTGACAAAGCTGCGTTGTTCAGACTTTCCTGTGTAACCTTTGAGAGTTTCCACGGGGACTTACTGCTGGTCTTTGTACTTCAATAACTACATGTCTGTTCTGTGGATGCCCTAAACTTTGTCTATAATAAGACAATTAATTCTTTTGGTATTTTGTGTTTTACAAGACTATTATAACTTTGCTTTTCTCATGAGTCATGAGAATAGCAATTGGTAACCCACTAATATTGCTGCCCACAAGGGTTTGTAATTTTAGAAGTAATCACTTTGTGGCTGATGTAAATTTTGTAATGAGAAATACTAGATTTATGACTGCAGGATTTCTCACAGACTGTTTTATTGCTTAGAGGAATTGCTTTCTCTGTTGGGAAAATCCATCATTAGATGTCTGCCTGAAATGTTTTGTGGAACGTTTATGCTTGGAGAATGCTAATGCAATCATTGAAACAATAATGATGATTTGAGATAGTATAATTGTTCCCCTTTACTTCACTCCAGACACTGAATGAGCTGCCAGTCAAGTTTGATGCAGGTTCATAAGGGGACTTTATGGCCAGAACGTGAACAATTGCTATGTCTGGTCTTTGGGTTCTTGGTCCACCTCATAGGTTCATTCCTCGTTCCTGAAATAGGCACCTGGTTTCTGCACGTAGAGGCTGAGAAGAGTTGCTTGAAAGAGTGCAAGATATAATGCTTCTGCCACTGTGATAATAACTGATTTTGAAGACAAACTTTACTGCTGTGTTTTTATGTGGAACTTATAGAAAAAATGTTTTAAGCACACCTGTGGGGCTGACTGCCTTAAGCAAGATGTAGGAGGGAGAAGATCCTAATGAGGGTTAGGCCTTGGAAAGATGTGAATTTCTCAGACCTCCTGGGGTTGAAATGTTTCTGGGCACATCTGCTGTATGTGGAAATTCTGGGGTCTACTTACATTTTGTGATGAAAATTTTGGCATCTTGGGTTAGTTGATGTGTGTTTTGAGGCTTAGAGTTATGGCTTGAAATAAGAAATATGGGTACCTAATGCCTACATCCATCGTGTATGTTTGTGGCTTACTATGGCACGTGCTTTCCAGTGATTTTGGACAAGTTTCTGTTGCATGATGATGCTGGGTTGTGGGCATTACTTGGAGACACTGGAGATCCTCACACTGGCTCCAAGCAAGAGGTAAGTCAGCATTGCAGAACAGTACTTGGTTTACTCAACCCTTCCCATTAATCCCATGTAGTGATGTACTAGTATGTTGGCCTGAGAGTATTAGATGATAACTGTGTGAACACTATGGTTATTGCAGCTAAAAATGAAATCATTCTGTATGTTTTTTCTTCTGTTTTTTTTTTTTTTATTTTTATTTTTATTTTTTCACTGAGAGCCCAGTATGTATATGCTTTTGCGTTTAAGTGAAGATAACTTAGGATTTATATTTTAATTTAATATAAATCTGTCAGCTCAGTGCCAATAGCGTATCTCAGCAGAGAAAATTGCTGCAGTCAGCAAGGTCTTTCCTTCATGGTTCTATGTCTATAAAAAGAAACGTAATGAGAGTGCGATCTTAGAAACATCATGCTTTGAAGCAATAACATATAACCTCTGGTGCTGGAATTTCTCTAAAATGTTTTTCCTACATGTACTGCAGTAGTGCTCCTCTAATCATCTACCTAGTCCTTTTGCGTGCTGCCATATCTAGTTTTGGCCCAATACCTGCTCTGAAATATAGGACTGAAGCCCTTGTGTCACTTCTCTGCTTCCATCAAGTTGCATTGTTGTGTGGATTAACATTTCTTTTTATTTCCTACCTCCTGTGTGCAACAGGTGTATGTGGAAACGTGTTACTGGAGAATCACCTGTGTGATGTATTGGAGTTTTAAATCTTTGTCTGATTTGGCATATTTTTGCTTTTTAATGTAATTCATTTCTGTGCTGCTGATCCTATTCTTTATTGAAACAGCACATTTCTGCATGATTCAAGTTCGTTTCTGGAAACCAGTTTCAATAACTTTCATTTATTTAAACTATTAAAATAGTTTAAACTATGGAGAACAGTACTACTCTCGCTTCCTATTCAAATTGCTGCTCTAGCCATTGAAATAAGCTTGAAATAAAGTATCTTGAGTTCTGCTTGACCTGATTCAATGTAACTGTTAAAAAGTAGAATTATGGAAAAGATAAAGTCAGATGCATTCCCTATTTGGCTCAAGCTATTGAAATGGGAATGGTATGAGTTTGCACAGCTATTAATATGTTATTAATCCTGGATATATTATATATTGCTTTTAAGTCTTATCTGAAGGACTGGATATTCTTTTGTAACGTGTTCTTTTCCTTTTTCTATCCTCTGACATTTTGTAGATGAGCTATTGCTCAATATGTAAAGTCTAAATGGCTGCTCTTATTCGATCAAGTACCATGTTATTGAATGTGTTACAAAGAGGCTATATCCTCTGCGCATTAAGTTTTGAGTCTGGTACTTATTACAGAATCCAGACTTTTCAGATGCTAAATATGTACTATATTTTGCAAGCTAAAAATTGCAGACTCCTGACAGTTTTGGGCTGCTGAGACTGTAAATGACTCTTATGTCCATCCTTCTCTCTCTCCTGTCCATATGGTTTCCAATATTGGGCCCCATTTCTTTGCAATGCTAAATATCACCATGGCTCCACATGGCTAGAAAGCAGTAATGCCATTACATTCCTGGTTTTCTGAGCTGGGGCTCTTTTTATTTTGACTGTTGTGGAATATCCTTGCAGAAAAAAAAAATGGTTCTTAATGTGGCGATGGCTTATTTTGTCTCTTATTTGCTGTAGAAGCCTTCCCTTATTTTTAATTTGCTAAGATGTGCTTGACCTTCATCACCTTCCTTTCTCTGTAGGTAGGTTTTCAGGTACACGAAGGGCAGTTCCTAAATCATCTACGTGAGCGATAATTTCTGTGACAGATATACTGTGTTCATCAGTGAGATTGAATGCTTTCAGTTTAGAGAAAGAAAAAATAAAAATGCTCCTACTAGTAACAATGTCAAATCTCATTTAATCTAAATGGTACATTAAAAAACTTGTATGTCTCCTAGAGTTCTTGTCTACAAATGAAAATACAGAGGCTCCCTTTGATGTTGTGCAGATGCTCTCTCCCAGAGGCAAGGATTGAAAAGGCTCACTTGTTTCACAAGGGCTGTGGAGGCGGGAAGGCCACTGGTGAGCTTCAGCCTTATGCTTCCTCTTGGCAGTGGCAGCTGCTGGCTCCGCGGGAGCCAAAGCATGAGTTTGGGCAGGAGAAAGGCTTTATCCAGCTCAGAAGAGCCCTTGGGACAGTCTCCTGGTGGCACTTTCAAGGTAAAAGCAGAATCAGTTAAGACCGTTTTTATTCCCCAAACCAAGAGCACTTTTCTATCTGCTCTTCTTCCCAGGACAGATGGCACGTGTGTGTGCGTAAGGCTCTGGCACAGCACTGCTGGTGTGAGGAAAGTGCAGAAAGCCAAACTGAGCTCACGCTGACGCTCAGAAAAGGTGAGCTGCTCCCTAGCTGCTATTGCTCACTTTTTAGAAGACGTTCAGAACAGTTTGACTCTGTGGCCCAGTGCCATATCATGTGGGGATGCCTGAGTTAGCTCAGCAAGGGTTGCTTTCACTGTTGTAATTTTCGGTCTGTTTAGTGTAATACTACGCTTACATCAATACATGGTACTTCTTCTCATATCATCATATGAAATATTTGGCTTCAAAAAATAAGTTCTTTTAAAAACTAGCTCCTGTATGAGACAGGTGAGATGGTCAGAAGCATTCCTTCTGCACTACCCCCAAACCAAACATCCTGTGAAGGGTAGGGAAGCTGCCGTCCAGCATGCTATGCTCTGAGGGATATGGCATTTGCACAGAGTGTGTGCCGTATTAAATGCATTCCTGAATCAATGTATTCAGGTCCCTCTTGAACCATCCTGGCACTACTTTCTGTGAGGGGCTGTTGGGTGGTGTGTGTGAAGGAGGGAAAACCAAGCAACAGTCTTGTTACTTCTGTTGCTTAATCCAAAATGATGACCATTACTAAACAGTGAGTACTGAGTATTGAAAAGATGCATCACACTTAGCTGCAGTATCTCCTTGCCTCCACGTAACTATGTAGTTGAAGAATGTTTCTTCATTTCTCCTCCAGATAATCTTGTAAGATTTTGCACAGAAACTAAAGAATTAAATCCTCCTATCTGCTCTTCAGAATATTTGCACCCCACCCTGCCCCTTCCTTTTAATTTATTCTCTTTCTGAGTTACACATTTGCTTTGACAGGCTGCTGCTGAGAACTTTATTTCCATGGTCTAGTCAAAGTGAGATAATTAAAAATATCTACTCCTGCTTTTCTGCATCCAGTTCAGCAAAACACTGGCAGCAGAGGTAGTGCCTAGTACTTCACCCAATCCAGTGTTCAGCTTGCCATTCATCAAGGTTGCTAATAATCAGGGAGCTCACTTGTAGAAGGAGGAAGGTATTGATTGTCGTTAAAATGTTGGATCGTGTCTCAAGAAATCTGGGTTTTGTTCCTCACTGTCACAGCACCTCAATGGCTTTGGATGAATAAAATTATTTCTAGGCTGCATCTGATGCATGACATGTAATAGAGCCCTAGGCTGTTTAAGTAGATGAGTCTTCTGAAATAAGGAACATTAAAAAAATGTTAGTGGAGTGCTCCCCTCCCACTCCCTCCCAACAAAACCAAACATTTTACTTTAGCAGCAATGCAGACACTAGTAACAGATGTGAATGCTGGGATTATTTGTAGAAAGAGGTCAGGATAAGTGAGCCTCCCACTTTCATTTTCTTAAAAATGTTTAAAATATGAACATCATACAAATTATATTGTTTAAAAAAAAGTTTATCAAGAAGTTGTCACTTTTTTATTTCTATTTGCGTAGGTTATTCATAAAATTGGCTGCCTATCTACCTATGTGAACTTTCCCGAGAAAACTGGACAGATGTAAATTCACCATTAGGTTGTTGCTTTTCCATCAACTTTTGTGGCTTCTGCATATGTGGGGAAAAACAGTTGTTTAAGCTACATTTCACTCTATATACCAACATGAAATAACTATAGAAAAACATGTTACAATGCTAAATTTGCACATGTTAATTCATCTGGAATCTGGTTGAAAATGATAATAATAATTATATATAAACACAAAAAAGGATGTTTTAAAATAATAATTAAGACTATTTTTTTTTTTTAACCATAGGATCGACATTTGTTTGGAAACTATTAATATCTCAAACCTCAGAGCATTGCTTATGGGTTTGGTTGCTATTTTGCTTTCCATGTCTTGTTACAGAGAGGACTTCAGCCACATGCCCAGGGTTGTGCGAGGATTGCAGAGCAGGTTTAGGGAATGGAGATCTGGCCTCTTGGTCTAAGCCAGGCCATCCCTCCTCCTTTTGAGACTGCGTATAACTGAAAAGGAGCTGTATCTGCCTATTGGTTAAGATGTTTTCAGTAATCTTCACAACTGAAATGCATACCTATTTTGCTATCAACCACCTCAGCCCTTTGCCAAGAAGATTTTATTTGTTTTGTTCATTGCTGCCCAGTGGGAGAGCATGGTAATGTGGAGATGGGGTGGGGGCGAAGTGGAACATGAATTCACAAATTTGGCCTGAAGAAGTTGTGTTTCTTGATGCACAGGTGCTAACATTTCTTGTCCTTTTTCCAACTTGCTTGTCTCCATCTCCTTTCCCACACTCTCCACCAGACTTACGAAGGAGGCTGGACAGTGGAGGTCTTTAGCATCTCAGCCACATTTCTCAAAGGCAGCAGTTGAAATGATCTGATGGTGACTCTGTTTAAGGCTAAATTGTGCATATTTATCCTCAGCTGAAAAGGATCATTAGATTATGCCCCATGCTCATATGAAATCGATAGTAACATGTGCAATGAGCCTGTCCTCTCTTTTATGACATTACAGAATCAAGTATTTTACTCATAAATAGGGCAAGATATGAGGCAGAGTGCATAGTTTCTTGAGCTGGGAGACATGCACCATAAATCAGGATATGTGCACATAATTACAAGATATCAGAACACGTCCCAAGGGTATTTTTAGCATTGTAAAATGTTAGATAGACCTGCTTTCCTGCAGAACATTATCCTCCTCATTTCTCCACTCCTAGGTACCAGGCAGTTTTGTTGGCCAGATTACTTGACACGGGAGCAGCGTGATAAATTACAACTGCAAGAATATACTGTGTTTAATTGTACAATCAGAGTTTAAAACTTCTGATTAAATTGTGCAAAGCTTCTGAACTAATTGTCTGAAAATGTCTTCAGGGCTGAACACTTAGCAAACATTTGGATCTGAAAATCAAAGGCCTGGCTTTTCTACTGGTGTGGAGTATTTTGGGCAGGTAGCCTGACCTGGGTGAATGAGTGGCTGTGGGAAACAAAGAATGAAGTCATTGCTGTGGTTGAATATCTGTATTCTTAAGAAGTGTATGGACATTAGAAATTCAATCTTTGTACATGAAGGATTTGACAGGAGAGAGAAAGGACATGTTCTGAGTTTAAATACTCATCTTTATTTTTTTTGTTAATTCATGTGTGAACATGAACTTGGTTGTAATCATACCTCATATGTTCTTAAGGCCATTTCCTTTCTGATCTCTGTTCTCAGGACAGCCTTGGCATCAGCGTATTTTGGAGAGATGCCAGTGTTCTCCATGCCCTTTGTCCTTGTGACAACACTGAGTGTTAGCTCTACCTTCTGGGCTGCCTCTGTTGAGGATCAGCTTGATGAAAGCCGTAAGCGAATGCCCAGTGCTCAGGTTCACCAAGTGCCACAGGCTGTTTGACACAAGCAACATCTTGGACAGAGTTCTCATTTTGATGCCTGTAAAACAATGAAAAATAAACAAAATGGAGAGAAAGGGAGGGAGCTGAGATGGATATCAAGGTCCTATCTGTTTGTACTGGCTGCCTGGGTTTCCATGCCTGAGAGGGCAGGAAGGAGGAGGGTGGAAAACAAACCAACGCTAATATGAAAAAGGGTGAGACCTACCTCAACTGTAGGGAGAGTTGTGCTCTTTTTCGTATAAAGGAGCTATCTGTACAGCCCAGGAACGTGTATTCCCCATTTCTGCAGTGCTCGGGCTTAGGTATGTAGTTTTTAGAGCATTTACATTATTTTTGCTCCTAAGAGCAGATCTTAAAACCTGCACTTTAGTCAACACTGAAGCTTACATCAAAATAGAAGGGAGTGTGTTTTTTTTTTCTGCATTGCGTGGTGCTGAATTTCTATTAAAAAACCAACCAACCAACCAACCAAGATCAAACAAACAACAACAAGAAAACAAAACCCAACCAACCACCACCAACAAAAAATACCAAACAAACAGGCTCCCCTCCACCACAAACATTAACAAATCCAGCTTCAGTTCTTCCTCGCTTGTTTAATGGTTATAAGCCCTGTGCATTTGCGCAAAGCAAAGACAGGATTCTTAGAAGACCTTAACAGTAGTTATTCCATGCATTTTTTTAAGAGATTAACAAGCTTCCTTGAGTTCTCTTATGTGTCATTCCCATTTCAGTGTGCAAAGGAGCACCTTGGAGAGCAGGGTGCCTTCAGATCGGCACAGCCAGGTGTGGTAGGAGGGGATGGGAGAAACAGAGACACTGAGCTGTCTTCTCTTTCCTTGGGGATGATATGACAGGGACAGTTGAGATAATAGGTATATAAAAAAAAATCGTTTCATCTCCCTCCAGAAGAGAATCTATACAAAAATGCTGGCTTGCTCTTATAGTGAAACTCTCCACTGCTACTGCAGCTCCTGTAATCTCAAGTTTCTAAGTATGAATTAGTTGTCATCCTTTTTTGTCATCTTATTGTTCTGAAGATGCAAATATAAATGCCTTTTAATGTGTTTCTAAAGTTCAAAAGGAACAACCTCTGCACTGATTTGATTATTTGAAAGCCTCTTACTCTGGTATACTTCTACCTTGTGGAGCAACGAGCTGTCATTTAGCTTGATTTAACCAACTTACTCATATCAATTAATTGCAGAATGAACCACAGGCAAGCTTCAGGTTTCTCACAAAGCTGTTTTCCTCATTTCATCATTTACTGCAAGAGAATATATAATAGAATTTCCCAAATATTCTGAAAATATATCTATTTTAATTGGGAGTTTCATGATTTAATTCATTCTTGGTGTTCTATATTGTCCTCAAATCAATTGTTAAATTGGTCTTCACTTTTTATTTGAGCTGTGTAGGGACACGCTCATGTCTTAAAATGGTGAGACTATTCATAATACCTAAACATTTACACATACTGGTTAAATTGTGTGGCTGGAACCAGTAGTTCTATGGACGTTTAGTAGATATCTTTAAAGTTGATCACAAATCTAATAGATGAAAGTAAAGTCAACTTCATGATATGCTGTGTGCTGCTAGGGATGGCTGGGTGATTTTTATTTGTTTATTTTTTTTCTGGCTTTGTAAGCTATTTGTAACATACCATAAAATATTTTTAGATAAGAGGTGCTGCACAAACCAATGAGAATATTAGCAATATGTGTTCCTAAAACAGAATTTGTCCACCATGTAAAAATAAGTGCAAAGAAAATACTTTGTGAAGATACTAAACATTTAATGGCCTTAAAAATAGTTATTTTAATAACTGAGTAGCTTGTTTCCCTAATCAAAGAGGCTTTTGGAAGATTTTAATTATTTTGTTTCATGCAATGGTAATATTCTTCTTCAGATTTTTCACGTATGCTGATAATAACATCAAAACACTTAAAATTAACTTTATGAAGAGAACTTTCCAACAAATCTGATACTTGTAGTTTTTTTTATGTGCAGAATTGTTGTTTGACCCATATCTGCCTTTTAATTTTATGGTCCCATCTAGGTATAGTAGTGAGTTAAGTCATATTAAGCCCTACTGATTTTGAGAAGAGGATATGGTTTTCAGCAGCAGTCCAGGGTTTCTGGACTTCTCATAGTGTGGATAGTCTTCCAGGGTTCCTAGAGTTTGAGTCCTGTGCATCTCAGAGGTATCTTATCTGTGAGCAGATGATCCCAAAATGTTCATATCACTGTGACTAATTTCTGGGAGCCTGAAGTATCTCACTTTGGCAGTGCAGAAGTACTGGGTCTATGACTTTTGAATCCATCTACCTGAGCAGGTCTGTTTTTCATGTATAGTTTAAATATATGCTTAGAGTAATAAAATGTATGTATCGAAGGAAGATGGTATTTTTTTCAGTTTTATATTACTGTTATTTATATCAAAGAATGTAATTCAGACTTGTTCTTAACAGGAAAATAGTAGCAGTGAGAAATTTTACATTAGTCCTAAAGTAGATGTTGAAAATAAGGGCAAGGGTTTTAAAATTTTAATATGCATTTTGCAACAATCAGTATTTTCTATTTTGAGGGGATTAATGAAACTCTTTAAAGCTGCGGTTTGTGATGGCCTGCAGCATATTACTGAGGGCTCATTATCTTGTCAAAGCCCGTAAAATACAGACCCTGCAGGAGTGATGCTGATACTGGAGTGCATTGGTATGGAGTCAGTCTTTTTGCATGGTGCTAGAAGGAAAAATGCTGCAATAAATACAGATGGAGAGGAAAATGCAGGGCACTGTGAGACTCTACCAGCAGTGCTGGTTCTAAATTTGTTTTGGATAAATTAGATTTGTTGCTCTTCAGTTTTCCTCCTGAAAACTCTCTTGTGACTTTATTGTCAGCTGAAGTGTTTATTGACTGAGAAGTGCTTGCATTTTAGTGATGGATATGGTGATCCTGGTAAACACTTTGGGGCATTCGTGATGCAATATGCTGTGTAAGTGTTTGTGTCACTTTATGATGGAGTGGGCAGACACTTATTTAAATAAAAAGTAGAATAGAAAGCCCACAGTTTCAACAGCCATTAGTTTCATTAAAGCTAGTATAAAGATACGAGTTAAATGATCTGTGGATATATACAAATGTCTTAAAGTAGAAAAGTAACACCGAATCCAATGCCATTATTGCTGGGACAAGTGCCAGTGTTCTCATTATTTTTAATGACTTCCAAACTGAGCCCTTAGTGACTGATGAGGTAAGCAATTTCAGATGGGAAACATGATATCCTCAATGCTGAAAGGTGCCAAGCACCCTCAGTTGTTAGGGAGCCTGGCCAAGCTCAGGATGCTCTGAGGCTGCAGAAAAACTGTAGGTTTAAGCCTGCCATGGCTGTATTTTAGGAAGGGGGAAGAATAAGCGTTGCATGGTGCAGTGCAGGAAAGCTGAATAGTGCAGCTCATGCAGTGATGAAATGTCTCTTTTGGAAGTTAAAATTACTGGACTGATGATCCTGTGATAGCAGACAAACTCACAAATCTGTCAGATTTAAAGCAAACATTTAAAGCAATATATTTATCTATATATATTTAACGCAATAGATTAAATGGTGGAGCTCGCTACCACAAGTGATACTTGGGAAGCCAGAAATATAAAGAGATTGCAAAGATATTAGATAAATTCATGGAAGATTGGTTGAATGATGGCTATTAAAACTGACAGCTGACATGCGGCCCTCAGCTCAGGAAACCCATAAATCACCGGTTGCTCAAATCTGGTGAAATAAAGCAGAAGAAAGCTCCTGCTCTGCATTTCATCACGGTCTCTGGACCTCTGTTACTGACCACCATGGAGGCAGGTCGTTGTGTCAGCCTCCCCACGGAGCCAGTGCTGCACGGCTGCTCCTTTGCCCAAAGATTACTTGCAGGGTCAAACTTAGAGGTGATAAGTCATTATCTTCTCATTTATATTTCATCTGGGGACCTTGCACTTATCACTAATGTTGATCTCGGGCACCCTGGATGCAATTCCCCGCCTGACAGGGCAATGTCGCGGGGATGGGCTGTGGGCTCAGAGAGGTGGGATGGGTGCCACAGCCCTGTGAGCACTGCCAGCCCCGCGGGTCTTCGAGGGCTGGGAAACCCTGCGGGCTGCTGCCTGTCCTCTTGGTAATGTGGATTTTAAGAGCATGGGTGGGAGGGATGAGAGATGCTGGGAGTGCTTGTAAAATATCCCATTTCATTTCAGTTTCTGCTCTGTGGTGGAAAAACTCCACCCAAACTGCTTTCTTGGGATGTAGATTTGAGCGTCTGCTTTGAAAGTGGTGCAGAAGAGTGTCTGTGTACAACTGGGCGTCTGTCAGAGATGAACAAAATACCATTGCTCTGCAATTGTAAGAGTAGTTTCTGCAGCTGGGACACGTGCACAGTCACAGCTAGTGGAAATGTAGGTGAGCAGTCTGCTGTGTAAATTTTCACTACTCTCAAGTATAAGTTACTCTAGACACATAGTAATACCCATAATTAAAATGCTCCCTCAAAGTAAATAATTAAATGAGGATTACAATTATAAGTCACAAAGTGGCACAGGTGACAGGCTTACCTAAAGTAGGACAATTAAACTGTAAATTAAAATTAAATTTCTCTGTGAAATTAGAATATTATGCAAGGTAATTATCTAAGAGTAATAGGCTAGGTCTGTATATTGCAAAAATAAATCCTTTTTGAGATCTCGAGAGAACAGATTTTTCTACTGTCATTCTGGTTGTGTTTTTATTTTTATTAAAAAAAAAATATATTCATGATGGTAACAGAAGTCCAAGCAAAATTTTCAAGGTTCTTCAAGAAAAATAATATTTCAGAGAAGAAATTTGGTTAAGTAACTTTTTTTCCCCTTATCAGAGATTTTTCTAGTTTTTTTTTTTAGTCCAGTGGAGATATTAACCCCTGTGGGAGTGTTGCTGCTGGAGAGTTGCTCTCACACCTGGGCAGGGCTTGGTTTTCACCCTGTGCAATGTCAGCAGGAGGAAGCAGCATCTTTGAGGCTTCTCCCTTGCTGTGCAAGCAAGGAACCGCTCTGTTATTGGCACCTCTGTGTACACACAAGGATTATCTAGTATACAAATTGCTTAACTCATTATTTAATGTATTTTACATTTACTTATTCCAAGTACAGGACAAGCTTTACAGGACAAAGTACAAGCTTTGTTTTATCCTGTTCTAAAATAATAGATTTCTTCTCCAGGCAAGAAGCGACCATAGATCTTGGCAGTCCCTAGATCAAGAGGTTATGAGCTATGCAAAATGTTTTGTAAATGATAAAGAGTATATCTTTTTCAACATTTTAAAGTGGATCAGTGTTGTAGGAAAATGTCAGTAGCACACAAGATTTTGCGTTTTATATTCTAAATTCAAAAGACCCTTTCTGAACAAAATGGGTTGATTTTTTAGTTATTTTTAAAAACTTTTATTTTCTAAGAAAACTCAATTTGAAAAACACTGGAAATTTTTCAGTTAAAAGACGAAAAAAAAAAGGAATATAGTTTCAAAATAGTGAATAAACCAAGACCCAGGAAGAATTATGTATTCTCTTTAGAAGAACTATTTTTTTGAAAATTACATTTCTGGAGCTCTGAGGCAGACTTAGGATGTTAGAACAGTTCTCATGTTAACTTCAGGGCCATTACAGAAGTTTGGCTTTTTCAAGGCAGTAAGGCAGTATGCGTTATGGGTTGGAGTCAGAGTTACCATTGCATGATAATGGCAAGGTTTAGCACGTCCTTACCTGGCTCAGTAGTCCTTCATTATGTAAGTAGTGTAATTTAATTCACAGAATTATTTTTGTGAGTACGAATATTCTGAATGTTTAAAGAATCTCATCTTGGGACCACAGCAGGTTACTGGCATATGGCCTTGCTGTTTGTGGGCATTATGAGGGCTGGTCGAGCTGGGCAGTGGCTCCTTGGGAAAGGTGCGCTGCTGCGGCTGGCTGACGTCTCACTAGCCCTGCTGATATTGTTTCTCACAAATCTAGGGCTGTTTAGATCAGGTTTAGCATATGCAACACCTGCAAGGGAATTTTTTGTTTTGTTGTTGTTTTGTTCTATCAAATAATTAGAAATTCTGAAATAACACTAACAAAAAAAATAGTTTAATGAATCTGGTAATGCCTTTGATAATCTGGCTATGTGAATTGCATGAGCCTGCTATATCAGAGTATTAAAACATCACAATATTTTTCATATTTTATCAGATCCTTTTATGCTGCAATTTTTAATCTCTTTTAATCTCTCCTTCTTTTACCAGAAGGAGAGGTTTTTTAACCTTTTACCGGATTTATTAAGATGACAAACAAGAATCTAATTTTGACAGTTTTGTTACTCTCAGTTCAGAGGAAAAAAAAACCAAACCACTTTATTTTTAATCTTTGAATATAAAGTCCTAAAGCCTGGAACAGTTTACATCACTTTAGATACTGTACTCCATTTAGTAAAATATTTAGTGCTATTATGGTAGCGTAAACCATTAGACCGCAATTAGCCTAACACAGCACAGAGACTAATAGTTCTGCTGGAACACAACAGTGATACACAATTGCCCTATTAAGATGGGAAGTCTTCAAGCACTGAGGTTATTAAAAAAAATTAATCACTGTTACAGTCTTGATTTTGTTAGATTGTAATAAAAACACCTTATTTATGGATATAACTAGTACTGTGTCAACCTCTTAAAGAAGTGCTAAAGAAAAATCTTAATAGGGATTGTTAGGATTATGATTACTGTGGTCCTTTGCCTTATTGCAGCTGGGAATTCAGAACTTCATCTGTACTCTCCAGAAAGTCTTACTTGGGCTGGTTGTACTGAGGAGTGTTTTCAAGAATTAAATAGGACTGTTTTCACAGGTATTTATGAGAGTAGAGATTTAAAGTATGTGAACAATGTTAAGTTACTGCTGTCTAAATATTCTTTTATCCAGATTACCCAAACGTATAACCAACATATTCACAGAATTTCTAAGACAAGTGTAAATGAAAGGTGGGAGGAAATATTTTCTCTTTTTCTACTTTGTTTAGCTTTTAAAGCATTTAATAAGAGAGTTTGTACACACACCTTTTTTTCCAGCAACAGGGGAATAAGAAACATTTTAAAAATAAAAAGTAGTCTGTTTAAAAAAAAAAAAAAAAACGAAATCAGGCACTTAGGAGTTGCATTAACACTAGTAATAACATCTAAGTAGCAAAAAAGAAAACTGATTTCTTTTCAAATTGCTGGCATTCCTCTACACTTGTGCACACGAGTGTCAGTAGCATATCTGTTTATGCTTAAAATAGAGAAGCAAATGCAAAAACAACCGAACTTGTCAGCACTGAGCTAATTGTTGGGGACTGAAAGCTGCAGGTTTTTGAAGATAATTCTGTAACAATCCATACACTGAAAAATAAAGCAGAAAAAATCACTCTCAGCTGACATGTTTATTTTAGAAGCTCATAGAAAGTTTGGGATTAATTTCTGAGGATGGAAAGAGGCTGAGTTTTTGGCTGATAGTTGTTTGTGTGTAGTTCAAAACTAAAACGAGTTGCGAGTTTTGCCTATGGTGACTCTTGAGTGGTCCTGGGCTTGGACAGGTTTTGGAGGGGTGAAGAAGGCGCAGCTTCTGGATCAGGCCTGATCCAGGCTGGGTGCGTGACCAGCGAGGCTGAGACCCTGCAGGCACCGTGCCGTGGGAACCTGCCTCATGGAGGGGTCTGTGCAGAGTAAGAGAAGCGGAGACCGGAGGAGATGTGGAGGCAGAGAGGTGGGCAGATTGAAGGAGTACAGCGAGCAGAAAAAAGAGGGCATATGAGATACATGCAGAGACAGCGATGTTTCTCGTGCTGAGTGATTCCCATCACTTTTGTCATGAGTGGTGATGGAGAAAACTCTTACTTTTGATGGCTACTGGGTGTAGTTAGACAGTGCTGACTGTGGTAGGTGGCTCCTTTTGTTTCTTAGTTTGGCTGACTTGTCTCTCACATTGAAAAGTAGTTTTGTCAGTGAAAGTAAACTTACATTGAATAAATATTGTTTAACTTGCCGTCTCCGAAATGCGTGCAAAACATACAGAATGTAAATTGTCTGCATCTGTGATTAACCCCACACCTTACTTTATGATAAAATTATGTTCTTGATTAATATTTAATAAGAATTTAAAAATGTGTGGGCATAACTGTTAAAATGCTGTCCTAGTGCGAAAAGGATGCATTTACATCCAGAATTAACAAATACAACTCGGGGGTAGGAGGTATTGCTTTAGAGAAATGATATGAGTTAAATAAGGTACTTGAAATTAGCACATTAAAATGTCTTCTATGTTATAAATTCTTTCAATTATCTGTCAGCTCGATAGTGGTATATAAGGAGCTAGTTTGTATGAGCTATGGCATACAAGGGAAGTGGACCGTATTTGAAGGATGCTCTGGCACGGAGGTATCTGGTGTAATGCAGAAATGAGCACGGACCTCTGTTGGGTAGGGTTGCTGCTCAGTCCCTGTGTCTGGGGCAAAGACCAGCAGCTGGCAGCATCCACCTGTGGGCTCAGGCCCAGCTGACTGCTGTAGAAGACAACCCTGCGGCTGCTCACCTGCCCAAGTAATGCTGCTTTATTAATGCCGGCAGGGGATTCTTGGTCCTGCACATCATGCAAAGTCAGGAAGAAAATTGTAACTGGAAATATGGAATGGTGGCATTGAAAGAATCTACTACAAAGGGCTGGAAAAGCTTCAGCCTCTTCCTCCACGAATACTATTTAAGAAATCCCAGGCAGAATTCATCAGTGAACGCAATACACAGATGTTAATGTTTTCTGTGTTTTTTATAGGCAGGTTGGACATTATCCACACCACTCCTCGGCCTCTTATTTGGGATACTTTCTAACAAGATTTACCTGTCCTTGTGCAATTACCTTTTACCTAGATAATCTGGAAGAACTCCTGTATAAAATACTATAAGTTTTATATTAGCAAATGAATGGAAAGGAGCATGACTTAGGAAGTGATGGGCTTGATTCAGAAAATACTTGAGGGTGCAACACAGGCTACGTGGAGTATCTGCTTAAACATGTGCTCAGTGCTGATGTACCCTTAGACAAGCCTTCAAAGAGACTGCAAAAGAAAGGCTAAAATGGATGAGTTTTTTAGGCAAAGAAGAACAAATAGGGACAGCACACTAAGTCTACTGTCAGAAACTACATATGAACAGTATTTAATAACACAACAGATACTGTTTTTATATGTTTCCCTTATTATTTTCATCCTGATAAGTTTCCTCTGGTGGAACTGGCAATTTAACTGCATTTTTAAAAGGAAGTGCCCTATTTGATCATTGTGTTCTTTCTTTTCCTAAATATTAGGATTTTTCAAAATCATGGAGAATTATAAACTGATGAGGGATACCATTTTTACAACCCCATTTCCGTCTGGCTTTTTGCTCACGTCTGGTCCAGCCTTTTTAGGGCAAATCTGGTTCCTTTCCTCTACAATACCAAAGCACTGATAACAACTTTATTTTAAGTGAAGTTTGGCCTGAATCTGTACTTTGGCAAGTGGCTCTAGCTGTCTGTGCCTTGGCTTCTGCTGAATCCTCTGGCTGCTGTCCACAGTAGCTGTTGCTGGATTTTGAAGCTCTTTTCTTAACTGGCCTGTTACATTTTGCTGCTTAAAATGAAGCCGGGCTTTGAACACTGTGGCTTTCTGAAGCTTAATCTTTTGGAAATTGTGGCGCTTTTACAGATTTGTATTCTTTTATTTTTGCCAGGTTTCTAGTGGAATAATGCAGCTACAACCTTGCTGTTTGCCCAGTGTCAGTGCCTCCAGGTCCCTCTAAATTGCTACTGGATGCCTTGCTGCATTTCAAGCCCTGTTGATGTGGGACAGAGCCTCAAAGAAGCTGGCTACCCGTGTGTGTTTTTGCTGGTGTCTTGTACTCGCACAGCTAATCTTAGCTCTGCTTTTCTTGACTCCAGCCTAACGTTGATAGCTAGGATATTTTTTTTAGGAACTTTAACTTGTTTTTTCTCAAATACCAGCTGTCAGAAGCTCACACAGGTCTCATGAAACAGGTGCAGTTTTTGAACCGATTTAAATGAAGAAGGGAGAGACATTTGGTAAATATTAATTGGCAGGCATTCTGAGCAAGGACAGCAGACAAAATGGAAAACGCAAGAGTTTGGGAGTGCCTGACAAATGGATTTTTTAAAAATGTTTTTAAGAAAGAGAAACATTTGATTCTGCTTCTGTGGAGCCCTTCGTGAGGCTGTATCCTTTTGTCTCATTAGGTGGACCAGCATGTTTTTTAACTGGCTGTGTAGCACCTCAGTCGTGCTCTCTCTCTCTCTCATCAGCATTGTTCTCATTCTTGGTTCCTTCTTGTGCTTTCTAATATTTGAAAGAAGTAAAAACATGGGAAATAAACGTGGGGATTTTTTTCCCCAAATAATGTATATTGCACAAAGATTACCTGAGAATTACTGAATGTGACTGGAATGTGAGAGTCCCAGACTATTTTAAATGCTATCTTGGCTTTGGGAACTGTGTTGCAGTTTCCCAGTGTACGGACCTGCCTTACAACAACTATTTGTAGGTGGAATTTCACAAGTGGAAGGTGGAGTAAGGAAAGCTTCCCTTTGTTCTCTGAACCTGAAGACTTAAAAATATTGTTGTCTGGGTGAAAAAAAAAAAAAGGAAGAAATGTTATTTTTACTACTTGGTGCATTATTACACATTTTTCAGTGTGCTTTTTATTACTGACTGTAACAGGATCTTTGACACGGGAAAGAAGAACTCCTGTGCCCTGATGAGAACGAGAAGGATTGCATCAGTCTCTTTCCCTTGTGACTTTTCTTCATCTGCCGACTAAATCCTCCGGTATTTGTGAGCTTCAGGCAGGGCACTTGAGCACAATGTGCCCGCTTTGGGGAGTGGGAGGAGCAGCGTGCTGCTAACAAGCCTCCTTGAGGTGGAGAGCCCAGGAAGGAGCAGAGCCGCGCGTCCGCCTTTGCTTGTGCAGCTGGAGACCAAGGTAACCTGCGCAGGGCTGCGGCAAGAGAGGCGCAGCAGTGTCACGTAGCTCTTGGAGTTCAAGAAAAACAATGAAAGACTTGCAGCTTTTCTGTATCTGCTCTGCATAATGGCCACTTTTTTATTTTTTATTTTTTATTTTTTATTTTTTATTTTTTTCAGTACCTGGATGCGTGGTCGTCCTGGGATTTAGTGAAGGACATGGAAAACAAGTGCATTTGCTCTACCTACTTCCTGTGGGTAGCCTGAAAATGGAGCAAGTTGGAAAGAAATGCAGCTTTTTGGATCATTAAAAATCCATTTTCATTAAAAGCGAAGTATTGCAGTGACATACTTATTTATACATTCATTCCCTGTCTGTCTATGCCTTATAGACAGAGTGAGAAGAGAGCCTTTTCATAACAGTTTTAAAGCCTAAATGAAAGAAAAGCATTCTATTTACCTTGAACTACTTGCATGGCATACTTCCCTCCCCCCATATTGGATGGAAATTACTCTGCATTCTTTCTTTACCACCAGTTTCTTTTGTCCTATGTATCATTTGTTTTTTATCTATATCTTCCACCTATCTATCTATTTCCTCTTTGTGCTTAGAGTTGGTTGCAAATTATATTTGTGATGCACGGAGTTTTCAATCTGACTGTCTTGATATTATTTTATGCAACTGTGACTACCGTAAAAATTGGCTTTACTGCCTCTTTTGTGTTATTGATTCAAGCCCATTTCAGAATTAACTTGTTTGGAATGATCTCGCAATGCTATATGCCCCAGGTTCTCTCAGTAAAAATTCATATCTCATAACTAAATGCAATAAAATGTTCAAATATATCTAAACACAGTTATATTTTGAATTTAGATGAAAACCTTATGGAGTCAATCAAATATACAAGGCATGTGCAAGTCTGTTGTTCTGGGCTTACAAGTAGTGTATTGCAGAGAAAAGTACTCAGAGACCAACTTTTTCCTAGAGGTCTGTCCCTTCCGTGTGCTGTATGAAATGCCTAATTGCATCAATCATGTTTCCATCCTGAATTGGATGGGCATAATTTTGACATTTTGACTGTAAGACTGTATCTGTGATTTGAGATTATTGCCTTAATTCATTTAGGGATTTGATCTTTCAAATCTTAGTGTTACGTTTGTCCTCGTGGTTAGGTAGAAATATTTGTGTGCTGACAGGCAATAGGAACAGATCTACAGAAGCGAATCTCATTAATGGCTTGACTGGTTGATTTGCAACTTTCTGTTACACAGAAAATTAAACAGGGAGATTTGTAATATGAGTTAATTGCAACATTCAAAACTCCAGACTTTATAAATTGTTCACTGACATCAGATCCCAGTCCTGAATATCTTTAGCTGAACAATAGAAAGAGTTATACCCTGGGAAGTCCATTTTTGAGTAGATTTTTGTTTGGATACACAAAACTGTGAAGTAGGCCCCATGATATCAGCCTTGCTACTTTATACATCCACCCAGCCTGCTCTGCCCAGACACCCACCATAAAGACAGCACCTCCTGGGCTGCAGACCACAGGCATGGTGCTGTCACCAGCAGCAATGAAGGGACTGCCTGTCCTTAGCAATATGCAAGCAGCACAAGAGGGTACTGGTGGCATGGCACCCACCCCTGTGTTTTGTCCTGGTGATGTTGTGTACATTGGGCACCCAGCATTGCCCTCCCTGTGGCGTGGTGTGCTGTGACGGCCGGGAGGAGAGGTGGCCACGCCAGGTCCGTGCCTGCCTGCAGCATCCTCGAGCCCGATGGGCTGAGTCACGGCCCCAAATGTACGGGGAGCTGCAGCCTGGGAGTAAATCGTTCTGTTGGCTGCTGGAGAAAAGCTGTATGCCAGCTGCCCTTTAAAATGTTCTGGCAGTCATGGGTGTGGAATATAAATTCTCCATTTCATTTCATAGTTCTTTTCCTTGCTGATCTCTTTTAGTTCTTTACTAATCTTTTTATTGTCTTTCAGAGTACAGAGACTTTCTTGAGTGTTTATTAAATGCACGGAGAGGAAAAAACTACCCAGCGTGAGTACAAAACAGATGCATATGTATCCCGAGATGAGTGCATTATGGATAAAGAACTATTATCATTCTTCCTGCATTCACGTTTCCATCTACTTACGAGATATATACATGTGCCTTGTTAGCAATGATGTTATAATGCAAAAGCTGAAGTTTTCATATCGGAGGAAACATATATTGTTAAATGAACTGAGAACATTCTCCCAAGGGTTAGCATTTCTCTTGTACGTGTGAAATCCTACTGAAATAAATGGCCCTATTATTTTAATTGGATCTTTTGGTATTAGAACATCCTTCTTTGTACTCTAGTAAAGAACCTTCTTTTTCTTCCTCCCTGAAAATGTGAAATGAACAAATGTTGTCGATGCATTAAAACATTTATGATTTCAGTGTTGAAGACTATACATAGATATACAGATGCTCATACACATATAAACATTAAATTTATATTTTATGATGTATTCCCCCATTTTCTCTGAAGATATACAAAGAGGGTTTCTACTCCTAAAATAGCTATGTTTAAAATTTTGCCTTGTCCTTTTGACTGTTACCTTGTTTAGAATATTAGTGATGACCCAGGCACTTAAAAATAATCAAACAACAGTAGTGTCCTTTAATCAGAACATAGTAGATTTTTTTCAAAAAGGATTGCATCTGTTTAATAAATGAATTAAGCCATGGGTTCTAACAATCCTAGCAGCTGTGGATAGACTTCAGTTCTTCAAGTACTTGGACTATGTGCTTAACTTGCCCCTCTGAGTGACGGATTATACAATATAATAAATTAAATTGCTTTGGGCCATTCTAGTCTGTTTTGTGGAAGATCACACAAGTAAGTGAGGAACTCGGTTTTCACGTGTTGTGACCAAAAGCACAATAGAGTAGAAATTTTCCTGTGAACATAGGTTTGAAAACTAATTTGTTGGTATGTTTGTTTCCTCTCTCTTTTCTGCAGCTGTTCAATTACTAATCCGTAGTGCTGGTTGGAAAACCAAATATCTATTCTCCAGGGTAGCTACATTGTACTCCAACATTTGAAGATTTGGTTTCTTTTATAATTGGAATGAAATATTGAATTTTTTTTGGAAAGGAATTCTCTTGCTCTTCCATCTGAATACTAGCTGAACATGCTCATGTATGTATGCATTGTGTATTTAATATACGAATGCTGTAATAACATAAACTTGGAAACAAAAATAATTTGCCTAATTACTTAGGCAAAACAAATTTTTATCATGCCAAAAAGATCAAGGAATATTTGTTATGAGTAAAATAAGAGTGTTACGTGGCTAGATCTCATTGGGTTTTCTTGTTTGCTTTTTACCAGGTCTGCTGAAGTTTTAAGAGGAGAAATGAGCTCTTGTAACCAAAGCCTGGACAATGGCCCTCCTGGAAGGCACCTGTGTCACTGTTCAGCCCCGCACTGAGGGAGGTCCTGGGTCTGTGCAGGACAAGGACTGCTCAGCTCTGCTCCAGCAGCTCCAGTGTGGGACAGGGCTCTGTGGAGCAGTCACTGGCCTCTCTCACATGCAGCCTGTGGAGTGATGCTGCCTTCACTTGTCACCGCAGTACATGTAACCAAACATCTGCTGGTCAGCTGTTTATTACCTAGAAAAAAAAATACAGCTGTAATGAGAAGCACTGAATTGTCTGTTTTCGGGGGCTTCTCACCATAGTAGAAATGCTGTGTTTTGTTTTTCATTTCTCCACGCAGGACGACCTGCTATTTTGAGCCGATTAACAAGAACTTGGTACTTACAAAGTACATCGGAATCGCTCTAGTGTGACTTGAAGCAGCTCCCCAGGACTTAGCACTGCCCTCCTCGCTCTCCCCTCCCTGCCCCGTTCCCTCCTGGGCCAAGCTGCTGCTGCGTGCTGCCCTCTCGGGGGCTGCCTGGGGAGCCCCGTGCTGGGGCCTTGGCACCGTGTGTCCTAACAAACAGCAGCTCACAGCTGTTTCCATAACAACACGCTTGTTGGAAAATAAATATTTGCTCCACTTTCAGAATTGTCATTTTGCTGACAATTAATTGATGGTAATTTTTTCCCCTCTTTGTGCTGGAGAGCGCTGTTGAAGTAACCCAGAAGTGTTTATGGCACGATGCACCGTCTGAGGCTGCCGCAGGTGGCTGCGCCCTGCCGCAGGGGCTGGCTGAGGAGGAGCGGGAGCTGGTAAAAGGCTCACGGCCCCATCCAGCCTGGCCTTGAACACCTCCAGGGATGGGGCATCCACAGCTTCTCTGGGCAACCTGTTCCAGTGCCTCACCGTCCTCTGAGTAACGAATTTCTTCCTAATATCTAAATCTACCTTTTTTTTTTTTTTTTTAGTTTAAAGCCATTCCCCCTTGTCCTGTCACTACACTCCCAAATAAAGTCCTTCCCCACCTTTCCTGTAGGTCCCCTTTAGGTACTGGAAGGATAATTTGATAATTATTAATCTGCTTAATGTCAGTCTGATATCTTTAAATTTTTCAATTACTTTAGGAATACTGCAAGAACTAGGATTAGAGAAGATGTACTTGAGTTAATGAATGGGAGACATCTTCTGCTCTTGTTTATACATAATGTATGTTTTATATGGTCTGAGCCTGTAACAGACTTGAAAGCTGTACTTGATCCAGAGGATCTTCTTGTATTTAGAATCATAGAATACCTCAAGTTGGAAGGGACCCATAAGGATCATCAAGTCCAACTCCTGGCACCGCACAGGTCTGCCCAAAAGTTTAGACCATGTGACTAAGTGCACAGTCCAATCTCTTCTTAAATTCAGACAGGCTTGGTGCAGTGACTCCTTCCCTGGGGAGCCTGTTCCAGTGTGCAACCACCCTGTTGGTGAAGAACCTCTTCCTGAAATCCAGCCTAAACTTCCCCTGCCTCAGCTTAACACCGTTCCCATGGGTCCTGTCACTGGTGATTACGGAGAACAGGTCACCTGCCTCTCCACTCCCCCTCACGAGGAAGCTGTAGACCGCGATGAGGTCCCCCCTCAGCCTCCTCTTCTCCAGGCTGAACAGGCCCAGTGACCTCAGCCGATCCTCATATGTCTTCCCCTCTAGGCCCTTCACCATCTTCGTCACCCTCCTCTGGACACTCTCGAACAGTTTAATGTCCTTTTTGTACTGTGGTGCCCAGAACTGCACACAGTACTCGAGGTGAAGAGTACTATGGTTATATGGTACTATGGTACTATATGGTTAGAGCAAGCCTAAACAGAACTATCCAATCAGACTGGTAAATCCATATATTAATACAACATACTGAGATGACATAAGGTTCTAGCAAGATTAATATTATGGTTCTAATATGGGTTCTTTAGCACGCAATGGCTCTGTTAAGAAGTTCCTTATTTAATAATTAGCCTGCTATTTGTATTGTAGTCGAACCGCCAGAGAGTCAAGACCACATACCTAAGCTACTGCATATTGAATATTGACTTAAATATTGATGTAGATGGACGTTGATTTTTTTTTTGTGTGTTTGTGTGTGGGACTCTTTTGTATTTGTGTTTTAATTTAACAAATTTGGAAGAAAATAATGTTTTTCATCCTTTTAGGACTCTCTATCAACATGAAGCATGGAGTTGAATAGGAGCATTTAATAAAGTGACTTGTATGTGATGGACAACAGGATAAAGATCAGAGCAGAGGGGCAGGTACAACCCAATTTGGAAATTAAGTGGGCAGAAAAGAGGTAGTGAATTCTTATGGTAAAACTTTTTGAAGTTTTGAAACCACATTTAAAATCTGTCCTGCAAATATGCACCTTCATCCCCTGGCTTGGGACTCCTTTGACTTGTGCCAGGCAAAAATCTGTTGTTTTCTGCTGATGTGAGGACGAGGAGCTCAGAAATTGGAGAAAGGCAGTTGTGGCTGGGCACCCACCCTGAGGGAGCAAGTAACAGACAGCAGGAAAGCTGAGATGTGCTGCACCAAGAGATGAAGTGCAAGGAAGAGTCACAGTCTTGCAGGTGTGTACAGCCTACACCTTGGGCATTGACTGTCAGACTTATGACAACATTGGGACTGGGTTCATTGGGGGGTTGAATTTGGAGCTCTCCATAAACATTTTGAAGAGAAATTGTTGAAAGTTTTGTGTAAAGCATGTGAAGCTGGCTTGCCTCATCTCCAGGTGATACAAAGATGAATTTTCCTACTACAGAATATCTAGCCCCTGAACATCAAGGGCTACTTGTTTGGTTTCTGATTTTTAGTTCTGTCCACTTTTTTATTGCATTTTGTTTTTTCTTTTGTCTATTATGTGGACTGGTGAGGTTGGTAAGGAAAAGCAGTGCAGACAAAAAGTGAGATTACTTTGGCATGTACAAAGTGACCTAGAGAGGAAAAACTTTGGAGGCACTGTGTGCTGCAAGCTCTGCTGCCACCAGAGCACAACTGCAGCTCAGGAGAGGTGGTTTCACTTGTTGATTTAAATGGTGCATTTATTTGAAATTTTGTACGGTACGCTGACTGTATTTGAAAATATCTTAGGGCTATACAGCCCCCAGCTATATTTTCCCTTACTGCAAGCATGCTTTGGAAAGTTAATAGAGAGGAAGTAAAGCAGCAGCTCCCACACAAAGATTAGAAGAAACAAAAGGCATTGTTTGAAAGCAAAAAGTTAATGCTTGTGGTATTTGAAATATGCATTAGATGAATTTACATATTCACATAATGTGAAAATCACAAGTTTGTTTTTTTGAGATTTCTTCTTTGGGGTCTATGTTTTTGGTTTATTTTTCTTTCAGCTGTCAAAATAATAGGTACATCCTTTTCCAGTGGGAGCCTCTAGAGAGTGTTCGGAGTGGGTGTGCCCAATTGACTTCAGGAGGTGAAACTTCTGTTTGCTTTTGGTGATTCAAATTTCTGAGTGGAGGATGCTTGGTCTTCTACTTTGAAATCTCTTCATAAAAATCAATCTCTGTGAAATAATTTTCCTTTAGCCACAGTATTTGTGCTTAAAAGCACATCACAACCTATCATGGGTATAGTTAATTAAAAGAATAATTTAAGCTTAATGAACCAGACTTTCTCCCCAAAGTGGAAGGATACTTCTAGTAGGTTTGTATTTGTGATGTGCACATGACCTGTTTTTACCTTGAAAGCGCCCACTTTCAAAAATCTTGCGTCTTGTTTACCAGTGATTTTGTTCCGCTGTGCAGTGTCATTTTTTCCTTTTCTTTCTTCCTTCTGGCCCCTTTTTCTCTTCCTCCTCTTCTATTTCTTTGTTCTACACTCTTTATATTTTGTATAGATTTCCCTCCCCTCTGGCATTTTTACCATTTTAAAACATAAAATAGGGCCTCTCCTCTCATTCTGCAGCTGCGACACCATCCCCTGCTGCACCAAATTGACACTTCCGCGAGCAGCGGCTCCAGTCAGTCACTCAAAGGCTGCTACTTTCAGAAGTGTTGATTTAGTGCAGCAGGGGATGATGTGCCAGCTGTAAAACTCAGAGAAAAAAAATAATAATAAAACAACCCTATGAAAAGTCGTATAATAAGAGAGGAAAATAAAGTTTGGGGGGTTGGGAAGAAAAGATGTGAAGGGTGGGAAGGGGCATGGTGGGAAGAAGGGGAGCAGTGGTCACTAGGCAGTGGGGTGCATGGCTGCTGATGGGACAGCCAGGAGGGCAGCCCATGAGCAAATGCTTCTCCTCCTTCTGTTCTCGCTGCTTATAGGCGGTGCCTGAGATTGACAGGGCTGAGCAGTGCCTCCTTGGTGCTCTGGGGTTTTGTATTTCTCCCAAACTGGAGAGTTATTCTGGGAAAAATTACTGGTGGCACGGGGTGGAGGATTCAAAGTTATGACTTACGACCGAGGGGTATCTGTGCTCTGGGGTTACTTAATCCTTGCAGATTCTTGGACAGTAAAATACGTGGTAATTTTATTCTTATGGTTATATGTTGTATGGTTCATGCGTGTAAAGGATGTATTTCTTAAAAATATACAAATAGCACATTGATGTTTAAAGTGCACAAATGGAGAATTCCTTCCAAAACAACCCTGATTTACCTTCAGTAATGCTCCTAGAAGAAATAATTCACAACTTATTGATGTCAAAATATTTAATATGTTGTATCTCTCTCTGCTGTAGAACTAAATCCTTAAAGGTCTGGATGGGCTAACATTTTCCGTTACAGTCTCCAGGTGCTCAAAGTTAAGTCTGTTCATTCTGATTGATTTATTCTTGCTAAGTTCCTCAGGTGTTTTCATAAGAGAAGCAAAACCCTGGCTTTCCATTCGCTCCTGGTTTGCGTGGCAGCTGCTGGTAATGCCCACTCAGGGATCATGTCCGTATGGGTACCAGCATGGTCTCAGTGATGCACTGATGCAGCACATCTGCAGGGCACAAAGTCCGTGCCCTCCACCAGCATCGCCTGGCCATGTTGGAGGGAGCTTTGCTGCAGCATACGGGCTCGTCCAGCCCTCCTTGATGCCATGCTGCTACACAAAAGCAAACCCTACTGAGAGGCGCTTGCCATACCTTTTGTATCTATTGTCATATCTATTTATATCTATATCAAAGCATCCCTTTTTCAGAGGGGGAGAAATAGAAAAGAAATTCCTTTTTTTGTGATCCTAAATGTAATGGTCTGGAATTTTCATTTTGGCAAGAAATTTCATATAGGTTATATGTACTGATTTCTATTTTCATTCTCAGGCATTGAACCAGTAAATAAATTATTTCCATGGCCCTAATATTTAACTATCCATCACTGATCTGAGGCAGTGAATGAAATAGACTATCTGATAAATATTAATATTGGTAGTGACTTAATCATATGATAAGATAGGACAATTTCAAGATGGACATGCAGAACATAATTCACAGTACACTTCCCAAAGTATTTTCAGCATCTTTTTTTTTTTTTTTTGTGGTGTACAAGTCAGTATGACAGACTGTAATATTCATTAACGCTGTTCACAGTGTCATGTGGGTTAGATTAAATAGGAATTAGTGCAGGAAGATGTGTGGTTTCGACCAGTGATCAAAATAGTAGCTCTGAGCTAACTTAGGCTGTCCCTGTCAGTGGCAGGTTTGAAAGGTGCTAATAAATGTGTAATAAACATTATTTGTTTGCTTGATAGCGTACAACGCTTGGCAGGGTTATGTTGAGGATGGGGAATTTTACAAGGACTCTTGGAAAGCCCTTTTCTTACAAGTTTGCTTCATCTTGTAGGTTTGGGCTGTCTTTGAATTAATGGGATACTTAAAATTAAGCATGTACTTAAAAACTGGATTGAGGTCATATTTCACAAGTCTTGGGAAAAAATCCCATTGTCTGAAAAGCATCTGCTTTTCCACATTTAAAGAAATTCTTTGTAACAGGCTTTCACAATGATGACCTTTGTAATCTTGTTATTCATCATATTAATTGAAGAAGCTCCTATCTGATAACCTTTTGCTGTTTACGATGTGTTACGAAATCATCAAAGGGTGAAGGAACTTCGAAAGAGAAAAGACAATAGATCATTCAATCCATTTTTCTGCCAATGTAGGATTATTTCTTAGAGAACATTTTTTAGTGTTATGTCAACTTTAGTTTTCAAAATCCCAAGTGAAAGCTTCCATATCTCTCCTTGGGAGACTATTTCACAGGCTAATACATCTCGCTGTCAGGAAGATTTTCCCGATACTCTATTGAGCTTAAGCTTTTTCTTTCCATTATTTCTAGTTATATCCCTTTCCCTTGATGGCTTTACACACTTGAAATATTTATAGATTATTATACTTTTCCCGTAAGAAGTTGTTCTTGAAACTTTCCTCAGCTATCAATATGCTTTTGGTTTTGAAAAACCCACCTAAGACCTTCTAGGCTGAGAATGACATTTACTATCAAACCATACTGTAGAAAGATGCTCACCACAGCATTTTCTTCAGGTTCTTTTTCTCAGGGTCCAACATCCATATGAGATTCTAGCTAAGAGAAATCTGATAGAATGATTTTATCAGTGCTTTGAGAAAGGCTCCTTTGCTTTGCTTCTCGATGCACAGCTCTTCTGGCCGTGCTGAATGAGGACCCCCTACTGCTATTCAGTTCTTTATCTCCTACCTCAGTCTTCTACTCCACAGAAAACTTGCATCCCTATTAGTTTTTGTACTTTGGAGCTTGCATAAAATTTGCTTCATTCCTGCAAATGTAACTGTTGTGGTCAGTACACAGGATATTTCCAGGTAAAACAGAAGGCAGGAGGAGGAGGGTGATGCTGTGCTATAGTCTGAAGTCCAGTTTGGAAGCCCTCAGCTGTCTTTTAGCTCCTTATTTAGGAAACTAAACTAATGTATGTCCATGCAGGAAAATGCAGAGAGCTGTGACAAGTTCTCAGGTAGACTTGCTAGCCTGGGCTGGTCCCACCTTCTCACAGTTCACGGTGGCAGAAGGGGGGCTCCCCGTGCCAGCTGGGAGCGTGGGTGAGCTGGTGCACTACCCATGCTGACAGGCAGGCCCTTTGCTTCCCTGCAGCTTTCTGTGCTGTGCGAGGGGAGCTGAGAGTCTGCTGCTGGCTGCCAATGGATACTGGTGCTGCAAGGGCCTTCTACTGTCAGCAGCTGGAAAAATTTACTTTCTTTTTAGTGCAACTTAAGTTATTGTTATTAGCACTAAGCGTTAGTCCTGGCTTACAGAGAATGGAGGGTAAGTGAAATGGTTTACAAGCTATTCATGTTTGGAGGAGTAGCTGCTGTTGA
Source organism: Cygnus atratus (assembly GCF_013377495.2). Taxonomy (NCBI): domain Eukaryota; kingdom Metazoa; phylum Chordata; class Aves; order Anseriformes; family Anatidae; genus Cygnus; species Cygnus atratus. The sequence goes on from NC_066369.1 coordinate 1,959,542, forward strand.
TGCTGTAATTTCTAGCTTGATTTTCTAAGGAAATGCTGCCTGTCTGTCAGCCTTCTCTAATTATTTTCAAACACACTGGGCATTTTCACAGCTGAGTCTGGTGGTGGTAAAGGTCCCAAAGACGCCAGCATCCCACGGTGGTCCTGTGCCTTGGAAGCAGCTGGGGCACGTTTGGTGGCCTGGCTGGTAGCACAGCGGGTGCCTGAGGGCTTTGTGGCTGGGGACACTGGGCTGAGGATGGTTTTGGAGAAGCAGCGTGGGGAAGGAAGGCACCGTAGGTCCCTCACTTGTGGGTGTGTCATAAGGCATGAGGTAGTGTTTTTCCTGCCCAAAGAACTTGAACCTTTCCCCAGGATTTTTCGGGCTGTTATACACCCAGCACTGTTTTAATCATTCGTTCCCTCAAATCAGTAGTTAAACTTGCAATGATTTCTGCTGATACCATATACTTAAAATTCCAGCTGTGTTTCTGAACTTGAGATCTTTCTCCACGTCTTGTAGAGGACTACCTGCAGCAGTGGTCTGCCGTCTTATGTAGTTCTGAGCACGGTGTTTCGTCAAGGAGCTTGTGAGGTGGGAATGCCACCCCAGGTGCCACTGTTAGCCTTGGTGCTACTGTCCACCAGGCCACTCCTTTTCCATCCATGTCACAGTTAAAATCTGTACCTGGTGTGCTTATCCCCAGGTCTGCATCTCTTGTTCAGAATGGCAGCTTTCTGCTTTCCTCTTCCATTTGACTATTCCAGGGCATTTTCCCTAGATGTTTTACCTGACATTTACCCAAGATAACTTTTATTCGTTTTTCTGTGCCTAATTTCTAGACTCTGCTGTGTACATTTCTGCTTTACTTATACTTGTAATATTTTCCAGATTTACATCTTCCACAGCTCTTGACAGTGAGATTTATTGCCTAATACAGATAATTCATTGCCTTTATTTCTGTACTTAATTTTTAAGAGATTACTTTCAAGTGTATTTCTTAAACAGGTATAAAGAACAATGTTTACTAGCAAGTTTCCCTTAGCTTCTTTTCATTGAGAAATGAAATAAAAAGAGTAATGATATTGCACTTCTGCTGACTACTGTGCTTGACTGATTCACAGGGTATTAGCTCTTAACATGTTGTAAGAGTTTAAAAAAAAAAAAAGTGTCAAACTTTTTTTTGGCACCCAGCTACAGTAGATGCTGTTAGAAGAAACATATGGCCTCACACTAACAGTGTTAAAGCACTGCTAAAGTATTGCATGCATGACATTGACAAATTTCCTCCAGGCTTTTTGTTTTCTGTGTTATTAAGCATTCAAAGTCCAGTATTTCATTACCACTGATGATACGGAGAACCTTATTGACATTCTATCCATCTGTTCATAACATACATTATTAAATGTGAAGCAACTAGTAGGTAGGAGTGCACTTGCCAGCTGTACAATGAATTCTCAGCAGTTTGATGCCCTCTATAAATTTTCTAGTATTCTGCTAGTTTCTCAACATAATTTACAATGGGGATTTTTTTTTTATTGGTGTTGTATATTGTACAGAGGAAAGTTGCTTCAAAAGAATTCTGTATTTCATAATCCTTAATGTGTAATCTTCAGTTATAGTTTTGAAAAGCCCGGGAGTATAATGTACAGGGACTGTGTCTGATATCAGATCTCAGTAACTACTATTTTTTTTCCTCTAGGACCAAATATACCCCATTACCTATGAACAGGACAACGGGGCCCCAATGAGTCACCCTATTCATGTATTTTTGGAACCCAGAGGAACTGGTTTGACTATTTACAGATTATAACAGTTGGTAGTTGAATGTTTTATTTTCATTCCCAGTTGGTACAATATGTTCACAGCTGATGCTAATGGCTTGCCCATTTGATATCACATATGGTCCACTATTTGGGCCTCCTGAAGCTTTCTTTTGTGGTCAGGCTGCTTTAAAGCTATCAAATATTTAGGTTTGTTCTGTCTGCTGAGAAAATGACCATGAAAGTCTGAAACTTGGCAACTGTAGAGAAAATCAGCAATTCTGTTGATAAAGGCTCGAAGAACTTCCATCCAAATATTCAACAAAGAATATTTTTATATAAAACTGAAGACAAACGTTTTACTAGATCACTTGAAATTTGAAATGTCCTCTTTGTTTTTTCCCTTATCTTTGAAGCTGTATTTGAATTTCCCTCGAGTGTTTCAACACTTGAGTGTCATCAAGACTACTTTCATTGCGTGTTCATTTGCATTGGAAAACCATTTGTGTTGAATTTGTGTTACTCAAATCATTATTTATATCTTTATTGGGATATTAGATTTCTGGTAATATTTTACAAAAGTAGAAAACTTGAAAAAGTAATCTAATTTTTCCTTTGGTTTCTAGAATAAGGAGAAATGAACTAAGAATTTGAGAACAAAAATTAAAATTACAAGTGTGTCTTTAGTTCTTATCCTATGATACACAAGTGTTTATACTGACTCTAAAATATAACTGATAAAGCCACAATCTCATGAAAAGATTATTTCAAAAACTATTGCATTTTCCTCTGAGAGTTAAAATTCTCATTTATTCATAGGAGTAGATCATAATAGCTCTAATTCCCTGAGAATTGGGCATTGTATGATAATTGAGCAGGCTAGAACGTTAATTGTCCTCCACTTCACCTCTAGATGTTTAACTCCTTTTCTAGTCAACCAGCAAGCAATAATGCTCCCTTATTTGTGCCTTCCTGTTCAAATAATTTTTTAACTGGGTAATTTATGTGAAATAAAGCAGAATAAGTGTATTCATGTGGAAGGGACATTGAAATTGCGTTAGATTTAACATATTAAATGCCATAAGATAGGGTTTTTATGGTTGTAGTTTTCAATCATAGATTTTCAGAATAACAACAAAGTGACCTCATGTGCAGGAGTACTTCTCTAACAGACAGATTTAGCAGTTTGTACTGTATGGCTACTGCTTTCTTATGGCCTCTGCAGTCCCTCGCCAATGCTACTTAGGACAGCACCTGTGTGAAAGTTGGATACCTTCAATGGTCTGGTTGGATTTGCTGGACCGAGAGAGGCAACTTTCAGGTGCAAGGTGCCGGCTTGTTTAGTTTAAGATGGTAAGGTGCACTGCACTTGGCTGGTTTGTAGTCTGTTCCTGGAAGCAGGTGGAAATGGAGCTCGAGTAGGAGTCTTTTTCAAGTGAATAAAGTCAGTACTCATCCTGGGGCACTACAGAGAAAACTAACATTTTCTGTACAGGAAAAAAGAAAAACAACAATGTTTTTGCAAGTAAAGCTAGTAGATAAGAAGAAAAATTCTGACCTCTATTATAAGCAATCTCAGGGATTCAGAAAATGACAGTAACACTTTAGCATGCTAATAGTTTCACCTACCTTGAAATGTCTTAAGAAAAGACTGAGGGGATCAAATTATTCAAATAATCACAGCCAAAGACTGGTGCCTGTTGTGGTACAAAGCATTTCTTAGGGAAATCTTGGTCCAGAGAGAACCTAGAGAGGCTAGCAACATGTTGTCTTTTGCAATTTATTAGATAACAAAGTAAGATTATGCAGGAAGAATTTGGACCTACTGGACACAAACTAAATGGTGTTCAGAAAAGGCAGTGTTTCTCATAAATAATTGAAGTAAGTTTTAAGACCTTGAAACAATACTGTTGCAATGTTATTTTCTTGGTCTTATTTATAAAAGTCATAAGCCCACAAGACTCTAGGAACGATCACTTTTGTATTGGCTTGTGGGTGTCTAGCAAAACCTGGGTATTGCAATGCAGAAGTGGTTGTAACCTGGACATTTTATGTACATGAGCATGTCCCCAGGGGTCCATGCAAAATTATATTTAGGGTCGGTAAGCCTATTTTGAGGATGCTGCAGTAGTGCCTGCAGACTCTCTGCAGAGCTAGCTACAGAGAAGCAGCAGGGTGACATGGTGTCAGCTGTGCTGCGTGTCATGGAGCTTGTGCCCACTCTGCCACCACACCACCATCTCTGAGGCAACTGTATTATGTCCCCTGCGTGCTGAACAGCATCCCCATTCCTCTGCTGTGTTGGCTCCTGCCTCGCTGTGGCCACAGGGCAATTGCTGCAGGATGTTCATGTGAAGGTGGGTTTCAGCTCGTTCTGTGTGCGCCAAGTAATCCTGTTAGAAAGAGGAGTTAAGCTGAGCATGGTCTGTGACTAAGGAGACACAAACCCAGCGGTCAGTGCTTAATAACGTTCACCCGTGAAGTTTTCAAAGCAGCTGCAGACCTGTGATTTTAAAGTTGCCTCCAAATCCACTTGCTTTGCCAGACCTGTTGTGGAAGAGCATGGCTGAGAAGAAACCTGTTGCCTGTGTATGTTAGAGCTGTAGGCCTGGTTTATAAACCTGAACCTGTAATTAGTGAGATAGAATACAGGGAGATGAATTGGGTACTGTCTTAGGGTATGTTTATAAATGATGCTTTCTGCTTCCATGCAAGTTTGTTTTACCCAATTAAAAATGAAGTTGCGTTGTTCCAGACAGGCTCCTCTGTACAATAAGTCAGAGTTATCCTCATCATTAAACCACTGGTATTTTGGATTACTCCTTAAACATTATATATCATGTTAAAATCCACACATTTAATCTCACTTTTCTTTCCAGTAAAGTTTGGCTGTTATAATTTTATTTATGGTTGCCTAAAACAGGCTTTGCAATACCATCCAACCTACCTTAGGAACATATGCAAGAACAGGATCTTTTCTGATGAGCACTAGGAGAATAATATATATCCTGGGGGATTTTCCCCTCTGTTTTTTTAATATATATATATATTAATTGTTTTAGTCACCCATGTCAGTACAGCAGCAGGAGCTTCTTCCTGTGATGTTCCTGCTTCTTCCTGATGTTCCTGATGTTTCCTCTGGAAACCTGCAGCAGGTGTGAGTGGCAGCATCAAATCATTGCAGCTCTAAATATACTTTCTTCTCCTTTTTCTTCTTCCAGCAGAGGAAGGACCTGAAGTTGGGGCTGGCTGAGGTGAAGGGCACATGGAAGTGGCTCATTCAGCTGCAATCTGTACGCTGTGCACAGTGAGGGGTGGGATGGACTTGAGGGAGGCAGCCCCATCTTGGGAAGAGGTTGATTAGAAAAATGGCATGAAGTTGTAATTTATCATCAACTCTGGATATATTCTGGGGAGTCCCCTCTCGTGATTGGGATTAAATTATGTGTGGTGTTAATGCAGAGTATTCTGCAACAATGTAAATGAGTTGTTAACATGGCACTTCACAGCCATAATAATTCAAAGCTGGTAGCAGGCTTGATGGGTCTGCAATAAATGTTTTATTATTTAGGAAAAATATACTATACAAGTTGCAATGTGCCATGCTCATTCATGCTGTAAATCAACAAAGATCAGCAGACTGAATAGAAAAATGAAAAGCTTATTTAGGAACTGACACAAGCTTTCAGATGAGCAGGGATGGCTGAAGTTAACTGCATTCATTTTTCTTTGCTTGTCACAGTTGCCACTTGAATTTCACTGTTAAAGATTGTGGATAGTTTTGCTTTATGAAATTATATCTACAGAAACAGTATTTGCATTTATATAGGCTTAGTTATAATAAAGTTTAAGCTTAACACACCCCCTTGCCTTTGCAAACAAACAAACCGATCAGCCAACCAGAAACCCCTGTTAAAATAATATTTATCCCTTGGTTTTTGTAGATCTGAATAGGATTCTGCTAAATGGGTCCCACTGACTGCTGTAAAGACCTAAAACTGGTGAGCATGTGAAGCGCAGGAATGCGAAGCTATGGCCTACCCTCCAGCTTCAGCTTTGCTTTAAGGCTACCTTTGTCCTCACATGAATTAAAAACAAAGCTCTCTTAAAAATGTGGTGAGTGAAAGCACAGATTGGGTGGAAGGGTTGGGAGACTGGGAATTAACATGGTTCTCATGGTGTAGTGATGGAATTCCTGAAACGTGTGCAGCTGCCATCCTCTCTTCTCTAAAACAGTCATAGAGAGCTCATAGTGAGTTTGCTTCACAGAGGAAAAGTTTTTGCTTCTGAGCCAGGCATTTATATACCAAGGAAAGTCCAATTAAGATGACTGAATTGTAAGTGTCGTAAAATAGAGAAGGCAAACAACATTTAATTATAGTTGTGGTGCCAGGGAGTGGTATAACAAAAGAAAAAATGTTCACCTACAACAGAGTGCTGCCTAGCGTATTTGGTGTAATAGAGAGAAAATATATGGTCTAAACATGCACTTTGAAATAGTTCAGAAATCCGTATCTTCTGATTTTTCATGTAGATGTTTTCCAATTATCAACACAGTTTAAGAAAAAGTAATATATTTTTTTAAGTATCGAGACCTTCAACTTTGTTCACAGGTTGAAGAAAAAGCATTATGCATTAAGACAAAAAGGTTGCCTAAGAAAATGTATTCGTGACCCAGAAGAATGTATAATTGATGTGTGTGGTTGTCTGGATGGAGGAATAACAATAGCAACCATTAGCGATGAGAGCTGGAACAAGTCAGGCAGTGAGGCAGGATGTGTTTTATAGGTCATCTGGGCTCCATTCTGATCTACAGGTTGCTATTCCTTCTCTATACTTGAAAGCATTTAATGGATTATTATAAAAGGAAAAGGATGGTATGCAATAATGGTTTAAATTGAAGCTGTGTGTATATATCACCACTGCGTGACTTCTAAATGAATGCTTCATTTTCAAAATTCTCCTATGGCATACTTGAAAGTTTGCCAGAGCATCAAGGAATTAAAACAATGAATTCAGCAGCAGCAACAGTAAAGGACACTGAACACTACTGTATAGGAAACAGTTTTTCTATTTTGTGACATAGACTGCTATAAATAAGGAAAGCTCACCAAGAAAGATTTTTCCAAACCTGCTGTCTATTCTCTTCAAGGCACATGAACTGTTTTTGATCTTTTTTTTTTTTTTAAAATAATATTAAGAAAAAAGAATTTTGGGAAGAGGCTTAACAGTCAAGCTATCAAAGCCGAAAGTGCGTGTTACGGAACTCAAATTCGAAATCCCTGCTTGCCTGGAAAATGGTTCTTTCATATCAAAATTGATATAAGTTACAGGGTGGAGAATCTTTTCTGCTTTGTTTCACATGAACATAAAAGTTTTATTCCTGCTTTTAATGGGTAGTATTTTACAAATGTAATGGAACATAATTTTACCAGGTTTCCCTGAGGGAAAGTCATGGCATGATTACACAGGCAGTCCCATCTCATTTAGTATAATGCTTACAATATACATGCAAATATACGTAGGCTACTCAAGTTAGAGGTAGATTGAATGGCATTCAGATAATCATAGAGAGGTGTAGATCCTGAAGATAGTTTTGCAAGAGGAATATGGAATGAATGTCTGCAGGCACACATACCCCCAAGTAATGTTTCCCTGCGATACAGAAGCTTCCAGCTGTGCCAGACGGAAGAACCTGGCATGTGTACGTTGGGTGGTTCAGGCCAAACGTCTTAGCTCGGTCCCATTTCAAATCCCATCACTAGCATAGCCCAGCAAGTGGAGAAGGAAGATAGATCGAGGAGACACAAGCCCTTGTAGCTTGCAGTGTGCCCGGCAGTCAGGACAGCCTGGGAGAAGGAGCAGTCCCCTTCCAGGCAGAGCTCTCATATCATCCCTTGGGATGTGGGGTTGCAGGGTGGCGGGAGGGACGCTGAGGGGCTCTGCAGGCATGTAAGAAGATTCAGGCCAGGTCAGATAGAGGTACAGGGTGACATAGTTGTGAATTTCACACCAGTGGATTCTGCTCTCCAGAGTCATTGCATGGGGAAACGTCCAACTATATGGATCAAATACATCTTTATTATAATAATAACAAAATGATTTAATACAGTGCAGTGCAAACTGCAATCCCAGCATGCTGGGTGGATATGTCAGGAAAGTAACTTGCAAGCAGAAATCTGTGCTATAAGCTAGTATGAAAGGTCTTACATTTGTGGACTTGCAGGGGTGTTCTTTCTGGCTTGGCTTGTGAGACCTGTAGAAAAATGATCTGAATGGCCTGTTTTCTTGCAGGAAATGATTGAGCCATTTTAAAACATTCTACCAGCACATGTGAATGTAGCATATTCCCTAGTTCATGAGCAATATACAGTCTTTTCCTTGCAGCTTTATTACTTCTGCTGAAATCGTGACAGATTCTCATATCAGACCTGTCTGTCACTTAGCCTGATGTAGATCAGAGTACCCTCACAAGATCAGAGAAACTACCCAGATTTTCACTGGTGAAGTGCTGTAAGACTATAGTGTGCAGAAACCTGGACTTATTACTACTTCTTTGGAGATGCATGGAGGAGATGATCGTAACCAGCCTGGAGTCGAAGCAACAGCAGTTCCTAGTGCTCTCCTGCAGGACTGCTGGCAGCAGAGCTGCCTCCTTCTCCAGGAGCTTGGGGCTGCTGCTTTAGCTGACATCTGGATTGCAGGTGTGAGGACAGCAGTGGGGCTGGCAGCTGCAGTCATCTTTGAGTAGGCAGATCCTTTCTCTTTGGGTTTGAGAAGGTCAAGGTATAATAAGGGCAAACAGTGGAAATGATAAAAAATGAAGTACGGAAGCTCAACACCTCTGTCTATGTTAGATTTTTCTTAAACTTTCCCGCTATTGCTGTTAGTAGCTCATATCTGTAGGGAATAGTAATGGATATGTTAGTGCAAAATATGTATTACAGATATGTGCCTATATCTGCTGTGGAGAAAACTAAAGACAGCATTTACAACAAAAATAACTTTTTGTATCATAGTTACTGCTGTCTGTTCCGTGACCCATTTGAAGCCAACCTGCTATTTAGCGTTCAAGGGGAATATTTGTTTAATATATATATATTACTTTATTTTCTTTGTGTTTGTTTGCCACATCTCAATTACTTATCAGTACTTGGGAACATGAATTGTATCAATTTCCTTTTAGTCATGTAAAATTTATCATTCAGATAAACTAACACCTGAGTTGGTTTCAGGCTGCAAGTGTTTACTCTTCCTTGTTCATTAGTTAACATTTCATCTGTTAGCCTGGGATGGGTAAATTTCAGAATGCACCTTATTTAACCTCTAAAAATGTTCAGTGACAGGGCACCCCAGATCCATGCCTGCTCCGCTCATCCTTTTAGAGGACAAAGTTGCCAGATGCTTTCCATCACAACCTTGTCTCATGAGACTACCTTGTTTGTCTGTCTTTTTTATCTAAAGAGATGTTTTCAGATGGGATATAAGACTGATATAAAGTTGTGTTTCTTTGTTGTTTGCTTTTCAAGATTTGCAACAGCTAAGGTGAGCACTGAAGTTGGTGATCTGTTGGGTGTCCCAGGCTCTGGGCGTGCTGTTGTCATTTTCCTCTACAAAAGGATGTCTGTTTCTGCTACTTGCAAAATAGCTTTAGATTTTTTTTATTTTTATTTTTTACAATACATTTGCGAACCAGGTAAGCAGGCAATGTAGTTTAATATCAACCAGAAATACATAGTAGGGGAGATTTTTGTTTAAACAAGGATTGTTCCAATTGTAGGAAAATTCAGAAGAATGAAAAGTGTGAAGTAAGCGCATCAAAGCTAGAGGGGTTTAAGCTCCTCTGTGGATGATCTAATTCAGAAGGAAAATGGCCTTAGTTCATGGTAGCTTAATCCTCTTTTACACTAAAGTCAGACCACTTCTCAGTGAGAATATCCACACAGGAATTTAATGTATTTTAACTTACATGCATTATTATCATGGGTTTAGTTGACTCATCTTAACTTGCCTGAATGACCTCTTGCAGGGAAAAAAAAAGACCCCCCCCCCCCCCCCCCCAAACCAACCAAACAAAAAAACAAGCAACAAACAAACAAAAACCTATACACAGATGTATGGTACAAGCTTTATTTAAAATGTAGTCATGCCCATAACTTGCTGTGGGTTTTTGTGTAACAATGTAAAGTGATAGGTGAGAACTCTTTCATAAACTGCACTTACATACCCTGATCCCACAGCGTAACACAGTTAATTTCTTATGTGCAACTGCACTGCCCAGAAATATTTGGAAAGCCTCAGAATAAGTGCTTGATATCTGCTCACGTGTTGGAAACTACAACACCGGTGACTCTTCTTCATTCAGAATTCCAAACTCTGAAATTTTGGGGCTTGAATGTCAGCAAAAATAATCTCTGTGATTAGTCTTTGTGTAATCATCATCTGTGCTTTTTTTCAGTCCAAAGATATAAAATGATACCAGTCACTTTGGAGAAATTTGTCTAACACGACGTCTATATCAGCAGAATCCCAGAAGCATCTCTGAACTTGCAGTTGATACCTAATGAGAAGAAAGGGAGGAGAAGCACTGACCAGCCAGTTTTTCAGCATGTCTTTGGAACAGTTTCCTTTGAGGAATGTTTTTAATGTCAGACAAATGGCAATGACAGGACAAGATAGTGCTGGAGCCATTCAATGGTGCAAAATGTTGGCAGAAACCAGGATTATGGAAGTCCACTTTTGAACAGCTTAGAGCACCACTGGCACACAGGGGCATCCCAGTTTTTGCTGCTGCTCGTCTGATTCACCTGGCTAGCAAGGCAAATGTAACGGAAGATTTCTTCAGAATGATGCTTGCCTCCTGAATGGTAAGTACCAGCTGTTTTGGGACACTGTTGACAACTTCGTGAAGCTACTGTGAACAGGAAGTGCCACACAAACTTCTTGGTCTTCCATACCAGGCCTTGGTGTTCAGCAAAATCACGTTATGCTTAGATGATATTAGGCTGGTGAGTTGCTGTGGGTTGTTAACGTAAGATGATCTAGCAAGGCTGAACGCAGTGGGCTGTTCCTTTCTGTGGCTGAAGAAATCTCTTCGTGAGAAGGAAAATACATTCAGAAATGTAGTGGGTGCACCAGAAATGCTGAAGGGCTGCTGTTTTGTAGGTTGCCGTTCCTAGAGGAGGGGAAGCACAGGCTGTATAGGTTACATTGAAAGGTCTGTGCTGCCACATAACCACTACTGCTGCGGTGGATTGCCTTTTTTCGAAGTTCCTTTTGTCACCATTTGAGGTTATGGAAGGTGCAGCAAGCAGCAGAAGCAGAGCTCCCTGCTAAAACAAGAGGTACAAGGGGTTCTTTGCAGATTGTTTAAATCTTTCTTCCTTGTTTCTGCAGCCTCGTTTGAGCAGTTTACTTCACAGTGAGTTTGGCCTGAAGCTTAGAACACTAATAAAGCTGTCATATAAAAAGCATTACTGGTATTTGAGGAATTAAGCCTGTATTTGAGAAGTTAAAGTTTGCCCTGCCTTTTTTTTTTTTTTTTAGCAGTGTTTGTGTACCATGCCTTTTTGAGTTAATGCATAACAACTTGAGTCGGCTAAAAGTGTATGGCAATGAAACTGTGAGCTACATAAAAGACTAAATTGCTTTTTCTTTTTCTGTAATTGCCACTACAATAAAAGCTGCCTTTACTGTAAAATTTTTCAGGGTTAACCCTAGCATACCTCTCAGCTTGATGAGGGAGAAGTGTGATTAGAGGTGCGTATGGGAGGAAGAAGGGGGAGAACAGCTGACTACTGGTAATTAGGGATGTTCAAAGACTTTAGGCAGCAGAGGCCAAAAGTTGCAGCCGTGCTGTCCAGTGCCCAGGACGAATTGCAGTGTACTGAGTGAGGGTCAGCTGTGGTCCCTCAGCCCAGTAGCTTTGGCAACTCTGTCCTGCTTTGTACCCTTTTCAGAACCCAGCTGAATGCTGCAGAGAGTGACTGGAAGGGGATGAGGGGACAGCTCTGGTTGTAATTCAGGAGAAAAAGGTGAAGGAAGTTTTTGTTGTTCTCTGCTATGACTACTGTTTTGACCAATAGCCATAGATATTCTAGAGCGAGGCAAATGTGGCGGTTCCTTTATGCAAGACCTGGAACCAAACCTCCTGGTTTACAACTTCTTTTACCTTAAAAAAAATGCATGACTTCATCTCCTGAACTGTCAGTAGAGATGCAGAGGTTTAAATGGACATACATGGGCAGAGGTCTCAGCCAGCAGAGTAAGAGATGGTTTTGGTGGATACACAGTATATTTAAGGGATAGGCATGCAACCATCCCAGTAATTATGCCATCTCTATATTAACCCTAAATATAAGCAAGTCCGCTTCTACAGAAACATCAGCAACGTGTTGTGTTAGAGCATTCACCACATACCAGATTTTGGTAATGTAATACATTCTGAAAGTTAGAAGAGTCTCTGTCAAGGATATAGGCATCGAGCCTGTATATCTACTGTTAAAATCTACTTTTGTTTTTAAAGTGTAATAAAAATGCCATGTCATTATGATGAGAGACTGTCTTAGGTGGAGAGATTTAACATAGTATTTTTGGTATTCCTGTGGTCAAGTGATGCAAAATGCTAAGAAACACTGCTGATAAACGCTTCCCCTGCTTTCAGTACCCTATGTCATCTGTTCTGTGTGCTTTTCTCCTTTTCTTACTGTTAGAACAGAAAATACTTTTAAAAGCATGGAAAGTAGTAGACTTTTTAAATGTCTGAAATACCATTTCATCTGGAAAAAGGTTTAGAATAAGTAACCTGACGTGTTAGAAAAGGTTGCTAATTATCTGAATTTCACTGTGGTTTAATTAGTGGCATCTACAGTAGAGGATGGAGGTGGTGCTTGTCACCTGCCAGGGAAAATGTTGTCTTTCAGAAGAGGGTAAATGATGTCAGCCAAAATACAGCTTGATTTTAGATGTACAAAAACATTCCCTTTAAGGACTTTTGATGGGCTTAGTTGAGTGGGCCTTATCAGTGGAGTGGGGAACTAAGGTACTAATGCCCTGATGATCTCTGGCCCCATCCTGGGCAGGTCTGAGAGCCACCAGCATCCTCGGTGCTTGCTGTGAAAGGAGACAGCTCTCACTGGAAAAGGCTCTTGGGGTGCTGCTGGATGAGCACACTGCACTCAGTGGCTCCTTACAATTAGAGGAGAAATGAAAACAAGTGGAAGTGTCAGTTCATGGGTATCAGACTAATAATGCACTATCTGTGAGCCAGGTGCATGCTAGCAGAAGCAAAATATTTCTGGTTAAGTGTGCTTCGTCTTGATGTTATGCTTTCTTTGTTGTCCTTGTTAGCTGTTTTAATAAATGCAGTCTGTAATTCCCTTTCAATATATTTTATAGTTAAGGGAATTGGGTATAGATAGTGGTCATTTGTTATGGACAGCTTTGTCCATAGCAGTTGTATGCTTGGAAACACTGGAATCATCTTAATGAGGTGGTGGGTCTGAGCTGGAAGTTGTTGGGGTCAGTGGAAAGGTGGCATTTGATGTCTCTTGGATCCAACAAAACAAGGTTGAATCCCTGTCTAAGATGAGAATTGGTAATGTTTCTGTAATTCAAGATGTTATTTTCTTGCCTGCTCTGTGCTTCTAAGCTTATCCTTTTTCCAGAGTAGGGATTCAACAGGTTGGTAGGCAGGGTAGGTACAGTTGAATTATGTAGTAGTTAGTATCTCAGTAATCATTTCATGTTCACAAAGATGTTCTGAACTCTTTGCTTAGAAATGAAACTATTCTTATAGCAAGCAGTATATATAATGTATTTCTGCTTTGTAATGGAGGAGAGCAAAAGGGGACGTTCATTTCTATAACCGGTATTTTTAAATTTTTATGAAATTTTAGTTCTTAATTATTACAGAAGGAATTGTTTCAAAAATACATTTTTTCCATAGACAGGATTACATAGTAAAAAGTGTTTTGGACTGGCCTTTATGACAGCGTCCATAATGATTTTGAATGTATTAGGCAAAGCAGAAAAGAAACAGCTAATCTGCTGCTCGTAGGTAAATTATTTTTCAGTAATTCAATGAATAAAGTCAAAGCCATGAAAAAAAAAGGGGGGGGGGGACTGATTAAGTGTATGTGTTTATCACAAAAATATCAAAACAATTAAGAGACCATGTGGCACTACCGTGTAGCCTTTTTGTAGTCAGGATATTTTTCCACAGCGTGTGCATCCTGCACATAGGTACCAGTACTGTAATAGGCTTTACCCACTGCACCAGGTGGGGCTGTGGAAATGGTGTGAGTGGAAACTTGATGAGCCCTACACACCAAAATTATTTCCTTCAGGGAATCAAGGGGTACAGAAACACCATTATCACAGGATAAACATTTTTCAGAAAATAATCTGGCCATTCTGGCATTATGGTTTTCAAAGCAGATTTACAAAACAAACCAAAGAAAGAACCTGCAAATGAAGATGCTGAGTAGCAGGGACCCAACAGAGAGGTTGGTTTATGACATTATAATTTTCATTCCTTTCCTGCTAACTTTTCAATTGTATCCGACTATCTTGTTTTTCTGTTTCACTCATTTCCCTGTCCCACAGGAGCGAGTGACCTCAACATGGCTCCTTGTGCAGGAGCTGCTTGCTGCTCCACAGGTGCTAGTTGTCCTTTCCTCTCATATCACTTAATTGATAATATAATAACTTCATCCCAGAGCATGTCCTCCCAACATGCTTTTACTGCAGTTTGCAACCTCTGTTTCAGATCTAAAGAAGGGCTTATTTGCTTGTCTATTTTTCCCCCAACTCTAATAGCTGGTCTCATAAAAGATATTGCCTCCTCCCATAAACCTTGGTTCTCTAGCCTATGTACATGTTCCTTGGGGGAAGCGAGCAAGAAAACAATCTCCTCAAACCTGGAATTTCCTTGTGAGAGTGAACTGTAGCCATTGAATTACAGCATTTTTTTATAGCAATTTATAACAATTTTACCAATCCCTACTCATCTGATTTGAATATGTGAATATGGACTTGAGAAGGGAAATTGAAATATCTCCAGGGCTGTCCAGTTTGTGGCCAGCTTGAAAGATGCTGCTCCGCCTGCACACCCACACGGCCCAGCAGATGAGGACTCACAAGCTTTGGCCAGAGTTGAATGAGAGGCTATGAGGGGTGTGTGAGTCCCCATTTGTGTCACATCATAACGTCATACCCAGCAAGTGATGCCACGTTCCTGGTATGAGGGCCTCCTGTGAACAGAGGAGCCACAAGGCTTCAGGCAGCCCCTTCCTGAGGGGAAGGCTGGAGGCACGAGGATGGGGGCGCTGCTAGGCCTTGCTGCAGAGCTCTGGGCATGAGTTGCTTTTGGGAAGCTGGCTGTGGCATCACTCGCACAGCTCTCAGCCTTAGGTCAAAACCCTCCTGGGGTTTTCCCCCTTGAAAAATCACCAACCTGTTTCTGAAATCAGGCAATAAAATATGGTGCGGCAAACCAAAGCAGTGGATCTGGCCCCATGCTGGGGCACCCTTGGGGTCATTCAGTGCAATCACACCTGATCGTACTGAAGAAGCGATTTGGAAAGTGCTTAATCTGTATTTTTTGGAAGTGGCTTCATCAACTGATTGCCTTTAATTTCTGATACAAAATACTAATGTAAGAAATCGTGAAGTTTAACTCACAGAGACGCTTCTCTCACTCATGAGTAAGTCTGCGTTCAGCTGAGAAAGCAACGGACATGTACAAAGTAGTAAGGAAAGCAGATTGATTAACCTGACCATCCTTGTTAACTACTTCTGGTAATATAAAAACTAGAAGCATTGCATGAGACTGAGGTGATGACATAAAAGGATATAATGTGTTATTATCTCTCATTGCCCCCATGTGTTGTTATGGGACAGTCTAGGCTCTACTTAATTCAAAACATAATGAGACATTTATATAAATGTGTCCATTATCTTAAGTAACATTAAAACAGGGTCATAAACACTCTTCTTCAAGTCAGCAGCCAGTTGTACAATGTCGTTCGGTCTGTAGCTCTTATGTGGACAGTTTTCTTCGCAGTGTTTTTAGCAATATCCTTGGGGTATGTGGCATTGCCCACTGTGAGGGGGCAAACAGAGCACCCTGGTGCAGCCAACATGTCCCTGTGAAGGGGTGCTCTTGACATGTAGCTCCACTGTTGCTGTGTAGTCTTCTGTATTTGTCTTTTATGGAGAATTCATGGGTATATTCCTAATTCCCTAGATCTGCCAATTCTGTGTTTCTCACAGAAATGCCTCCTCTCAGAAGTCTGTCAGAAAAGCTGGTCTTGGGCACTGGGTGATGCTGTGCTCACTCCCGGGGGCAGCCAGGAGGGACCTGTCTTCAGCTGGAGCCATGCCCCTGCTGGGGTGAAACGCACGTGTGGAGGGGCTGAATTTAATGTGTATTGATCACAGGGAAGGAGAAAGATTGTAAAGGAGGATGTCACTGGTACAAGGTGAGCTCAGAGCTGGGTTGTTTTGCTTACTTTACCCCATGCTATGTGGACCTGTGCTATTTTCTGTATGTGGAATGCTCTTGGGCTACCAGTCCCCTGTGTGCCAGTATTGCAACTTGTCACTTTCCAGCCTTCCTCTGTTGGGGTTTGTCACAGCAGCTCCTTGCCTGTCTTTCATTGCCTCTGGGGATGTTCAGTGCTGGGTCCAGCCCAGCTGGTGGGGACCAGGTCCTTGTGTCACATTGATGCTAATTGTGCTGGGCTGTAGAAGCTTCATTTTCTACTCATTTTTGGATGAAAAAACTCCACAAGAACAACCTCGCTGGGCAAGTGGGCAGGGGCGAGGTTGCAGGGTGAGCAGGGGGAGCCCAGTCATGAGCAGGGCCCACAGCCAACACGCACGGCCCCACGGCTCAGCCAGCACTGCCAGCTAAGGCACGCCAATATTTAAGCCACGATGGGCAAACCGCAGGACTGAGACAAAGGGAGTAGCAGAAAACCTGATGAGCGGGAGACAGCAGAGAGCAGCATGGAGCCACGTTGGCGGCCGCCCACGCCACAGGGCCAGGCCTGTGAGGAGATGCGTGCTAAGGCTGATAGCACAAGCACTTCTGGTGCGGAGCCCTGCTCTGTGTGAGGGCACGTTGCCTCACTTGGCAGCCAGAGCGCTAGCGAGGGTGCTGGGTTTGACTTGGAGAGCACAGGTTGGCGGATGGGTTCTGGGAAGTGCACGTTAATCGCTGCTTTGCAAACTGTTCCTGTTCCACAATCAAGCCCGTAGGCAGCGCGTGTGCTGCGGGGTTGTGGGAGCTGCCTGGCGCCGCTGCGCTGCCTGCCTGCAGCTGCGCACATCGTGCTGCCGAAGTATGTTGTTGGTTTTTAACCCGACGGCAGGGAAGCCTCCAAGCACAGCTTAAAAAGAATAAAATTGCGGTTGTACTTTAGGGAGCAAAAATGATCTCCTTTGGCATTGTGCTGTTATAACAAATGCGTGTATGTGATTTATCCTAATTAAAAAAATGACAGACAGAAGCCAGAGAAACGTCTGTAAATGACAGAGTCTGGTCCTGTCTTTGTTTATCACCATCATAATGCATTGCTGGCCTCCTAAAATCATTAGCCTTTGTTACTTGGTATCAGCCACAGGCTTTGAATTGAGGAATTAAAAGTGTGCAATAGTGAAACAACGTGAGCATTTAGAAGTGGGATCAGCGATTCAGTTATGCTCGATCCTTCTTTATTGCTGTTTTGATTTTATTTTGTCTGTTTGTTTAGCAGGCAGGAGACAGTTTTTCTAGCCTGCAGTTGAAAAACAGAAACCTGGAGTGGTGATAAGAATTTTCCCTTTCTTAGAGTGAATTAAAGGGTTATCCACTGTATAAGGCCACCTCTATCGAATTAACACTGGCCGTTTCCCCATGTGTCGAGTAAGTTTTCAGATTAAAACAGACCTCTGAAGGGATATACATGGGTACATTAAAGAAAGATGCTGCGATATTCTGTATCAAAAAGGTTAAACTCATCGGATTCTATGTAAACACTCATTTTACCCTAGCTAACCTGTAAAGATTTCATTTTGCTTCATTTATCTTCTCCCTTACCCTATGCTAAACCATCCCTAGCTTTGATGAAAGAATCATGTCTCCATTCATTTCCTATCTTGCTGAATTGCCTTCGCATTTCCTATCATCTGCACATAATCCTATTCTCTCCATTATTGTCTTAATACCAAGTACAGCACCAGATAATGGATAGGCACTGTAATAACAGTGTGGCCTGTAGGAGCCCCTCGAGGGAAATATCTTTGACGCTGGTAGAATATTAATGCATCCCAGGTTCCTGATCTTCCTCTTTCACTTCATCTCCTGTTTTCTAAACTACATAATGACTTTCATATACATGACAAAAGCATTAGAACAGAAAAAGACTCATTGATGAGCAGCAGGGCTGTGTGATATTAAGAAGCACTGTTCTCAGTTCTTTGTACATTTTTTGACCACCATCAGAGACGGTGTATGCAGGTAATTTCTGATTTGAATAGATACAGGCATAAAGAAGCATTATCATACTCTGTTAATCCAAATGCCCATCACAGGCACTGCATGAAAATAAATTAAAATGTAATTCCTCAATAATGCATCTGTCTACAGGATGATTTTCAGCAGATTAAAAACAAACAACTTGATATCACTTAGAAAGGCTAGTGGATTCTTTTTGAGATGCTTAATCATCAGCAGATTATGAATGGAACAGTAAATCAAAGCAGGGTATGTTAAACAATGTAGACTGTGTTGTAGCGGCAATTTACTGTACATAATTTTTTAATAAAAGGGAAAAATTGATTTTTGAGTGTAAACATTGAATCCTGCGAGAATTTAGCTGCTATTATTGAAAAGGAGAATGTTAAAAATGTTATTCTTGTCATGTAGAAGTAATAACCTTTCATTTCTTTTACAAGAAACAGAAGTTTGCTCCCTTCAGGACTGCCGTTAGCATAACTCCTTTTCTCTCTCTTTTTTAGGACAAATTGTATCTCTTGCTATTGTATTTTGCTAATGTACTCCTGAATCATTCCCTCCCAAACCAGGGTGTATACCCTGGTGAGGAAGAGGAACCCCTCAAACTCCCCTTTCATGCCAGAAAGCGATCTCCAAACTTGCTTGTGCTGTGAGCTCCGGCTTTTAAACACAGAGATCCCCCTGACAAACCAGCCCTCGCCTCTTGTCCTCGAGGAGTGGCTGAAGTGGAGTCCGGCTCTGTGTTTTCGATGGGAGCGTGGCTCGGGCGCTCTGCAGCAGCCCTGCCTCTCCCTCCTGGTGCCAGCTGCCGTAGGAGCAGAGCAGCTACTGACCATCCATCATTGCAGATAATATCTGAGGAGAAATGGGGAAATTATTTCAAATGAAGGAGCTGAGTTAGGAGCAGGAGGCGAGCAGCCTGGTGCTGGCTGTGTGCTGGAGGGAGAGAAACTGACTCGGGGAGAGTCGAGGGCGAGAGAGAGCTAATGTACAAAAGTGCTGAGCAGATGCGTTTTGAGGTTTTAAAAAAAAGAAAAAATCAAACAACAAAAAGATGCTTGAAAACTAATTACACTTTAAATCAATGGTTAAGACAGTCCTTAGGAAATGCACAGGTATCCTGTGCTCTAAGAGCGCGGCTGTTTTCCCATGTTTCCCACTAAGTAAATGCTACGCGGTGCCTTCCAACTTCTCTGCTCCATCCCAGCCCGGCTGCCAGGGCTCCGGGGAGTCCCAGGAAATGTCACGGCGAGTGACTGAAGCCATGCTAAAAGAAATCTGTCCTGAGAGGAAAAGAGGAGACAGTCTGTCTATTCCTGGCCTTACTTTTGTTTTATTTATGCCCTAATTTTATTTTCAGATGATTCACTTGATTTATTTCGGTGCTTTTAATGTTGTTTCTTCTGTTCTGAACTCGAATGGTACTGTGAAATAGTCTAATATTGAATTATGGTACTTCTGCATTTTAAACTGTGCTCAGCAGGGTGGAAAAACACATGTGAAGCTAAGAGACATTGCGTAGTACATCAGAAAGCTGAAGTTGTCCCTTTGAAACCTGGTAAAAACTATGTTAGCGAGTTCTGCTGCTATCATTATAAATGCAATGCCTTCTCTTTCACATGTGTTTACTTGCCAAGAGAAAAAATGACATCCTGTGTGACACTGGTAGTGTGGGATCCCAGTTTAAGAGACTGTAAACAAGAAGAGGTGAGAAAGAACTCTGCTCACTACTTCGAGAATTCGCTTAAAAAATTGTTGTGGTCTAAATTTAGGTCTGGAATCAAAATATTATTTTTTTTTCACTTCCTCTTCAACAATGGGTCTGGCTTATGGCTTTTATTGTGATTCTTCCATGGTTGCCCTACGACGGAGGACAGTAATCAACTTAAAATAAGATTTTAGAAACCAGACCCCCAAGTCTTCTGGCAGCCCCGGGGCAGCACCCTCCCTGCCGCTGTTTCGGGGGCTGCAGCCTGAGGTGGCTGCTCTCCCCAAGTGCAGGGTGGTGGTGGTCTTGCAAGCCTGACAAGTCAAGTCCAGTTTAAGCCCCTTTCTGCTTTATTTGTATCTATTGCCTTTACTGTGTCAGTAGTACTGTGTCTGCTATTATGTTCATTGTAACTGAGCATGGTAGGAATTATCATCATATCATATTATATCATGTGGTGACAAGAAGAAAATCCAAGACTCTAGCAAAGGCTTGAGACCCGGCGTGGTAGTTTTTGCATGGACTCAGAGCAGGAGCCAAGCAGCTTAACATCTGTAGAGATGAAAACAACAACAACAACAGAAAAACAGGCCTGGAAAAAAGGAAATAATGCAGTGTACGTGTGTGCATGCGCGCAGTAGTACCGAAAATTGATGGGCATTATGGTCACAGTCCTCAAAAGAGCTGTACCTTTGATCACCATTATCAAAACTGAGAAAGACTTTGAATGTCTTCAAACTACCTTAGAAGAAAAATAAAAATGTGTGTCCTTGTTGTCAGGTTTGGGCAGAGGTCAAGCTGAGCCAGGCAGGGCAGCAACCTGCAGCAGTCGGGAATTTCTCTGCGACCCGAGACCGTGTGAATGCGTCCTCCCTGGGACCTTGGGTGGTCGTGGCTTGGACTGGGGAACTGTGCTTAAAGAAAAATACATGCTGTCTTCCGAGAGCTTGAATGAATAGATTTCAATTAAAACCCTGTTTTCAAATGTATTTTCGATCGTGTTTTAATTAGGTCCTTGTGATCTGTCCCGCTGCTGGGTGGTCAGGCTGAAGGTGGTGGGCTTGTAGCTGCTCACAGTTGCTGTCTTCAGTTTGCGGGGCTTTTTGTTGGAGGGAAGCAGGCCATATGTGCCTTTCAGAAACCTCTGATTCACGTGGCTCCTGTTTGTTGTTTCTGACTTACTAAGTACTGCTGACTGCTGCTAGGATTTTCTTCTCTTACTTAGAATCACCTTCAGGATTTTGACCATAAATGTTTTTTTCCGATTTTCCTCTGTTTTTTTTTTTTTTTTTTAAATCCCAGTGGTTGGGTTCATGTCATCAATCTGGATTTACAGGAAAAAGTACTGTCTTTGCAGGGCTCAAATAGAACTTTGCTTTTGGTACACTGTATTCTTCCTGTAACTGCTGGCATATAGCAAAATTATCTTTTAAATTGAATTCTAACAATTAAGCTCAATTTTACTATTCAAATACAATTTTGTGAGACAAGACAAACTCTGCTTACCAGCCTTTCCTCGGCATCTCTTGAGGAGGGGTTAAAAAAAATATTCTGAATTATATAGCTGAATTTTGCTACTAGCAAGAGAATTGAGGTGGATTTTAAGTTTAGTTTAAATATTATAATGTTTTACAGATTATCACGCCTCTTCTTTTTTAAAGTATATTGTTAGTAAAAAAATTCAAATAGATCAAGAAGCCATTTTCTCTGTTCTATGTAGCTGTACTTCCACTATTAAGAAAAAAATGTTCTCCATTAGATTATCTGTGATACGACCATTTTTTGTATTTTGAGATATCGCATGCATTGTGCTTGAAATATACTTGAAAGGATTTTTTTGTGACAGCAGCTCATGTTGTTTCTAATCTTAATCTAGGCATCACTAATTTCATGTTTGCAAGTAAACACAGAAATGAATGAAAATCCTCCTAGAATTGTAATTGGTGCCGCTCTTTTGTATTCCGGGTTTCAAATCTGTGTGTAATTGTCAGTGCCCTATAGAAATGTTAATTATCTTGAATAATCCTGTTTGCCTTCATCAGGCTGGAGCAGTGCTAATCAGTAAGAAGGTGACACCCAAGAAAGTTAGAAAGCAATATGGCATTAAACTGATGTGGGGAAAAAAAGAGAGGTAGGGTTGCAGCTGGGATGGGGAATGTTAGGTGTCTGTAGAGAAAAGGAGCTTGGGCTGACAAGCAGAGAGTGGGTTTTGGGTGGTAAGAGCAGGCCACCTAAAGGAGTACAATTTGAATCAGCTGCAAGGAGGAGGAGAGACCTGGGAAGTGCTGCAGGGGAGCCAGGACCCCACAGCAACATCTCCTCCCGGCCCTGTACTCGCAGGGGTCAGTGTCCACTCCTCTGCCTGCAAGGGCAGTTTGGTTGTGGTGCAGAAAGGGAGAAGCGGGACTGCCTGCGGGAGCGTGATTGCTCCTTGAGCACTGCGTGCGCTTCTGGTGCTGTGACAGCCAGCAGAACGGACTTGCTCATGGATGCACTGCAATGCCCCTGCGCAGCTTCCTTGTGTGTGCTCCCATTGCAAGTGCAGAGAGCAGTGGCTGCAGCCTCTCCCGTGGCCATTGTTAATGGCAACCTGGCCTCTCTTACAGCTGGTGGCTGCAAGTACGCGCAGGTGGCTTGGTGCAGCGGTGGCAGGGTACTGGGACAGTGTCCAGGAGGCATTGGTGCACTAGGCTCTGCTATCCGTAGGACACGTGGGGGCGTGCTCAGCAAGTGGGCTATGCTGTCACCTGTGGTGTCGTCTCCTGCTCAGAATGCCAGTTCTTCTAAATTTGCGGTCCAACTGAGTTGATGTGAAAAAAAATAAACTTGACATAGCATTTTAAAAACAATAAAATAAGGCCGTACAAATAATTCTGCTCATGCATTTGTAGAGGGAGAAAGGGGGACAGGACAACCTGTTATCGAAACTACAGAGTGCTCTGAGCTTCCTGAGAGTAGAAGGGAGAGTCTGTGAATTTGGGAAACAATGAGCTGTGAACATTATCATCCTAGGAACAGGAACATCCAGGGAACAGGAGGCTCACTTACACTTTGAATCAACATCTGAATTTTTGAGCTGGCGTGTTCATGGAAACAGGGACACTAGAACTCATCCTGTGCTGAGAAAGTAAAAATTACTGCTGTGGAGCACAAAAATGTCTTGGGAATAGAATTACCCTTTTTTTTTTTTTAATTAATGTAATTTTTTGATTAGTAGCTTCAATAATAGAATAATTTGCTTGCTTTTTATTCAGATTTAGTCTATTGTGGGATGGGTTTTTGTAGGAAGGCCTTATGTAATCAAATATAGCAAGAAGTTGAATAACCTATGTTTTATGATTAATTTGTGATTTATGAAAAGTTTCCCTATTATTTTTTCCCCTCTTTCTTATTTGTTGACCCTGGATTTCATAGTTTTGGTTCTTCAGGATTTGTGTGTTATTCTTCCTACGACGTTTACCCTTACCACCTCCTGCATGGCACAGAGTACACATTAATTTGCTTCTGATCCCTCGTGGTGCTTGCTGGGGGCAGTGTTTCAGATAACAGGGCTGATAACAGGGCTGTTTCTAGCGAAGTTGGCCAAACCCACACTCTGCTGCACAGCAGTGTGGGGCCTATTTTAGGGGTTTAGCAGGTACCTGCCATTTACCAGGGCTCTCCTTTGCTGAGCTTGCCCCTGCTGTGGCTGTGTCAGCCTCCTGTTTTCTTGGAAATGCTGCCTGACCGAGCGCTCTTCCCTCAGACACCGCAGCAGGGACATTAATTACTGTGATGCCTTTTCATTTTGAAACTGGAATACTGTAGTTTTCTCCTTAATGGACTTCCAGACTGTACTATGTGGGGATTCAAGTGAATTAAAATACTCTGCCAGCAATGTTTTATGGGCACCAAATTTTGCACTTATGTTAAACCTATTCTCCAATCGTTTCCCTGACTCCCTCCTGATAGTTTCATATGTTTTTTAAGAATATGATTGATCTCATTAAAAGGTGTTAACACCTCTTTAATCCCATCATCAAATTAATCCCGTTGATACTGTTAGTATCTTAGTAATGAAATATAGAGGAAAAATTAAACTCTAATTTGGCATTTTCAGATTTCCAGCGCTGCTAAACTGACAAGCACCATTGTACCAGCCCTCGTGCTGTCAGAAGCTCCCCTAAGAAGGCTGTTAGCCCTGGTGATCGGCTGGAAGCACAGCTGCCTCTCTGGCTAGCCTCAGACAGCCACGAAGGGGTGATCCTCCGAAGAGCAGGACGCTCTGTGATGCGAGGAACACGACCTCCTCCCTGCACTCGTGGCCCTGCTGCCTGCACGCACGACATATGTAAGTGCACACTCCTGCTCCTTGCCCTTGCGCGGCTGTGGAGGTGATGCTGTCCTGCTGACAGACACAAGTACCAAGGTCTTCCTCTCTCAGCATTCACAGCATTCAGCGCCCTGCTGCTTGTGCTTCATAAAGGAAACTCCTTATTTTTATGTAAAAGCTGTGACACCTGACTGTAACTTGTACTGCTGCCATCTCCCAAAGAAAGTTTCCTGTTATCTTATGGCGATATCACTTTTTTTTCCTCAGAAATTCAGAATATAAACACTCACTTATAGCACATCTCCTAAACCAGTGGTGTTCTGTGGACAGGAGCTAAGATTTCATAAAAATACTATTGTCAGGCAAGGTTTTGTTACGGTAGCTACAAAGTAGATGGAGAAAATCTGAAACTGTGGATAATTTGTTATCTACATATCCCTGATGACTGAATTGCACACCTGTAACTGGGAACACTTCTTGCAATGCCGTTTTTAAGTGGGAAAGCTACTGAATAAGGAAAAAAAAAATCTTAACCATAAAAGAAATTGGATGTAGGTTTAGAAGAGGTGATATGTAAAGTGCCTAATTAAGAATAAAGAAAAACCCTGTGCTGAAGTTTCAAAACCAAATGAGTATTGTATGTGGAGATAAAGCATTCCCAAAGGAAATGCTGCAAGAAAATTATTCTCGGCATTTTCTATTCATTTCTATTACATAAATTTTAAAATAAACTCTTCTAAAATATAGCACTGTTTTTATACACATCTTGAGCAGTATCTGCAGGATGCTGCTATGTGCAGGGTTGTCGTGCGAGGGTGGGCTGTGTTCTGCTCTCTTCCAGGTGATGTTCTTGGATGTCCACCTAACAAAGTGACAACTGTGAGTAGATGTTGTTCGCATCTTTGAGCCACCCACTCGTTGTCTTCTGTTATGATTCCTTAAGTTGCAGAGCGTATTTTGGGCACCGCTGTTACGCAACCATCTGGTTGCTCTTGAATTTCTGGAATCTGCCAATGGGACATGTGCTGACATTCAAAAAGAGAGTAAGAGACTGTTAGCCAAAATATTCCCCCTTTTGTTTTATAGATAATGTTTGGCTTGTAGTTGTCACACCAAAAAGTTATGCTTTAGGAGTAAAAAAAAAAAAAAAAAAAAAAAAAAGTCATAAAATCTTCCGTAATAAATCAAGCTGTGCCTTTACTGCTTTTGACCTGCTTTTGTATGGATGTTCCTACAACCAAATAGAAACAATAATGTTTACATGCAATAAAACCTCTCTGCTAAAATTACTGGTGCTAACCTGAGTCATGCATGAAATCAGCCTACCTGTCATCTGCTTGCCTTTCTGTACAAAGGCTTTGTATACACCTCATTCGGGTTTCTGTTGGAGGGAGCCCTGCAGCAGGCGCTCCCTGCCCTGGGCAGCCCGTGGCATCTCTCCGCATGCCACTGCCTTGACACAGCCGCTCTCCTGCCCGCTGCCAGCAGCCCCCAGTCAGACACAAAAGGATTGTCTTCGTTATTTGGTCAGCAAGCCAAGGAAGTGATGGGAAGGGGTTCCGTTTACCATGCAAAGGGCACTAAAGGAAACCTTTTTGCATAATTGCGTGTATGTATTTAGCGTTTTAAGTTTTCTACTTCTCTTCAGTGGTGCAGCTAGGAAAACCTGGATTTCCAGGTATGAGGTATCTAAAGGCAAACCCTCCACTGCTGACATCTGAATGAACTTGTTTGAGGTCTCTAATGGTAGCACAAAGAGAGCTTTCCTCAGCAGAGGCTTACCCTTCTCTGTAGTTATTTCTCTTCTGCTAGTATCTCATATGGATAAGCGGTGAAATCTTCCATTTAGCACTGAATTATTTTTTATTTGATTGGGTTGCTTGATTATTCTTAAAATTCCTGGAAAACAAGTTTTGAACTTGTTAAGGTTAATTTGCCAAAGACTAATGGAAAATGCATGTCAAGCTGCCATACGCTAGATAGATGTGCTGTATACAAATGTCTCACTCTGACTTGCATGTGTATGTGTACTGCAAAAGCCTCAGTGGATGTTAGTGATGTTAATAATGTTAAGTGATGTTAATACTACTGTGTTTTTTAATATGAATGTCAAGAACAAAAGCCTAAAAAGCCTAAAACGTTGGACAAAATTATAGGATCTCATCTCTAAATTTTTCCACAGGCTCATTAGCGGTTCTTGCCAACAGAAGATGACACTTGAGCTCCTGAAGGCTGTTCAGAAGGCAGCAGAACAATGCCGTGCATGGAGCCGTTTCCCTTTCAGAAAGCTTTAACAAGAACCTACTACCTCTGGGTTAGAAAGTTGGTGTATGATGTAACCATGTTATTTTGTGGCAGGGTGATCAAACAAATCGCTGCTTTCTACTAAAAATACCAACTGAACAAATTCCTGCTGGGCGTTTGGTTGAGGTGGATTTTTCCTTTGTGTCTTCAGTGTAGATGATTGACCAAAGCCATACTTACAGCATCAGCAATCGAAATGTTGCAGCCCCTTGTTTGAACGACAGGGAGGAGGGAACTGTCTGATAGCTAAAGCTTCTCCGTACCTGGGCAGCAAGCTATGATGAACTCACCAAAAATCATGTTTGCAGGCTGTAGGAGAATAACGCAGACTGTACAGCTTACCCAGCATCTTTTACTGACCTCCAGTAATTCTGCGACTGAAGGATATTGCTACAAGCTTGTCAGTTCTGTTTTAAGATGAGCAAAGAGTAAATAATCTATCTGAAGATGATAACAGGGTCATGGTAATGTCCCAGCAGACTGGCACTAGGTGGGCAGCAGCTGCCCTGGCACTGCATGGGGATGGGCATTCACGGGGGCCATCGCCTTGTGAGATGGGGGGCCCTTGCCACAGGGCAGCCACTGGCTCTGTTTTGTCCTCTGGTTTTACATGGTTCCATGGCATAGTTTGATTTGTGAGTCTGGTTGTGGAAAAATATTTCTTTTAAATATCTTCTTCATTCTCCATTTGCATTATATTTTGGTATGAAGAAAGCAGAAACCTTAGTAAAATATATGAAAATAGTGCCTTCTGCTGGGACAGCATGTGTGTAACTGAAAGCACGAGGGTCTTCCTGTTCCTCAAGGTTACAAACAGAAAATTCTCTTGTGTATGTCAATCTTCCAAAGGATAGTATGTTTGAACTCAAAATGAGCGCTTCAGGGATGCTGGACTGACACATCTGACCCTGCACACAATTACAGACTTGCTGTAAGTGCCGGCTGCGAATTTCTGACAGACTTAATTCTGCTGCAGGTAAGCTTGTATTTAACAATGATGGAGGCTAAACAAATCTATCTATCTTTGCATCTCTATAGACAAACAAATACTTGAATTATCCAACAAATATATTTTTGATGTAGGCAAGATTTTATGTGTTTTTTTTTTTTTTTTTATTACTGCTGTTTTATTTCTGGAGAACTAGTGGAGACTGAAAAGAATGTCTTCATGGTGACTTTTTTGTAATAAGTTTTTGCAATGTTCTTTGAGATATCTTGGTGCAATTAATAATAATTTAACAACTCAAGGTAGTGGTGCTAACAGTTGGAACCTAGGGAAGACAATGAAAGACTCCCATTTTATCTTAAACAGTACAAAAGCGTGATTGCACCATTAGCAGCTCTGGTAGAATATTCTAGGTATAATGTGGTAACTACCAAAGGCAGCACAGTTAATCCACATACAAGTATTAGCTCCAGCCATGACAGGCCACTTAAAACTTGCATGCAAAGAGACAAAATTATTTTACAGTATAATAGTCAAAAAGCTACCTTATGGTGCATGTCAACATTACTGTAGCAATTTGGGGTGGTAAAAGTGATTAAAACAAAACAAAAAAGTATGCCTCACCGTGTGGGATAATTATTTTATAGAAAACTTTTTTTTGTACCAGCCTTTGCTGTTAAAAGGGCAAGGAGCCAGGCAGTTCTCGTTTTACATATGAGCACAGACAAGCCAAAATCTGAAAGTGTTTGTGTGTTGAAGGAGCTGTGGAATGAGGATAGCAGCCAGAAACTGGGGGAGGAAACCGAGGCTTCCTGATAGCCTTGGAATTTGTTTGCTTTTAATTCCCCTCTGGGTAACTTGTTGGCAAATCCTACGTAGATCAAAGGTGAAAAAGAGACTCGCTCCCAGGAG
Organism: Cygnus atratus; assembly: GCF_013377495.2. Classification (NCBI taxonomy): domain Eukaryota; kingdom Metazoa; phylum Chordata; class Aves; order Anseriformes; family Anatidae; genus Cygnus; species Cygnus atratus. Next base: position 1,987,967 of record NC_066369.1, read on the forward strand.
AGGCAAGACACGATTCCTTGTGACAGGGTGCCCTGTGTCCTAGAAGCTTTACCCTCAAGTTGATGCACCCTCTGACTGCAGGGAGCCAGGGCTGTGGCTGTCCAAAAGCAAATAACCTTCTCCAGGGCTGAAAGCAATCCAAGTACTGTTTGTGGGAGGTCCTCCAGGAGAAACACCATACCGAGGCTGGAAGTGAAGCGCATTCCCGTTGCGATGGGATGTGCAGCACAGGGTATTACTGATAGAGTTGCACAGAACGCAGAGCATGGGCACTGAGGTAGACTTGTCTGTTGGAGATGCTGATGTCAATCCAAGCATGGTCTGGGGAATAGAATATATTACTTAAAATACGCTAAAAGTAGACTGCATGCAAGTGAATTGTAATGTGCTGAGGTGAAAATGTGATAAACTACTCTTAGCCTTTGACAATACCGTATGCCACTTCAATTCTTGGAGAAAATGATAAGCTTTTGATAAAATAATAAGAAAAACACAAGAAAACAACCCTATCTTCCATCTGCCTCCATCTCTTTCATTCACAGAAGTGAATGCTCTGTGGGAGCAGGAGGCAGAGGGTAAAGGGGGGATTGAGGTGGGAAGGATTTTGATTATACTGAGAATAGGGGTATGACCAAGAAAGATAGTAGTCAAGATTAAAGAACGAATACTTTATATAAAGCTTAAATGGGAAGAACTCTGTATGTTGCAAAACGAGAAGAATAAATAATTGTTAGTCTTTAGTATTCCTCCCAGAATTGTATATGTAAAATATAAATAAAATGTATTAGTCTTTCCAGTGGGGCTGCAGCAAGGCTGTTGCTAAGGGATGAGATGGCAGAATAATAATGAGTGTTACTATGAATTCTCTTAGAACGAAGAGGGTTTTGTTATCTTTTGTTTTTAAGAGGAACTTTACTAGTATGACATTACTAAGGAACTTTTGAGCAGAATTGTTCTTTTAGAACAGTCATTGCAATTTACCCGTGAGGCTGTTGAAGGCAGAATAAGCCAAGCCTGGAGTAGCAGTCCGGTATGAACTACTGCCAATATTCAGGTTCAGTGCTAGCAGAAATACCAGTGTAAGCAGAGGAGCATTAACAGTTCCTTCTCCCCTGCTCCCAGCTTTTGGAAAGAAGGTGGAAGGGCAGGAGGAGAAAACAGTTTCTACAGAAAACAACAGAAATAATAACTTGATGAAAGTGATACCAAGAGATGTATAGAATGTGGGAAGACCTAAAGGGCCTGTTCCTAATCAATAGTACCTTCAAGATATGAACAGTGCAAAAGACAAAGGAATTATTCACCATCTGAGCTGGAGACAAGAAAGTGGCCTGAGGCAAATAAAGAAAAAGTTGGGGAATAAATATTAAGAAAAGTTCTCAAAAGCATGTTTTTCTCCTGAAACTGTGCTGCGTTCTGCAATGTTTTGATAAAATGCAAAATTCACTCTTGAGTGCATTTGGAAAAAGAGACCATGTCACAGCTACACGCTGAGGTTCTCCATCACCCTGTGCTCAAATTCTGCTTGGAGGCTGAGTATGTGGGTCATGGCTCTCCTTACGGGATAAGAAGGAAAGCTGACCCCTTTCCACTGAATAGCAGAATCATTTCTGGGAGGTGCAGTTAAGTATAGTGTATTAAATACACAGCTCGGGTTTGAAATGCTGTGGTTTTACACAGGGTTTGGAGAACTTTCCTCCTGTGGTGATGGACTTTGTGAAGGGCATGATGTGCCTGGTGGAGGCTGAGTGGCTTCTGCTGATCTGTACTGTAAAGACAGTGCTGCGTGAAGCAAAAAGGTTAGGTATAACCTGGAATCTGAAGGCTTAAAAAAAGATGAGCAAAATCAGTAGAAAGTGAAGTATAATCCTTTCATTTTGTTTCAACTTGTTAGCTTCAGCATCTTCAGAGAAATTCTTTTCTGAGCTAAGAGCATTCAAGCCATTTCATTCATACAACAAATTAGTGGTGGTGTGCATGGTGCGTAGAGGGGAAGAGACATAATAATGATAAAAAAATTAAAATCAGGCTTTTAGCTAATATCAGCAGGTTCTGACTCTCATGTCAATTTCTGTAACCTGATGTAATGCTCTATGTCATGGAACAACGCCCTATCCTAGAGGAATTGCTCTCCTTTTCCCTCACAAAGAAGACCATGAAGAAGTTAGAAAAAAATGTCATATATTGGTGGGTTTGTTTTCTGTTCTCTCTTATATATCACGTGTTAAAAGCTAAGGATGAAGTCCTGGTGTGCTTCATTGCTGTGTATGAGGGGGAGCAGGCAGGCACATGGGAAGGTGCCCATTTTAGGGAAGTGATCCTTGGGCAGCCTGGCTTTTATCTCACGGAGCGTCAGCTCCTGTAGCAACTTTATAGGAGCTTGTGTTTATGTAGCAGTATAGAGAGCTGCCAGGAGAGAGGGGGGAGAAGGGGGGCAGGACTGGGGAAAGCAATGTTTGGTTTTATAAAGCAAGCTTGCCCCTTGGGTGAGTAACACTGGTGATGTGTTGGTAACTGTACCAGTCTTTCAGGTGCACAAAAAGATTTGGCTGTAGGGCTGTACAACCTCAGTTGCTTGTTAAAGATTAAGGAAAGGCTTCGATAGCCTACACTGTCAGTCTCCCTGCATGTATTCCCATGAGCACTGGCCTGTGCCAGGGGTTTGGGTGATGCCGTTTCATGTTCGACACAACCATCGGCTTGTTGGAGAATCAGCCTTTTGCTTGCACCATGATTAAATCGTAGAGGGGGAACATGTGTTTCTCAAATCTCCCTGCAGCCCCTTGGATACGACTAAGCTTTAAGTGTGACAAAGGGAGATGAGGGTGCATTTGAAAGTGTGCAGTTCTGAGTTTCTTCTATTTGGTGCTTTCATATTGCAAAGATCGTTAATTTACCTCCTGTCAGGTGAAACCAGCAGATTAGTTGCATTAATTTTTGAATGCTTGCATAGTGTGTGTAATTGATCTTATCTTGCCAAAGTCCTGTTTGCAGCTCTGCCAGACATTGGTGGCTGGGGAGCATGCAGCCTGTAAAGCACTATATATTGAACAAGCATTGCTGCTTTAGCAGGAGGCAGGGAAGAGGGGGAATTGCTGACAAAGTGGTGGTTCGATGGGGCTGGGTGCTGGTTTGCTTTAGGCTACTTATTTGATTGGGTTTTTCACCCAGGGTAATGTCAAGTCCACTGCTCTTGGCTCAGCTCATCACCTATACTTACAGCACAGAGCTTTAGGGTGATTTCTAGTGCTCTCCAAAAAGACAGTCAGCCCTTATCCAGGTCCCTCTGCATGATGACCAGGACTTGTAAACAACAGGGGTGCAAAAATGCTGTGCTCGTGGGCTGTCAGGGTATGCTTTCAGCTGAATGTGCAGTAAGTACAGCTGCTCATCCTGGGCGCCCTGGCACAGCAGCACGCAGCGGCTGTGGCACTGAGGGGCTCTGCTGTGCTCAGCACCCGGCGGGTCCTGGCCCCTTCCTGCTGTGCTGCTCGCCGCTGGGACGTGGTCTCAAGGGACTGCAACACTTCCCAGCCAGCAGCCTGTCTGTTTTGGGGTTAGTTTACTGGGCCTGGCTTTTTCTTGGTTTGGTGTACCAGAGTACTGTGGTCACAAAGGAATTTCTTCTGTCAATTTGCAGCGTGCTGATGTTCTTATCATATTACAATTTCCCCTTCCATTCCTCCCTTATCCTGCTTGAGGCAAGGGAAGGGATTTTTTCACCAATTTAATCTTTTGCCTGTCACTTAAGGGGATGAGCAGAGCCTGGTTCCAGGCATGTGTTGCAGCAGTGGTGTCTCAAGTGACAGCATTTGGTCAGGAAAACCCTGACTCCCACGTAGGTGGGTATCTGCCCACCTCTCCGCATGCAGTTCCAGGCTTGCCTGGCGGGCACGTGGCAGGGGGAGCGCCAGCTGTGCGCTGCAGAGGTTCCTCAGATATGCATTTTGCTCTGTTATCTCTTTGCAAATACTATGCCTGGTGGATATTACAGTGCTACCTAAAATGTTGCTTACTTACATTATTCTGAAAAAATGCTGGTAATAATCACCTACCAGCAGGCAGCGGTTTCCTCTGTGTTCAGAGGAATCAATTGCCCGCCGCAGCACTGCTCTCCTCCGCCTCTCAGGAACTGCCTTAGGTTCATCGCGGTTCTCTCTGTGTTACTGTGAATAGATGTAATGCTCTGATCACATCTCTCATTTGTGCATTGATTTTGAACTAATGATGTGTTTGTGTGCATACCTGGGAAAAAAAAGTGCTATGTGCTTGCATACCTCCTCCATTTTGGACTGTGTAGCTCAGGGCTGTCATCGTGGTACTACATGGAACACTGCTGCTGGGCTTCGATTTTTATGAAGTCCTTGGAAAGATTTAATTAAAACTGCTTTCTAGATTTCATCTTCCTTAGGAATGGCCTTTTATTGGTTCTACCCATGGGGTACTATTTATCCAATTTAAGGCATTTAAATGCAGAATATTATTCTGGTGTATTTATTCTTTGGAAATCTGTACTACTTTTCCACCCCCCTACAAGTATTTTGTTGTTATGTGGAGCAGATGCAGGCCACATCCTGCTAATCTGCACAGCTGCGAGAGATGAGGTTGGAGCTATTTTGACGCTCTTTGGTAGTTTGTCAAAAGCCTACAGGTAACTTGGGCTCGCTGCATCTGAACATTTTAGGTATTTCTTATGGTTCTGTTACAGCTCTTCCGTACATAATGCTGCCATTTATCTTATTTGGTGTCTAACCAAATACATTTTTCTCCTTGGAGTTTGTTTGTTTGTTTTTTTTTCTAGTGTTTTCACTGAACATCTATTCTGTTTGTCCATGCAAGCTACTCACTCAACCTCTGTTGCCTGCTTGCAGGGTTTGCTTTTGAGTTGAATATTGCAGTGTTCCCAGATTGACACAAGTGCAACATGAGGACATGTCCCTTACACTGGCACCAAGATTTCTGTGTTTCTCAGTGCGCAAAATGCAGCTGGCAATTCAGACAAGCCACAAAGTTGCATGTCTGTCGCTGTGACCATAACACCCACGGCTCTCGTGCCCTGGAAATCCCTTTGTCAGACTCAGTTACCCACAGCTCATTTCTCCATACATCTCATGGTTTTGCAGTCTCCTCAGCTTCAGGGAATCTCACTGAAAACACAATTGGCATTTCTCACTGAAAATTGAGCCACAAAGAATTTCTTATGTGATCAATTCTTTTCACCCACAAAATATGACTGGCCCTTTTCCTCAGGTCCCAGTCAATTCCTCCTCACTTTGACTTGTTTCTACTTTCTGTCTTACAGTTAAAATTATAGTTAAAATTATTTATGCAGCCAGATTCCTCGGTCACATCTTGCCGTGTTCAAGGAGACCAGGTTTGCACCTCTCCTGTGCAGGATGCTTCCAAAGTCAAAAGCATTTTCTTTGAATGAAATTCCGTCCTTTTGTCTTTTAGACAACGCTTGGACACCTGCTGTTCTCCTGCTTGGTCTGTACCGGCCTGTTTCCATCTCTACCAGTCTCTTCGTCTTCTTGCCAACCATGCGGATCTTTGCAGAGGCTGGGTGAGAAGTGAGGCCGATGATGCTTTTGTACACTGGGTACATCCCCAGGGATGCAGGTAAGCAGCAGAGGTGGGGCTGTGCCCCACCAAAATAGCACGTGATGTGCTGACTGCGATGCAGCTCCCTGTCCCCCCTCTACGGAGAAATGACCAGAGTGATTCCTGATAGATATTTAATTTTGAACTTGTGTGTTTTTGAGTTATATTGTACAAAACCGTACAATAGCTCTTAATGCTTACAATATAATTTCCCTCAGTTAGTTTTCGTTTTCCAGTATGGCACTAGTTTTATACTGTTATTCATTTTATGTACTCTTTATCATATTTGTCAGTAAATCCCCAGCAGACAGAAAGCAGTGGGGTGTGTTTGCAGTACTACAGCTACCAGGGCTTGGCAAAATAGCAGTGTAAAAATCATTTGCATTAGAGCTAATAAAGACAGCTGGAATGGACCCCAAAATATGTTCAATAAACCAATAAAGCTGACTGCTGATTATACTCCTACTTCAGTAAAAGTAACTGGTTTTCATTCAATGTTTAGAGTACGGTAATTGTGTAGTGTAGTTTTTTACCCACAATTTAGATCTAATATAATGGTCAATGCCTGCCTTTAAATGCTGACAGTTTGCTAACAATTTCCAGTCTCATGCATCTTGCATTTTATTTCCTCCATATGAGGGCAGGGTGAATTTCTCAACATGTAGTTTGCCGTAACTCCTTGTAAATGTTGATTCTTTTATTGTGACCACTATAGCTATCACTTTGAGGAATAAAGGTGTTTATTTTGTTGTTTTGTTTTCTTCCCCTCCCTTTCCCACCAATTCCTGTGTTCATGGTTTTCCAAAATCTTCTGGAGTTGTCAAGAGATCATACGTAGGAAAAGGAATTTCATGAATTAACCAATTAATAGAATTATTTTAAGATCTAGATGCTAAAATGATGCTGTAGATTCTCTCTCTCTTTTCCCTTTGCAAATACGGCTTATCTACCCCATGGAAATGATTTATTTAACATACAAGTGTCAGTCCTTGAGACAATAATATACTACCAAATCTGCATGTCTTCAAAATGTGTGCTCACTCTGAAACATGCATATATTGGATTTGCATAAAAGAACATGCCTGTTTTTCTTTGTTTTATGCATGCCAGCAGTTTTTATAAAAAGGTTAACTGATAGATATTCTTAGTAGTAATGACAAATAAATAACATCTCTTTCCTGCAATACTTGACAATAGAAAGATTCTGTCCAGGATTATTATTGGACAAAAATAACGAGCAGGATTTGCCTGTACCCTGTGCCATACATGAAACAACAAATCAGTCCATACTAAGTTCATTTAGCCATATTTTATATCTTCTAGAGCTGGAATTGTGTAGCCTACAATACAATTTATATTTTATCTGTACCATCTAATTAATTAAATGGCCCCAGAGTACCAGACTCACAAATCTCGTTAATAGCTGAATACTGAAATAAAGGCTGTTCACCCCTACTAGAATAATATTTGCATATCTCCACCTGCGATGGGTAATAAGTACCTGCCACAAATCAGAATTATGAATTTTGTACGCCTAACAAAACCGCAGGGGAAATTATACCTCAGACATTCCATAATAATTGCAGCTAAGCTGTTTAGTGCCATCCACTTATTCTGCCTGAAGTGTTTAAAGCAGCAACAGTTGTAAATGAATTCAGGCATACATTCAAGAGAAAATGTTTTAAAAAGTTTTTCTGTCTTGCCATATGTAATTATCTTTATAGAAATGTTCAGCTACAAGTTATAACATGCTCATATTTAAAATTGCAAATTAAAAAGTTCTTCCAATTAAAGTACATTTTATAAGAGTGCTTTTATAAGGTTCCTATGATAACATAGGAAGCAGCTAGGGCCATGTTTATCATGTTGGTCTCCCAGAATCAGTGATCCAGTATGTGAATGACTGCAGTGAGTTGTCTGCTTTTGCAGTGCTTCTTTCCCCAATAATGTGCAGTTCCTGGGGGAGAGTTAACTGCTAGGGCTTGGACAGAAATACACTGTGATGCAGATAGTCTTTCATAGGCCAGGGAATTGGGACGTTAAAGTAGGCAGCACAAGCTGCCTCTGGCTTGTTTATTTTCATGACAGAAAAGGAAACTGCATGTGGAACAGAGCTGGGGAGGAAGAGCTGTGAGATGCTTGTGGTTCAAGCTGTTGTCTGAAAGTGTTGGGGGATAATAATATAGAAGCTAACATTTAAAATGTGGTTTGTGTTTGAGAGGGCCACAAGGCTTATGATAAGCACAGGTCCTGTTTTGCTGTCATTGTGAGGACAGCTTTAGGAATTGGAACCATCCTTTCAAGGAGTGTGTAGACAGTGCTCTAAGATATATGGTTTAACACTTAGGCTGCCCTGCGTGGAGGTATGAGTTGGACGTGATGATCCTTATGGATCCTTTGCGACTCCAGATATTCTGTGATTGGGAATCCAGGGTGTTCCACGTATGTGATATGAACCTGCTGTCTGTGTGCATGTATATCTATCACTTGTGACAGTATGCAATAGTTTCTGGTTTATCAAGAAAAGCTTCTTTGGTAGAAGTCACAAGATAGCTTGGGAAAAAAGGAAGTGTGGTTGTAGGCCATGTTGGGCCAGCTACTGAACCCCTGTCACCTCAGTCCACAATCCCTCTAGGATTACATGTGGAAGGTAGCAGTGGGGTTTGCTGCTATGTCATGAGGTGCAAATTCAGTTGCTGGTGTCCCTCAGGGCTGGCATGTGATGGTGCAGCCATGAGGAAGGCAGACTTCTGTGCAGCTGTGAAGGCTTGGGCAGCAGATTCCAGATTACCTGAAATTTCATTTTCCTGAACTGTCATTATACAAATTGGGGGAAACTCTGTCATGATCAGGAGGGGCTTATTCTTGTGGAGGGGCCGCAGCCTGGCTCCTAGATTTGTATGTCAAAGCTGCGGCCAGCACCAACCTGCAACTGAGCTCCTCTATGTCCTCACCAGCCAGGGCTGCTGGTGGGGGAGCCAGGGGCAGGCAGCACCTTTGAGGCCATAGCAATGTGTGATTTCTGTTTCACCTCCATTTCCTGATGGAAGACAGGGAAATACAGGGCAGCACCTGTCTATGTGGTGCCCCTCGTCCCAACCCACGTCTCCACAGGCCTGCAGGAGCTGTCTGGGGCCAGGCCTTTACAGGCTGCGTCAGTTTTGTTAGTACATGTTGGGCGGTTTAAGTGCATTAGACAGCAAACTGGTGAAATTCCTGCTGCTTCTTGTGATTTGAATGCGTGAATTGTCATATTACAGATTTTAGAGAAGGCAACAGACCAACAAAAATAACGCCTCCTTGCCCTGGTTCTCACTGAACATTTTGTTGATTATAAATAGTTAGGTTTCAAGTCTTTGCAACAGAGGAGGACAGAACTTAAGCTGTAGTCTGAGCCAAACACACACACACAAAAGGTATTTGTGATCACTGAAATCATCTCAGGATTTTAAGGTTACTAAGGATTTTGGTGAGTTGTTTATACAGACAACCAAACTCAGGTAAGGGCTAGGTTTAAGCCATTTATATCACTGGCTGCAATACTCTTGAATAACAAGGCTGTAACCTTGCTTTAATGCTTGCTGCCCCTCCAGAAGATGAGCAGAAGTTACAAGAGAACTATTGCTGGAGAGGCAGAAGTCCCATGTGCTGAGTCCCACTGGCAATATGCAACTCCCCAGGCAGGAGAGCCCCCGAAGCCCCAGCTTTGGTTCCTGTACACGTCCACATTTATATGCTGTGAGTGTAGCCATCGTTTTGCTGGTGTACTAGTGAAGGATTAAAAGATAATTAGGATTTATATGTGTTCAAAAGGAAGGGGCACGGTGCAGTGAGTCACAAGGAGGTGATTAAGTCAGGTTTTCTCAGTCTTCCTAGACTGACAGAGATGAGTCTGAGGGTTTAGGAAAATAGCTGATAGCCTATTACCATGATGGAAGTGTAGCTTAAGACTATATTTTATGTTTTAGAGGACTAACAGACAAGGTCCCTATGGATTTTTTTTCATATTACATAAAATGGCTATAGAAGATGAACCATAATCTCTCGCTAACTTACACATTAGCCCAGGGCAATAAAGATGTTTTTATTGGAGGCAGATTTCATGAGAAGTTGTATGGTTTTATCTTCAAATAATGTACTGTGCTGAAGGCATTTAAGTATCCTGTTGGGACACGCTGTCCTGGAAAGCCGTTACTCTCAAAAGGACAGTGAGGTCACTGGAAAACCTCTTTCTACAGGATCCTGCCCTTTCCCCTCTGCTTGTCTCCCACTCTTTGCCTTTGCTGCAAACAGAGATGAAGCCAGTGTTTCAAGCTGCCACCTGTGCAGGCTGAAGTCCCTGTTCATCCTCGGACGGATCTGTCAGCCTGACGCAGCTGAAAGGGAGGCCCTGGTCTTTCTGCTTGCCTCCTCAAGCCTTGCTATGTCTTCCTTTCTCTCTGTCTGCAGACAGTGCTGGGACCCTGCCTCTCTTCTGCAAGGTTGCAGGTCTGTTCTTCAGTTCAGACCTCCGACCTTGTGCTATTCCCAAGATTGGTAGACTGGCTCCCTGCTATAAGCTGCCACTTATGTCTCGGCTGGGAGCAATTAAAATGCTTGCCTCAACTCCTATCATCTTATCTTGATTTTTCACATCTTTTTCTCTAATCTTGACAATCAAGGCAATAGCTGCTGCCATCCATCCAAACCACCCTCTCCCTGGCATCTCATGCCAGCTAGGCAGCCTCTGTGGATGCGTCCTTCCACTACTAAATCCCTTGATTTCACTGATAGTGTAATCTGATTGTTGTCAGCCTATTCTACCACTCACCCATCGCTTGATATCAGTCTATGACCGTCTCTTGGCACCTGCTGTCATTACACAACTCTTAGATATTCCATCAAGTACCTCATGCCTTCTTTGATTCTTTTGCGTTATCTCATTGCAGTTGGCAGTGGTGCTTCATGAATATCCATAAGCCTGACTGCTAGCTGTGATTCAGCACTGCATGTTTGTCTCCATAGCTTGTACACTTGGAAGAGCATTTGCAGTTCAGGGGTCCTTTGTGCCCCTGGGGTGGTCCCTGCTCCCCTGCAGGCACTCTGCCTCTCCACTTCTGTATCTTGCTTTTCCGTTTGATTCTTATAGAAACTCAAATACATACGAAAGAAGAGTGAGCATCCTCTCTAAAGTCAAAGGCTTCAGGAAGTGGCTAATAGCAACAGAACACAGATTAAAATGGAAATGTTCGTATGGTTTTCACCACAGAGGCTGCACTCCTTACACTGCTGTGTAAATGCTGCAGTGTGTGGCATTAGCAACTGTGTTATATGACTTTATTCCCTTTCCAGCTGTATTTGTATCAGCTTGCTGTTGTCTGGAAGGCAGATGAGAAGTTGGCATTAGTGGTTTCTTTCTATAAACTATTATGCAGAGGATAATCTCTGATTGATGAGGTCATGCCCTGCTACCTTACAAAGAAACATATGTCTCTCTCCTAGATTTAAACCTAAGGCTGTACTTGGCAATCAGCAGTTTCTCATTGATTATGACTGGCAGGAATTTTTATGCTTTTTTTTGTTTATTTCCTTCATTTATCTAAATCTACCAAATATATCTGTTTAATCTTTCAATCTATAAAAAGTACAGATTGCATCTTATACTGTGCTTTAGTGTCTATGATAAAAAAGACATTTTTCCCTTTACCTTGCACTTTCCATTCATATTGTAATTTTTTGTTCCAAGCTTAAGCAGTCCACATTTCATTAAAAAAAAAACGACACTATTCATACTTCTTTCATCCCTATAAGATGGTAAAAGCAATGTTGCTTTGATGAAATTTGGCAGGTAAGAGGATTGAGTTGAATCATCTCAAACCCCTGGAGTTTTGGGCCTCCAGCTATTATGGTAGAGCAGCTATGAGTATTCAAAAATTGGTCCTTTGTTTGCACTGAATTTCCAAGCCATCTGTAGTGCACAAAAGCCACAGCTCTCTTTATAGTTCAGAATGAATATTTAAAAGTTCAGTTTTAGATTTTATTTGTAGCACTTCAGATCTATCTATCCCATCTGTCTCATGTCTCAGCACTGTGGCATTAAACTGTACTTGGTGAAGTCAGAACTTGGTGTTAGAATTTAAGGTAAATGTTTGTTCCTTTTCATTTTGTGATAGAGTATGCACATGCGTAATCAGGATGTGCACAGAGGACTGGTAACACGTGCTTTTTATTCATATACTGTAAATTATTATTAGAATATTAACAAGCTGCTGGACATACCAGGTTGTACAGTCTGAACATTGTAGTTTAGGTTCCATATACATGTGCCTGGGCTGGCTGAGAAGCTGTCCTAGGGCCATGCGTGGAGCCTCTGCCTTCACAGTGTGCCTAGGTCGTGACAGGTGCCCTCAGGCAGGGAACATTCAAGGATGTGTCATGGGGAGTGGGGACTTGTGCCGGCTGGTGTGGAGGTGGCCATAAGAAAGGGGGGTGGAACTGCTCATTTCAGATGGTGTTTGTGTGCTGCTGTATATGTGCCTGCCCATTTCATGGAAAATTTAGCAAGCAACAACAGTGTGTCCTTAAATCAAAGGAAAATACCTCCTTATGGTAATTCTGTAGATTAGCATCATCTGCTTGAACCAGATCCAGTATTTTGTGTTTAAACCATAGTTGCATCTGTCAACAATATGCTATTTTTTTCTTTGTGTTTAACCACAACTTGAGGTCACCTATTCTGAGTCGGTGGTATGAGAAAGGAAGCACCGTATCTTTCATAAAAAGTGGGAATCGTCTACCTCTTATTAAGGCCTCATTCAATTCTGGTAAATTGTTCATCCTTTATTTTCATTCTGTCCCATCCTGAGTTGAAGTAGGATGTGTGTTAGACTCCTGATGTGTAAATGGATCACTACACTTAAAGGAGCTCTTCTCTTCAATAAATAAATATATATATTTATATTTACATATATGTCTGTAATCTCCATCTCTCCATTCATTTCTGGGGAAAAAAAGACGAAAGTAATCTCTTCTATGTAGACTGGTTATTAACCATCCTTTTTTAAAAAAAGCTGTTGTTTTTACAGCCTTGAGTGCTTCAAGTCTGAAATTACATTAAAACAGATGATTGTGGAAACACTTCTCTATTCAAACAGGGTCTGAAACATAGCAAAGATGTTTCAATTCACCATGTAAAATCCATGTAAAATCTGTCCTGATGGCTGTTGTCTTTGTATGAAATGAAATGAATGAAGGACTTCAAGTGTTCAACCAGGCCAAGTGCAAGGTTCTGCACCTGGGTTGGGGCAATCCCAAGCACAAATGGAGGCTGGGCAGAGAATGCATTAAGGGCAGCCCTGCGGAGAAGAACTTGGAGGTGTTGGTTAATGGTTGGTTAACTCAACATGAGCCAGCAATGTGTGCTTGCAGCCCAGAAAGCCAACCATACACTGGGCTGCATCAAAAGAAGCATGGCCAATAGGTCAAGTAGAGAAGTTACTGTTTCTTCTAGTAGTTCTCCCCCTCTTATAAGGAGGTCTGAGTCTCGCTACAAATCATAGCAGAGCATGGTCAGAGGGGCTGATAAGCTGGGGATGCAGTTCTGCGGTTCACATCTCCATGATGCTGGCTGCGCATCACCAGCATCCCAGCAGTCGTGAGAGCTGGACTGCTTCGTGGGCAGTGGGGAGCAGAGGCAGTGGCTGCCCCTCTGCCCAGCACAGCCTGGGACCTCAGGAGCTGCCCGCAACTGGGGCTGGCCTCTTCAGCAGTTACTCAATTCCAGATTAGAGAAAATAATCCCCCTTCCCCTTTAAAATAATATGCTTCTTATTTCCAGAGGCCTCAGCCACCTCTGCTAGCACTCTCTGGGAAATAAACAGTCGCAAAAGTGAACTTTTTTGGTGCATTATATCATCCGACACTGAAGTCTGTGCTCTTCCCATGCAAGAGTTCCCATAGCTTTGAACAAGCAGCCCTATGTAAGCACAAGAATTTGACTCCAAATGTTGTTTTGATTATTTTGAGCAAATTTTTTTTGTTTGCACTTCATGACAGACTGAAAAATACACACAGGTAAAATCATATACTGTGCCTGTAGCATTTCTTACTGACACCACTTCAGCTCACATGGCTGCAGCAGTAGCACACATCTGAGAAGAGCTGGTGCCACATGTGTAGGTATTGTATGAGACTGGGAAGGGGACTGTGCTAGAGGTGAGGAAGGAAATGTCTTCATAAATACATTTCTTGATGGCAAATTGCTTCTTGTCAATGGGCATCTGTTTTGTAAAAGTTCAACCTCACTGTACGTTCATATGGAGATGAGTGAAGTTTGAACTTCAGATTCTAAAATCCAAGCTAGAAAGAATTTAGAGGTAGGTGAAAAAAACAATTCAGCTGTTAGTTTCCTTTCCTTTGGGAAATTCGTGGGGCAAATGAAAGAATTTATGGAGGAAGGGAATGAAAGCTCTTCTAGCTGGTGGTCTGAGTTAATTTTTTAAAGACAAATTGAAGAATGTTGTGTTTGTTAACACAGGGCTAGCGATGGTTAAATGAACACCAGATATTTGCAAGACTTTTTAAGTCAGGGACACAGTCAAAAGAAAGAAAAATCGCACTAATTTCCCTGTAATAAAATCTCTTGGTGGAAAACTTAAGTGAGTCTCAAATGGAGTCTTATGAAGAAGACATTCACATGAAACCAATGATGACAAAAAGTCTCTCTGGGGAGCTCTATACCCTTTAGGCTCCAGCTGCCCTACCTTGCCCTCTTGGAAAGGCCTGAAGCTCCCCGGCAAGCAGCCAGGTCTCTGGCAGCATCTGGCAGCTTTTGGTCTATGGCTGACTAATAATCCCTTGAAGTCTCCAGGGGAGCCTGCAGTCTCAGGAAAAAAAAAAAAATATATATATATATAATTTTCATTTATTTTTTATAAAACCTTTGTTCCATGGAGATGCATGACTTGAAGCACTGTAAATCTTTATTCTATATAATATTGTAATCCTTTCTCTTTGTGTATAAAAAGTTGCATATTTCCTGTGCTGTGCCCGTCTACCCTGAGCAATGAAGTTCCTTCCTCAACAGTAGGTCAGCAGGTTGGAACTGCTGCCTGTGCTGGGTTGCAGCCTGCCCGTTTGTGCAGCAGTCCAGGGCTGTTTGCTTTTTCTTCTGCTCCTCAGTGCATTTAAATATGAAGATGGGTTTGGTTCTAGTCCAAGATTTCTAAGAAAGGGATCCTAAAATTAGATGCATACAAAAACACTGAATGCACAACATTTTTGACTGGCCTCAGAAAAGCTGTCCAAGAGCTTCAATTTCTTAAGATAATGGCAATTTTTTTAAGGCATATCAAGCATTGATGTAGTAACCTAGTTTCAGACATCCAGTCTTGGATCTGGACCTGCACTCCTATAGGTACACAGTGGGACTCCAAGCTTTAGTCTGTCTAAGCAGAAAGATGATGAAATAGGGTTTTTGCTCATTCAAGTACATGTGTGCTCTCAGTCTCTTTCTGCACACAACAGGAACAAGCAGACAATACTAGTGTTTTGCATCAAGTTCATGCTGGTTGATGGTATAATCCAGCTGCTTCAGTGTAAATCAAAAAAGATTTTGAAAATGTGCAGGTATAAAATGCTGACAGAATGAGCATTTGAAAATACGGCAACTGCATGATCCGAAGAGAATATTTGATCTGAATGTGTTGGTTAATACCGCCACATCCTTTGGCATTGCTGTGGTGCAGAAATGAGTCTCTCATATGGAGTTAGAGCTAGGTGTGCCTTGGAGACCATTGGGGCTTTACCTGGGCTGCAGGTTAGAAAGCAGCACTGCAGCAAGCCTGGTGCTTGCCGTCAGAACTAAATTAAAATAAAACAGCAATTGTTTTGTCCATAGTTTATCCAAGTTATGATTTGGCTTTGCCCCTAGCTCAAACTTTGTCTACCTGCAAGCTTTTAATTTGGTCCTTTTGCTGCTCCTGGTGTCTGAGGGCTGGGGCTGCAGCTCAGCTGCTGGGGGCATTTTGGAGCCAGCATCTCTCCCGTCCCTCCCTGCGCAGCTGCTGGGCGGGTGTCCCTGCTCCCTGACCTCAGCTCCGCCAGCACCTTTGCTCACAGTAGGTGCTGCAGGACCGAGGTGTCTCCTGGCTAGTGGATGAGTTGTTTCAGAGGAGCTGCTTTCCCTCTGGCCAGACTGGCTGCACTGCCTGGGTTCTGCAAGGGAAGGAAAGACCCTCCTCAAAGTGCTGACTCTCTTTCTGGGGCCAGCTGGGGATGCTATCTTAGCAGCTGGAGATCCCCTACTGCACACAGCAGTCAGCATCATGGATCACCCCTGGCGAAGCTATGAGTGCAACCAGTTAGAGCTAGAGGATGAAGATAGCTATCTGTTAAATTCCTGCTTTAACAAGCAACCTACAGCCTTGTGAGGTAGCTCCTCATCCTGTCTTCAGCACCACTGAACTGCAAGGAGGGCTGTGGGTTAGGAGGCAAACCCTCCTTGGCCCCCTCAGCAGCCCAGGTCGCTGTGCTTTTTCCTGTGGAGGAAGGGTGGACACACCAGCTGGAGTGACCCACGTCCCTAGAAGAAGAGAGCCAGGAGCATGGCTCCAGCTGGGACACAGCAAAAGAGGCAGGTTGAGCTCAGATGCTGCTTTTTCAGTGTTTTGTTAAGCCAACATACACTCACCCTGTGCATAGTTGTGAAAAAGCTAAGATAGAAGGAGCAAGGGCAGGGATGAACTCCATCACTCCAGGTTATTGATACATTTATTTATTTATTTATTTTACTTCTTTTAGCCATGACTTTGAGAATGGGGAGGGCAGGTCAGATGTCTGTCCTTCTGCGTGGACCAGCACACAGCCAGAGTGACACCCATAGCTCCACCAGTGCTTGCTGCCACCAACCTGCTGGTTATCATTCTCCTGCGTGAGGAAATTTTGAAGATCCTCTCAAAGCGAAGATAATGAGAGGTATGCAAACAAAGAGGTACGTTTGAAGCTCCAGCATTAAGATGCTAAGTAACCAGTAGTTTGAGCTGCAATCCATGGGTTATTATATATATATTTTTTTACAGTCAACTTTTCCCTTTTATAGCATGACCGATGCTCGATGCCCTATAGCCACAGTTTAAATGAATATTCATGTAAATTTTGAAAAAGAGTAAATTATAGGGACAATGGGATATTGTTCGTCTCTGGTTAACTCTGGAAACATGAACGTATACCTCAAATCATGTGGTTTTCATAGGACAGTTTATGAAATTGCAGAGAAGCATATTCAAATATTTACTTGTTTTATAAATGCAAAGAGATTTTAGATTGTATATCAGCTGAACTTGCAGGATTCCATTAGGCTGCATATATGCACTTGTTAGTCCTTAAACTAGTAAGATGTCATTAAAACATTCATTGACATAGCCACTGTCTACTTTAGCTAGACCTTCAGCATTACTAATTCAGGTCTTCCTGCATTTGCATGCAGCACCTCAGCTACACAGCTTTAATGCTGTTCTCTGTTTTGTTCTGCTGTCAGGTATTCAGCTCCAGTGTTGTCCTCACTGAAAAATTTCTATATTACAGCTCTGAATACAATCTGTTTTGTATGCTCATGAGCTAGCTCTAGGACTTGAAAAAAACTGTTTTATATTCCACACTGGTTAATTTTTCATTTCTCTGGTACCTTGGTGAAAAGTAGTCAACACAGTTAACAATACATGTTGTGCAACAATAAATATTTTATTGGATATATAATCTGCACAATTTACAAGTTTGATTTTTCTCTGGGAGTCTGAATAAATCTATAATTTTGAATATTTGGTGAAAACTCATTTTTTTATAGTACATTACACAATAATCACTAAGCAACATATGATTGACTTTTTAATCGGAGGTATAGACATTACTTTCACTTTTTTCCTAACGTTGCTCGACTCTAGTAAAGCTATTTTATGGGAAGGATGGGCTCAGCAAGAAGTTTGGAGGTTTCATTCTGGGAACAATATATAATACATATGCTAGTAAATTTTAGTGTATGCCTTATACAAGATAACTTTAAGAGGGATTTTTAAAAATATGTCTCAATACATATATATATTTATCTATGATTTTGATATATTGTTAGGGTTTGTTGTGTTTTCTATTTTACTGTGTTGGAATTAATGGATTTACTTAGTTGTGTCTAGTTTGTAGCTATTACCCATGTTTTAAGCCCATTGTAATAAAGGAACAAATTCTGTTCTTTTCTACTCCCGTGTTTCCACTCTACACTTACAGGTTTGTTTTTGTTCATGGTTTCATATATAAAAATGTATGGCTGGAGTTGCTGTTTGCTTTCTGTATGTATTAATAGATTAGGCTTTTACTGTTGCACACACGTAGAAACTGTGCTTGATCTGGGAGACAAAAAGATAAATGGCTCCATACTCAGGGTATTGAACTCCTATCACTATATTGTGATATATTAATTCTTCTTTAATATATTTATCCTCACTGTGTGCCTGTGAGATAGGGCAGCTAAGTCATGCTTATCTCAAAGATGTGGGATTAAGCCACAGAAAACCCTAAGCAAGTTGACTAAGGCTGCACAGGATGTTTTTAGCAAAATAGTGAATGATCATAGCTCAGAGTAGTGATGTTAAGTATGGGATCATTCATCTTCTGTTCCAAAGCTTCAGCTCTTATTCAGAAGCTATGCTTTATTTTTGCTTAAATAAAATTCTATTTGAAATAAAGCAACAGTTGTGAATAGGAGTATCATGGTCTGCAAGCCAACAGGGATTTTAAATACCATGTTGTGTACCAACAATACCAGTTGTGTAATTCCTCATTGTTTTTCCCTCATATTTTTGCCATTTTGGAACTATTGACCGAGTCTCTTGATGGTGCATTAGCTCCTATTTGAACATAAACAAGATTAAGAAAAGATGATGTGGCAGCTGATGACTGTGGGTGGGTTTCAAACACATAAATTGAGAAATATTTCATGACTTCCTAAGGATGAGCTAAAAAAGAGAAGATGGACAATGCGTATCAGAGAAAAGTTACCCAAAACAGTTGACTGTGTTTAGGCTCTTTAATACTGTTCAGAGAGTAGAAATGAAAGCTCAGGTGCTTGAACAGTTTGAAATTAGGCTGTTGAATGCTTTCAGAAAACAGTTTGTGATTAAAGCAGGTCTGTGCGGATTCTAATGTTTGTTTCTGTGATAGAAACTCACTCGTATCTGGTAGTGAATGCATTTGTTCCAGAACTGTTGACCCTAATACCAATGCATGTTTGAAAAATTGTATTAGCTCATGGTTTAGAATTCTCGTGTATTATAGGAACTATCACTTGTTTCTCCAGATGACAATGAATGTATTTGCTGTTGACCAAAATAAAAAAAAAAAAGTGATCTTTATTCTTGTAATGGAGAACTTTAATACTGCTTCTTTTAAATGTCATCCACCTTCCCAATATCTCTCTTTTCCACCTTATCTGCACTCAAAAACTCAAGATGAAGTAACCTTACTGAGCACAAACAGTTCTTGAAGTTTCATTAACCTCCTCTTGCCTCTTTGTGTGTGCTTAGTGACTAGAAGATCTTTACAACCACTTTAAAAGTGATTATTGTTCTGACAGTATCCTCTGTGAGGCTTGCTGTCTTGCTGTTGAACTGAATGGGTTGTGCACAGGACATTATCTTGTGTTTTAGCTAAGAACTGTATGACAGAGATAAAGGAATTCAATCATCTTGCTATGCTAAATAGTACAATTTCTTTGATTTTTAGGCTCATGGATCTTCATGTAAAACTACTTCTGTGATTTCTTCTTCCTTTGCTATCGCTGTTTTTGTCTCCCATCTTCCTTTCCCGGTTCTTCCTTCTCCGTGTTTAAAGATATGGCTGTCAGTGAGCTGCCCCTCGCTTATCATCCGTAAACCCACCTTTCAGAAAGATCTACCTGTTTCCCATGTCTGAAGTCAGTAGGAGTTAGCCTTGTCATCCTTTATGAGAGCCCCATCATTGACTATAACCCCATGGTTGACTGCTGTGTTATGCAGAATGAGGCAGGCTGCGAGGATGTCAGATGCAGTATTGAGTCTGTGCTTTGACAATTGGAAAAGACACTGAGAATGAGATTTCACAATCCCAGAAGACCTTCGAATGATCAATGAATTCTGAGTAAGTGAACTAGTAAGTGAACTTCTGCTGGTATAAGGGCAAAATCAAATTAGATCCATCAGCTGTTTCTGTCCTGGATAGCCACTGTCACCTAGAAATTACACAATAAAGAAGTAACTAAATCTGATGTATGAGACAGGGGATCAATGATGTGTTGGAATAAATGCAATGTAGCAGTAAATCAACCACCTAAAATATAAAACATATTCTAAAATATTGCCAATAAGGAGACATTTGCTATTTACAAAATTTGTGAATATTAGTACTCAGCAGACTGTTTGGGGAATAAATTCTGTTCAAAGTTCACTTAGTAAACTACTGATGTTCCCAGTCTGCGCTTTGATGCACTAATATGATACAGGCTCATCACATTACAATGATGTGAAAACGCTTGTCTCGTTATTAATAATTGACAGAGCACATGATGTTATTCACTGCAGGAGCCTATTAACTGAGCATTGGCAGCAGGATACAATTGGAGGGAATAGTCTATCCTTAAATATGAAGTAAAAGTCACCAACTAACTCATGTAGTTTCTGTTCAGCTCTTGGGACAGTGTCCATCTGCCACAGTGGGAGCAGATTGCTACACCTGATCTGGAGAACACCTCAAAGTCTCTACCAGACCTGGGAGTGCCTCTGTTGCCCCAATTTTTGCATTTATTAGAGGGGGAGAATTGGTGCAATTAGGACTGAAGTGCAGCCCCTGCCTATAACTAGCAGTTACTAACTTGTGCTGAGGTATTACAGAGAACACCCAAGGACTGAAGCCACTTGTGCTTGCCTGTATGCTGTTATTCACTGATGTAATGCTTGCTTCCCCCTCTGCCTGACGTGCTGCTGATGAGGGTCATGAAAGAATCAGCTGACTAAGATCTGGCAAGGACTATGGATTGAGGAATTTGAAGTCCTAATTCATTGCTCAGATCCGAATTATCATCTTCACCCACATCCTAAGTTATTATATCAAGAAGTAAGACCAAGGTAATTCTTAAGGTAATTCTTTTTTTTTTTTCTAAGAAAAAAGATGATATTCACAACTTGAAGATTTTTGGTCCTTAATTGGTTGACAATCAATCTACAATTGTTCTTGGTTCTTCAGGGACGAGAAAACCTAAAATATCCTGTTTTATCATTAAAATTAACAGATTTATAGAACTGGTATTTTGTAATCAGTATAGCCTGTTGTCCCAAGTGGCAGGCAATATTGATGACATGTCTGCAAAAAGGGGGTTAGATGTACAAAAGTGCTGTATTGTAGCAGCAGTATTGATATCAGTGAAATGGAGCATTTTGTGGCTGTAGGGACCTTGGGAACGGATGTGATCTTTTTGTTTTGTGTGTATGTGAGTTTCTCTTTCAGGTTAATCTTATTTATAAACTATCAACTTTATGTCAATTAACTGGCAAGATGAAATTTTTTCCAAATAATAAAATTACAAGAGACTTGTGGACAGTACTGAGTTACAGCATCTATGGCATCTCATTATGATGTAGCAAAAAGTCCCTTAACGATATAGTATATTCAGACCAAACATATTCTTCCTCAGTTCTGTCCTTAATTAGCAACTAAAAGATAAACAATTTTGCTGTCATTGCAGCACGATAACAATCCGGGCAAGGCAATGCCCAGTGAGCCTTGCCTTAAATCCTGTAGCACTAAATGTTCAAACAAATGCCCCCACCCCCACTCTTTACTTTGATTTATTAACTTGAGATGAATGATTTGGCTGTCAAAGTCTGTCAGTGCCATGCAATGAAAATAAAATCAGTGGCAATGCCCCGTGTGTGAAGCCACTCAGGGTATGTAGCCTTAGACATTAGCACAGAGGCTCCAATCCTAGCCCGCTCCCCACCCCCATTCATTAGCTTTCTAAATCCTCCTGTCTTTGTGGAATCACTGCAGCAAGTTGAAAATGATATATGTAATGAAAAACCCTGTCTGCCTAGTGCAGGGAGGGTGGAGAAAAAGACTGTGCTTGGCAGTCATTGCTGTGCTGATTCCAGCAACGATTAGTGCAGACTTTGTTAGGAAAGCTCACCAAGTGCAGAATATTAAGGCACAAAAGGGAACCTCATTGTTTCTAGAGATTTCTGTTTGCCTGCCTGGTTTTGTTTCCCCTTTCGGTGCTGTGACCAAATGTGCTTAGAGCCTTTACTGGGAGAGAAATGCGAATGTTTTTGATGCTCTGTTATAGTTTGGGGCTATTTTCAATATTATGCTATAAATACTTTGTTATCTTTTCAGTATGGGTACCTGAGGAGCAGAAAACCACACAGATTCTGTTTCACGTGCAGGCGGAGAGAACAGCATGGCATTGTATTGCAGTGTGGTTCAACTCAGTAAATGAGTGTGGGAAAATACCGAAGGATAAATATTTGTGTTTTCGTGAACTATGTGCACACAACAATATTAGTTATTTAAAAAATGCTTTATACTCTTTGCATGATACACTAGATTTGATTTTTCAGAGGGACTGGATTTCATAGCACTAGGTCAATGAGAGTGTGGGTGTTCAGCATCTCTGAACACCAAGCTATAATTGTACTTGATAAGCCAGGGTAAGGGACCTAGATGTTTAAAAATCTTGTGTACAACAAAGGAGTCAAGCAGATCCTGCTTTACAAGGTGAAACAAAACATATCTCATAACTATACAGCAGTGGTTATTTTCTTGGTAGAAATGTAAATTTATTTTAGTCCAGATGCCATGTAAGCTAACAGGCCAGTAATGCAGCTTCAGGGCTTGAAGCTCTGTGGTCATCACTTCGGTTTCAATGAATTTATGTACAAGATGTGGTTTGAGCACAGAAGGTTTGGTGTATTTGCATTCACACATACTCCAACACGGTCTTCCTTCAGGTTTCTGGGCCCAGTTTTGCCTGTTTCTGAAGCTCTTTTGTGTCACTGGACAGAGCCAGATGCTATTCTTGACTGCTGGACTTTATAGTCAGATAGTGTTGTTAGAGATGCTTTGTTTAACAACACAAAGACTTGGTATTTGTCCCATATATGGCATATAATCCAACTGTTGTTTGTATCCTGGTATACCTAGAGGTACCCATAGAGATAAAACTGTGCTTAATGCCCAATGTGCTGGAACCTTGTATTATGAAAAACTCCTTGTCCGAAAGTGTGTTATATTTTCAACTGATGTGATGTGAAAAAGTCAGGAGGAAGGAAAATGGAAAGCATGGAGAAAGGAAATTAGTTGCCCAGGTTCTGGCAGCTGGTTTCAGTTTGTAATCCAGTCCCTGAGCAATGAATCACACTGCTTACCAAAGGCCAATTTGTGGAGGAATGAGCTCCTACTGGGAAGCAATGGGCTAATTCATGCCTATTGACTTCTCTGCCAGATCTTCTCTGTCTTGGCTTTGTGGTGCACTTTACCACTCAGCACAGCATCCAAAAATATTCACAGCATAGCTCAGAGGTAGCAACAGTCTAGGAAAAGGCTGCAACTTACCTGTTCTTAGTGTGTTCTGGATGCATATGTACAAACTCATTGAGATGTCAGAATATTAAAAACAACTACAGCTATGTTTGATTAATGTCTTTCTCAAAATCCATCTCAAGTAAGACAGCCTCAGATATTAAAATTATAGACATGTAGTGATAATCAAAGGGATGCATGTTTTTAGGATATGAGAACTTTGGACTAAATGTGCTGAATCTTGGAGTGCCAACTGTTTCTCTTACTCCAACGTATGCTTTTACTTCTGCGATCTTAGCGTTGGGCTTTCTGGACCTGAAGGTATTGTGCTTTTGTTACAATTCACAGTCAACTACTACTGAGGAACAGTTTGTTTGTCCTTTTGAATTGAGCAAATATGGAAAGAGTTTTGCTTTCAAGTTCTGCCTTTTAAACTATTCTGATGTCTAGTAGAGATTCCTTTAAAAGGATTCACTCTTGTCAAAGTAGTAAGTGTCTGAATACACTGTCTGTGCTGTATGCTTTCCTTCCAAATGTAATTACTTCATTACATATATTAGACACCTGAAATTTTTGCTTTGAATAAAAACATCAAAATTGTTTATGCCAAATGGTTTCAAGTTCTGGCTCCTACTTTCTGAGGACCATAGCATGTGCTGCTCTGTTGTCTTTTACCTTTCTCCACTGACAATTATATATAAAATAGCCAGAGAGAAACAGACGACAGCCTAACAAAAAGTCCAAACTGTGCAGTGTCCTATCCTCCAGCCCCGAGTCTCTTGTTCTACCAAAACTCTTTTGCTCTCCCCTTTGATTCACACAAATCTACCTTCAAAACATTTTCAAACCTACCTTTTCAAACATTGCAGTGCATTAAACACTACAGCAGATGGTGCTTTTTGATGATGCCTTTCTACATGAAGCAACATTTTGTAGTGTATGCTGCATTATCAAAAAATCAAACATGTAATTATGCAAATATGTATGCCTTTATAATAATCAAGTTTTATTGTAAATGGTTGATGCACATCAATTTGATCCTGTAGTGCTGCTTTAAGTGCAGTTTAAGTGGCTTTTCAGTGTACCCAGAGGCAACACAAATGCATCTCTGGAATATTAATAAAATCCTGAATCTTTGAGACACCAACTGGTACAGCATTGCTTATACTGATTGAAACTAAATGCTAATCCTTTCCTTTATTTAAAAAAAAAAAATCCCCTTTGTTATTTAAAACACTGATATTAGTGCGATATGAAGGGCCATTTTATTTTAAATTGTATTGTAATGTAGTTGTTAAAATAATGTCTAATCATACTATATTCAGATTCCACAATGTAAATTTGATGAGACATGAATCCAATCATTGTAAGTCCATGAATACAGAGATGTATTTTAATATGTCCAGTTTTTCTAATTCTGTACATTTATTAAGGAAATATCTGTTTTCAGGTTTCAATACTGAATGCTAGAGCTTCCACGTAACCGATTGCTGAATGCTCACTGGAGACGGTTTTGCTCGTGAAATTCAATAAGCTAAATACTTATGAAAAAAAAAAGCAAGGATTTTGACATCCATAATGAAGTGTAAACTTTATTACTGATCTGATCCTGGCTTTTATCCGTTGGTTAACTTCATTGGTCTAATGACAGCCATCTCTCTGAATGCACACATACACATTCTGCTGCTGTTTGAGTAAGCAGATGGGCTGTGGATACAGATAAACCAAGACTGTAAATTATGTTTTGCCTGGTGGTTCCTCCTCTTCTGAAAAGCAGAACACAAAAGAAGGAGATTGCATTGCTCGTGGGGAGAAGGCAGTAGCTACATAATGTCCTTCTTACCAGTTCTGATAGGCTGGATGCTTATGTTTGGGCTTGCTATATATAGCGGCTCCGTTAACCTGAAGCCAGGTTCAGAAGGTAAAGGATGTGTATGTCTCGTTGCTCTTCTCAGGCTTTCCCCAGAACTAATTTTCTGCAAACTTGGTGAAGCTGTATAAGTTGGGCTTTTGTTCTGTAAAAAAATCTGTCTTGATTTTTGGATCTCTATTTTTAATTTACCTTCTTTACTCTCTCTTTGCCTGCTGATATTTATATAGCACCTCACTAGTTTCTGGCTCTACCCTTTGTCCTTTCCCTGCTTCCTTTCAGCATTATTTTTTATTTTTAACTTCCTCTTTGTGATTGTACTTCAGCCCTTTTCATTTTTTCCCCGTGGAGGTTTGCCTTCTCTGTCAACCTTCTGCTCCTCAGATTTTTTTTTCCAAGTGTTTCTCAGTTTCCCCACTTGGCTCCGCAGTCCTTCCACGTGTGCTTATTTCCCCATTCCTCTTCTGGTTTCCATGTTTCCCTTCCAGGGTTTCTTTGCCTAATCTGTGTTTATCTTTTTATTTTCTCCCTGTTTTTCTCAGTTCAAATTAGTTTAAAATATTGCCGGAAAAGCTGCTCTTGTGAAAATTTATCCAGATTGCTCTCGGAGCAGCTGCTGTCCTGGCATTTCCAATACTGAGTCAAACCTGAGCCTAGAGGATAGGAGGTCCTTAAAGGATCAAAACTCAGCTTCAGAATACTACCCAAAATATTGGCAAGCTGAACGTGAATATAAAGCCACAGCCGACAGCATCTAAAACCTTCCCAGTTTTGACATGATCTGGTATTTTAAGGGTGTGGGTGGGTTTTTTCTCCTCCCCTGAAAGAAGGGATTTCTTTATCCGTATTTAGCATTCTTGTGAGACTGAAGAAGGGGAGAGACATCATGCATCTTGTGAAGGCACCAGGGCTCCTAAAATTCGCAGTACAATTTTCCATATTTTCTTAATGCACATCTCATAAATCCTAATTTTTGAAAAGCTATTGTGAGAAAATTCTGGGTCAATAAACTGCCTTCTCATACTGAGAGAGAAGGTTGCTTAGAGGAATCAGGAACAGCTGAGATTTTCTGAAGTGAAAAAAGCTCTCCAGGAATGTCACATTTACATAAAATTATAAAAATAAAGTATATAGAGATACTGATCTGTAGAAATAAATACTATTGCCTTCGAGTGTTGTAATTTCATTCTCATGTATGCAAACCTGAAAGTAAAAGTGATTAGCAATGAAAATGAAACTTGCTGACTTGCTTTTTTTATCAGCTGTGAACACTCTCTGAACTTTTTTTGCTCTATATTTCATTATCTTAACTGACATTTGTTAAGTTACTTGGTTTTTAAAAGCATATCTTAACCAGATAGTAGCCCTTTAAGTATAAATCCTGTATACCTGTAGCACTGAACCAAAGAAGCTGCCTGAGTAAACTTATTTGATTATTCACTGAAGAAAGGATCTAATTGTTGAAGCTCAATGGGCAAATGGTTTTCATCAGTTCCATAAATCTGTTTGTATATGAAAAATCTATAAGTACTATTACCTTTTGATTGCATTTAATATTCAGAAACCAAACAATATGCTGCTCAGCTTCTGATTTTATTTCAGTTGTATGGCATTTCAAGCTTAATTTAAACACAGTAATAGCAAAATCTACATCCAATGCCTTGATTTCAATTGCAAAGCAACCTAGAGAATCATATATTTTAAGGAAGTTTTGTCTAAAAGGCTCCATATCAGTGCGTGCTTCAAACATACTTTGCTGAAGTCTTATTTGGGGCAAACCATTAACTAGAAATCCATAGTACTTTAACATAATTTCGCACTATTAAAAATGAACTAGAAATACAAGGCGATTTTAAATATATTACTTGTAGACTTGTAAGTAAAAGTATCTTTTGAAAGAAAAATCTGAAGAATATTTTGAATGGGTGGAGTTTGGTATATAAACTTAAAATATTGTGGGATACGATGTTCTGCCATTTAATTGACTGCAAATTTCAACCTTTTCTTTATATAGTATTTCATGAAATGTTTGAATTTCTAGGCTACATTAGTCACATAACAGTGAATAAACCATGAAGAAAGTAAACTCAGTAATTGCCAGTGTTTTGTTCCATACATGAAAACATCTGATTACCAATGGAGCTAGCAATTTGATGCAAAATCACATGTGAGCGAAGAAGCTTAGTTCAGGCACAAGTGATTTTAGTTCTAGCTTACATCCAGTAGTGTATAGGATCTCTCTTCCTTGGTTTTTCTTTCAAATCTGCTTCCAGACTTTATACTCAGTTCTACATACTCTGGTGGTCTATGTTAGACTGCAATTGTATATGAGTTATATGTTTTAAAAAGAAAATGAGTAAGGTTTTAATGTGGTTAGACTTTGCAGAGCCCAAACCCTGAGGAATCACCCTTCTCTGATTAGCACAATGTAAAATCAGGTCTTAGACTTATGGTGACAGTATCTGGGATCTTTCCAGCGAATGCTCAACAAGCTCAGTTGAGGAACTCCTTACAAGACCTTCAAATGAACATCAGTTCTTATTATTTATTTTAGTGGGCTGAAATGCTTTAGCTCTGACCATTTATGAATAAATTTACTCTGTTGGGGGATAACTGGATTCAAAGCCTACGTTGTGTCAGTGCAGGTGTTTTTATGTGAAGGTGGCAGGCATAGCGACTGCGTTGAAAATAGGACTATTATTTAGAGGGGAAAAAAGGTAAAGGAAGACACTAAAACAAAACAACTGATGAACACTACTAACTCCGACCCTTTGCCATTTCCCTCTTCATTCACATTTTTCCACAGATAAATTTAAGAGAAGTTGAAATCAAGATAAATTTACTGTTCTCTATGGAGAAATTTAAGTGCAGGAATACATTGCTTTGTACTTATTACTTCTATTCTCATTTTATATACATTATTTACAGGTGCACTGTAACAAATCTTTGTCATTAAAACACTGTCTGTAAAAACAAGAATAAAACTGTTTTCTCGTTTTTGCAGTTTTCCAATATATTAATCTGTCACCAGAGCTCCACGTGAAGTCCTCTGCTGTTCCTTCATCCGACCGGCAGTGCGACAGAAAGGCCTGGAGCTGGTCGGGGCCAACCCCAGGCCTGAGTGCTGGGTGCGCAAGCTATCCCTGCAAGACTGGCAGGTTTGTTTATTTTTCCTGATTTTATCTTTTTTTTCCTTTTTTTTTTTTTCTTCCCTTTCCTTCTGGGTTTGTAGTAGAGGTCTGTATCATACAATTTGTAGGACCAGTTGCAACCACTCGTGCACCTCAGCTAATAAGGAAACAAGCAAACCAAATTTACAGGAGCTAGTTAAATAGTCCTTAAACTACATCTGCTCCAGACTGCGTTCATGAATAAGCGTACTTTTTTAATAAGATGTTGATCCTGCCATTTGCATGTATGAGTGATTGTCTGAGAGCTGTGAAGTCCTGCTGAGAGCAGGGGAATTTGCCATGACATTCTGCCTATGAAGAGAAAAGTGTAACATCTGTTTTTTAAAAACTGTGGTTAAAATTAAAGTTCCTTGAGAATTTTTCAATGAAATAGTTTCTCAGGAAGAAATCATTAAAGCCAAACTTTGTCAAGCACATGTCCCAGAACAGCCAGCTATCTAGTGCTGCCTAGCATATTGGCAAGTGATGAAATCCAGACACGGTTATTTCAGTTGCAAATGGATGGCTTTGCAGTAGTTGTGCTGGTTACTGAGGGACAGCGCTTTCTCACTTTTGGTTTGAAAGTTGAAAAACCTGAATTTTATTCTCAATATAGCTCTGAAACAAATATCAAAGCCTCTCTTAAGGAACGGAATCCCTTTATTCAGACTAGTCCTGCATTTCGAGTCTTGGGCCTGGATTTTCTTCTGATCCTGAAATTCTGATGAAATTTCTAGATGTGTTTGTTGCTGTGCTATTAAAAAAACATAGGTTGGATTTCAATGAAATTTCTAACGCTACTTTGCTGAGGAAGGACTACACTTCCGGGAAGTGGACCTACAACATTTATTTGGCAAACTCTCACTTTGCACCATCAGATTTTAACTTTGAATTTTGCAGTAGAGTTTTTTTGTCGTGTTGCCAAAAGAAATGAGACCTGTGTGGGTGAGCTGATTTTCTTTGTTCCTCTCTTCCAGCACCTTCTCTCAAATAACTGTTGAGCCAATTGGCCAATTTCGATCGAGTTTGATGAAAAGACAAAGTTGTAAGAGACATTCAGTTTAGGAAGAAAACAGCTGCCTGTATACATTTGAGGGACCCAAATTAATGATTTTACTGAGGAAAAGTGATCTAAAAGCCAAGAGCCAGCTCACCAGTCAGCCCGTAGTCTTTGAACTAGTGTCAGCAGGGACTGTTATCTGCCCCAGTGGAGAGGTCAGGGAGGGCTCCTGTGGGAGACAGGCACCACAAGGGCACTGGAGAGACCAGGGGATAATAGCACAGAGAGATGTTTGTCAGGGGATTTACATTGAAATATTGCTCAGAAGAGATTTGTTAGCTTGTGCTTGGGTCCTTGCAGTGTAATGGTAGCTGTGTAATGTACTTCAGAGAGGACCAATGAACATATCTACCTTAGGGTGGCTAAGTTAGCCCGAACTGACAATCAAATGTTAAATAATTAAATTGTTTTAGCTATTAATTGTAAGTGAATGTTGTTTTTAATTGCACTTTAATAATGCCATGCCCTTTATAGCCAAAATTAATGTTTTCTGTCTCTCTGTTTCTGAAGTACATGTCAGTTTAATTAAACTATTAATGGTAGACAGATTTTTAAGTACTTTATATTCTTCATTAAATTGTATCTGTTCAACAAGCATAAACAAGAAAATAGACTCAGTTAGAAGCAGATTCACGTTCTGCCTGATAAATCATTCATCATCAGATAAGATGATGAGGCATGCTTGTTTTTCCGTAGGCTCACAATGATAAACAAATCCACTTTTATATTATAATATTTATTGAGTTCATAGAAAAATAAACAAGACTGTTCATTTTTAATATTAACAACAGGCCTGAAAGCTATTGTTTGTGTTTATGACTGGTCAGTGAATAGAAAGCAATATCTTGATGGTCCAAGGGTCAATGTTAGTTCATTTTGCTTGAGGTGCTTGTTAGTAGAATATTTCTCTGGTCTAAGATGTAGTTCAGGGCCAGCAATGATGAATATTTTTATTATTCCTGCAGTGTAACCTAATTGCATCTGAAAAGAATTAAAATGTCTTTTCTATTTGACAGAAATGATATATTTATAAAGCAAATGTTGAATAAGTCTCAATCCTTGTAGGCTTTCAATACAGGAAGGGTGATGAAAACAGCTTTTTGAAGATTGTACAAGAGTGAAATTATGGCAAGGTCATTTCTTCTCTGGTGGCAAAGCCTGCAAGTCATAATGGGCTGTTAATGGGCTAACAGGAAGAAATTAGGAAATGGTGCGGCAACTGCTCATGATACATTCCAGCACATATTATATAAGCAGACAAAGATGTAACTGGTTATAATAGAGACAACAATGTCCTTCCTTTGTGTGGCAGATCAATCAATAGCCAGGCATGTGATCTTGTTCACTATTATGTTAGTAATGAAACCTTCTTGTGATGTGACAACTGTGGAATAACATTTGGTCACAAAGCTGGTGCTAACAAGCACAACTGGCACTCTGGTAATTAGACTGATTTCTGGTCTACTTTCACAGATTGTCGATAAATGCAGTAAACAACAGGCTGCTTTCTTTCAGAACAAGTTATATGAAGTCGTCATCCATTTGGCGGTAAGTACTGTACTCTCCTTCACTTTTCATCAGACTGTGGCAAGGTGGGCATGCACATACATTTCCTTGTAAAGTCATGTTTCACAATAAAAACCTTTACATGCATTGTCCAGTGATCACCTAATTAACCTCAGCCTTTGTCCCTTGGGAGGAACGCTAATTTCTCATTTACAGGTAGGCAGTTAGATGGAGATGTTCTTCCACAAATTTCCAATATTGTCCCATCTGACAAAGCTGTGTCTGCTGTGGACAACCATTAGAATTGTTTAGGGATAAACTGAAAATTTAGAATCTATAAATTATCTTTAGTTTTAAAGGCCAAGAATATAGATCATGTGAAATTGTAGTATAATTTGTTACATTAAACAAAATAATTAAATTCAGATACAGTTATGTTAGCTAGCTTTTCCATCACCAGTTTAGAAATGTTATGCCAAATGTAATTTGGTGTGTTTTTTTCTTCCCTTAGACCCAAATGCTGCAAAGCTGAGCTGTAGTTTGGTCTTTTTACCTGCATGGCAGAGTAAGATGAATGAGACCTCAGGCTGCACAATTACATGGTAAGTTCGGTGGGAAGGGACTGCAGTA
Source organism: Cygnus atratus (assembly GCF_013377495.2). NCBI lineage: Eukaryota > Metazoa > Chordata > Aves > Anseriformes > Anatidae > Cygnus > Cygnus atratus. The sequence continues at coordinate 2,019,378 of NC_066369.1, forward strand.
GGGCTCAGGTCTGACCTCCTGCTCAAAGCAGGGCCAGCCTGAAGCCAGACCAGGTTGCTCAGAGCCTCTTTTAGTCCCATCCTGTAAACCACCAAGGATGGAGATAACACAGATGCGCAGAGCCCTTGCTCCACTGCTGTTCCCTGTATAGAGATCACATTTTTGAAGTATAGGTGTCTTTTCACAAGTTTCTTTGGTTTCAACTTGATTTTGTTTGGAGACAGTGCTTCTCAGAGGTACACATAGATTTCTATGGCTAAACTTATTGATAAAAACTGAAATCTTCCACTGATGCATCACAGAGACTGCATTCATCTGTCAATGGGAGTCTATACACAATGAATCTTTCTAGCAGCATAAAGCCAGAAAATAAAATCTTAGCTGCTAGAAGAGACTGGGCTCAAGCACCATGTGCTGCAGTAAGTAACAAGTATGATCACGTAGGTTAAAAAAGAAATGTTTGGCCAGAGCATATATGAAAGCATCATAAGTTTGGAGGAACAACCTATGTATTTGGAAGGTAGCTGAAGGAACTACACAAGGAGATGTTTCGCCATTCATGTCATTTAGGCTCTGCTCTTTTAAAGAGGTTTTACCACAAAAATGACTGAATGAATATTGAAGAAAGGCAGCATAGTGTGTTTCCAGCTGTGTAGCTGGAAAATCTTAGCAAGAGTTGCACATATTTAGACCTAGCTAGTTTACTGTCTGTAGAAAAAGGTTTTTATCAGGAAAGAGCACAGTGTTCTTCCTTCTTAAGGATATATTTCACATTCTAACCTGATTTATTTGGTATGATTGAATAAATTCTAGTTCACTAGCTTTGAAAGGAACAGAGTACGGTTAGTGACAGAGAATTTGCCTTGGCATTCAATGTTTATTTGCCATCAGCTACTTCCATATTAAATTGTTCCATTTACAAGCTAGTATATTTTTTTTTCTAAGTGCCTACTGCTCTGTCTAGTTGTGGAAAATGAAGCTTGATTGTTTATGACCTGCACTGCACTTCATCACTAACCTTAAGCAAGTGTACAAGTTCTGGAATGAGAATAAAGCTTCACCAGTGGTGACATAGCATGAGGCAAAATACAATGCATATTACTGTTGCACACCTGTGCTGGCTTTCTCATGCTTATTGAGATAAAAAGTTTGCTTTGCTAGCAGGAAAAATAGGTATGACTTAAGGGGCCGATATATTCTGATCGGCATAGCTCACTCATATTAACATTAATGAGCAATATGGATGTATATTGACAAGAGAGCAGACACTTTAGGAAGCACGTAAGTGCAGGAACAAGGGGACATTTTTATAGAGTCACTTTTCTGACCATAACAACCCTTGAACAGCCATATAATTGAACTTTTAGACTCTCTAAAAGAGTGCATAATGTGTTTGCATTGCGTAATAGCTGGCAAAAAATCTAGTGAGAAAGGCCAGGTCTACTCTTGACCTCTGGGACAACAAGATGTCAGATTCTACCTACTTACTGTTAGACCTGTCCTCGGTGAAACACCTCTTGACACCCTTCCTGCACGCTTAACAGTTATCTTCCAGCTTTCATCTTTCCCGTGGAAATTAATAGTTAAAAATTCATTAGGAAGGAAGCTTTGTCACTTTCTGGAGACCTCAGATTTTTTTTTTTTTTTTAACCTTTCCAGTCTGGTTTTGAAGGCTGTAGATGCATGAAAGAAGGTAGGGGAAGAAGGGAAGGTTGCTGATCACTGGTTTTCTTCTGTCAACAGACCTTTCATGTTGCACCCCACACACTACAGAGCAGCTGGTAGGTTAGGTGGACCATGATGGCTGGATGTAAGGGGTCAGCTCACACGTTTTGGAACAGTGGTGAACAAGCAGCTCCTAACACCAAAAACTCTCCTCTGGGAAGCTGTTAGTTTGTGTTTATTAGACCCATCTGTGGTACGTGCAGAGGGGCAACAAGGAAGGTCAAGTTGCGGCACCTGCAGTATGCCCATGTTCATGAAAATCATAGAATGGCTTGGGTTGGAAGAGACCTTAAAGATCATCTTGTTCCACCTCCCTTGCCATGCCACCCACTAGATCAGGTTGCCCAGGGCATTGTCCAACCTGGTCTTGAACACCTCCGGGGAAGGGGTATCCACAGCTTCTCTGGGCAAAATGAGAAGTCATGCTGCTGCTCAGATAACAGCTAGGAACCGTTGCCAGGGTAATTTAGACATTTTCAAAAGAAATGATGAAGGCGGAGAGCCTTTTGACACTTAATTCTCTGGTTCTTTTTCTTCAGATGCACAATATCTGTCCAATTTCTCACTGAGAGTTAGATCCTGATTTTCTAACTTGACTGGATAAGGCAACTAGCCAGAAGAAATAAGAGATCAGCTGAGGAAGTTTTAAAACTAGGTTTACTGGGGAGCCTCAGGCTCCTTCTGGCTTTTCAGACTGCAGCAGTAGCCAAGAACATTTATTCCCATTTCCACTTGGCAAAGAATGTTTTTATTTTTATTTTTTTTTCCAGATACGGGTATCATTGTTGTTACTTCTTTTCTGTCTTTCCCAAATTCAATTACTGAAAAGCTGCTTTCTGGATGCCTTTGGCTAATACTCTTGAGTGTCCGTTTAAAACAGATGGACACAGATTTGATGTATAACAGCTTTTTGGTTTTGTGACAAACCTGACCTGGTTGAACCTGAATGAGACAGTTGAAATTATGTTTTTATTTATTATTTTATTATTTTATTTTTAAAGACATTTTATTCTACATCCAAAGAAAAAAGCTTAAATAGTTTTGGATTCTTTTTCTCTTGTTTTAATAACTATCCTTTTGCAATCACAACACATTTTCATTTTTAGTAGAAAAAAGCAATTTGGAATCTCTATTTGAAAATGCTAAAAAATGTTTTAAAATTAAAAACAAAACAAAACAAACAAAAAAAAACCAACCTCCTTCCTGCTCTTTCAGGCCCAGAACAGAAGCTGTCTCCATTGCCCATGACCCCCTACCACCAGAGGCTGTGCTGCAGGCCGGGGCAGGCCGTGTAGGCCGACCTGGCAATGGGGGCTAGCACTGATGCTGCCATGAGTGCCATTGTGGCTTTTATGGTCCCACACATGCCACTGCTGAGCTCCGTAGCCTTGCTAAATTGATTTCCATAATTTTCCAGGTTCACCTTGATGTGCTGTATTTCTGGCTATGGAGCTTCTGTGGTTACGGTCTAGGCAAGGTGTGATTAAAGAAGAGGTACTTATGCCTATGGCTCCTCTGGTGATTTTATCAGACTCTAACCTCTTTATCTGAAATTTATCTGTGGAGAAAACCTTTGCTAAACATAGCTATTGCACTGGCATCTGCATAAATGCATAGCCAGCCTGAATCAGAGGGGTCTGACAGCCCCCTGTGCTTTCATGGCATGCTGACCCTAAGCTGTGCCTGTCCCAGGAAGATGTGTGGCACAAGTGAAATCCCTGTGCACACCAAAGGACTCGATGTATATTACTGTGTATGTGTTTTGGTTGCTTGCTTCAGACCACCTCAGCATGCCCCCGTGGGCAGAACCTGCACGAGCAGCTGGAGCCCATGAGAGCACTCCCAGGCTCTGTCTCCCAGTTTATGGTCACCCGAAATCTGGTTTGCGTTACCTGAGGCTGCTCGTCAGTGTGAACCATGGGTGCAGAAAGGAGGACAACTGTCTCCCCTCTGTACTTCAAAGGTGCGTCCCCCCTCCAAGCTGTAGCATAAGCATCCAGACCACGCGACCTCAGCTGCCTCAGCAGGGGTGTGTGCACCCACCAGGGTTAGGAGATGGCAGGTGCCTACCTGGCTCCACAGCCAGCTGACAGGAGGACCACAACCTCCGGATGGCCTCTGGGAACTTCTGCTGGGAGCGGGCACAGGGGCCACCACCACCAATGCTCGCCAGGGAGGAACACCACCGCTCTGCAGTGCTAGCACGGGGCCACACACTGCTGCTCTTCTGGTCCTCCCCTGGTCCTCCTCTGTAGCTCTTGTGTCACCCTGACTCTTGTCTAGAGAAGTTGCATCCTACCTTCCTCTTGTCCTGATGAGTTTCACCAACTTTCCGGTAAGTTGCAAAGCCTTGTTACTTTTTCCAGTGTATCTACTTGGGGATGGCTTCCTGACACATTTGAGGTCCTGTGTCATTTGGAAACACTGAGCTAGTTTAGTTAACATTTAAATTTTTCTTGGATTTATAATCGTTCTCATGTGTCAAGAGGTCAGCTAAGACAGCTTTTTAAGCTGGAAAAGCTAGCAACAAATCCAATCAAGTGAATATCCTTCGGTTTCAATGGCTTTTCCTCTCCTTGTTTCAAGCCCAGAAGGAGGCCTTAAAGTTGATGAGAAGATAAATTCAATTATACTTAAAGCTGACTTTGGCTCTTAGCTCTCATACTACCTTTCCCCATCTTTACCATCCATCCTATTGCGATCGTTTAAATTTGCCCCAATAGTGGTTTGCCTATTAGCTTTGCTAATGAATTTACTAGTGCAAAAGACCACTTGCAGGGCTGTCCTAAACATAATGAATGTAATTATTTAGCACAAAACTAGGGCAGCATCTTTTTCTCTCTTGACAAGAATAATTCTTTATTCTCTCATTAGCTATGTGCCTTGGTTTCAGTAAACTAGTTATTGACCTGCTCATTTAAGGAGCTTCACTCTAAATGCTTCTTCCCTTATTTAACTCAGACAAGTTCCTATAATTTCCCCTCACCATGCAGTGCTAGCCTGTAAAATGTAACCATTGTTCATTTGTTGTGAAGAAAGCTGGAAGACAGGAAGCTATTCTTAGATGGATGCTCAGCCTCCCGAGCCCTGCTTGCTTGTCCCTGGTTATAATGGATACAAAACTGTATGGGGCTTAGTAGACATCATGTAAACTCTATAGGAAATCTGAGCCAATGAATCATGGAGACAGACCCCTACTGAGCATTGTGTGTCTGAACAGACTGCAAATAGATAGAAAAGCAGCTTAAGCAAGTGGCTTTTACATGACAAGAATGCATAAATTAGAAATGAATTGAGAGTATCTGTTGTTTTAAGGCAGTTGGATTTTTACTTTCAGTACCATTGCACTGTTATAACAAACCACTAATTGCTCAGGCTGCGCTGGAGGCTGATGCAGGATATTTTGCATGTGCGTGGTTTCTGTCACTCCACGCCTTGTGCCCTTCATTGCATGGGCTCTGTGCGGCAGCCCAGCAGTGCCATCCCCAGCTGCTCCCCTTGTCCAGGACTGACCGCTGGGCATCCTTGGAGGTTCCCACCCAGAGCACAGCAGAAGCACCTGGGGAAAGCTCACTCCAGCTGTGTCAGGGCTTCCAGGGCCTTGTCATCTCCCAGCCAGGGTGTGTGCTGGAGCTGTGGTGTGGTGGAAGCACCCCTCTCCGTTTGGCAGCAGACTCGCATCTCTGGGCATGGAGAAGGCTGAAGCTGCACCCACCATGGCCTCAGCAGCTGCAATCACCTCTGCTCTGCAGCTGTGAATGGTGGTGAGTCAGGGAAAAAAGCACTGCTGGGGTTAAGGGCTCCATGCAACGACCGAGCACAGTTTTGTTGCTTGCTTTTTGAATGTTTTCTGGCTTTTTTTTTTAGTACCTTTTTTTTTGTTAACTTTGCCATTTCCTAAGATTAAATATCCTGTCTATAATTGTTCACAGATTGTGATAATCATCTGCGGGCAGATGGCCCATAGTCTGTGGTCCAGCAATTGTAGGAAAGAGATAGAGAGCAGCCCTTGGTTATGTTTAGAAATATAGGAGCTGCAGTGTTGCTGTTTCTCGTGGCCCAGTATGGGCTGTAGCACGTCCTGCTCGGTTATCCTCTGAGTCATCTGTGCCAGAAGAAAAAAAGGAAGTCCCTGGCTATATTTAATCTGAATGTCCCCTGGTGTGGGCTGGTGCTGCCCTGAGCCACCTCAGGGTACCAGGGGCTGTCGGGAAGGGCTGTGTCTGTGGTGTCACCAACCTGCCAGACACCTCACCATGCCCTGCACCTCTTGGCAGCATTGTGTGTCCTGCATGCCACTGCCCCATCCAAAGCGCAGTTCAGCTTCACGTGAAATGCTCACAAAATCCTGCAATGTGCAGACCCTGTGGTTCTGGGAGCCTTCTTGGGAACGGCAGTCGGGAAATAGACATCCTGATGTACATGTGACACGTCTGGTGGCTGCAGATGTCTGTGCTGTGCTAACTGCAGTACGTCTGTGGAAAGGGGGGTTGCGTAATGTAAAAAAGCATCAGGTTTTGTTTGTGAATATAAATTCCAAACCTACCCACTGCAGAAAGTCAATGCAAGTTATTCATGCTTCAGAAAGGAAAATAAGGTGCTGTATTTTAGCTGCCTCATTTTCTCAAAATTATTCTTAAAAATCTAATGTTTTAATAGAAAAGCTTTTAGGGGAAGTATTTGCTATGAGGCAGCTTACTTGCAAGATGTTTTTCCATTTCTGCTTGGTAGATTCAGAAAATAAATGCTTTATTTTAGCCTAGCATTTGTCTGTTTGAATGTAATTGTGCTGAAAAAACTTAGCAATAAACACCTTCACCTTAGGGAAAGCTGGTTAACAATTTCATTGCATTTTTATGTTTGAATAATGATGCTTTAATATATCTTTTCTCAACTGTAATTTCCACCATCCTTAAAAGAACAACTTGGCTTCACAGTGCATGAATTCTAAGCTAAAAAAGAGACAAATTAGGACAAAGCCTGTTGGCAGTAGAGAATGGGCAGCAGGACAAGATGGTATAACTAAAAAATACTGTTCAAAGCAGCAAGGTTTTCAGCCTGAGATTTAGAAGGCTTTCTGGCTTAATTCTGTTCAAAACTGTTTAATTGCAGCTTCTGTGGGGCTTATTGGTGTGTGTTAGGCTGCAGGATACGGTCTGGGTTCCCAGGTCATGGCTCATGGAGTTGCCTATGGTTGTGTGGTTCTGCAGAAATAGTGGAGATATGCACATGTAAAAATGGTGTACCGGGCACTGTATCAGTCTTTACTGGTCTGAAAAAAATAAAATAAATATGCATTTGTCAGATCTTGATGAGGAAATTGCATGAGCTACTTCTTGACTTGCTGCTCCCTGAAATTCAGAACTAAATTTGGATGACAGCTTTTTTTCTAATGGCACCAAGGTTCATTTGTAATGTCAGAAGCTGATATGAGGGCAGTGCATATGTAACATGATCCCCTCCAGTCCTTGGTACAGTGAGTGTGGTGCTCTGGCATTATGTTTTTCCATTTCGTCTGTACATTTCTAGCTCTGATAGCCTGCAAAACTTTCTTTGCAAATCTTCATTAGTTAGTTCACATGAGATGTGGGTAAGGAAAGAAAGAAGGGAGATTGAATCCTGGTCCTTCAATCCTACTTAGAACCCTTTTCTCTTTCTTAAGTCACCATTTCTGTATGAAAAATGATTTGGCAGTGAAATATTATGGTGTAAATTGCGAGAGGAAGATTAATACATCTTCCATCTTGACAAGTTTTCCCACTGTGTCATTAATATTGAGACCCTAAGTTTAGCTTGTTTTTAGCAGCTTGATGTAACTCAAAGAAACATGGGGTTGGTTTCATTTGATGCACACACTCATAGACTGTTCTTTCGTGCAGGTTTAGTTAGATTTATTTATCTCCATTTTAACAAAATTAACTGTGTATCAAGTAATCACCTGTCACATACTTACAGAACTCCCACAATTTCGTAATTGCTAAAATGCAGAACAGGACAAAGCACTATGTGTGTGTTGGGAGACAGTGCAGTCTTACAAAGCTAGTCTGTGCAAGACAGAAGTGGGATAAAGGCAAGGGGAAAATGTATTCCCCAAGATTTATATTTGAAAATTGAACACAAAAGATGAAGGGCCTGGGATCATTTTCTCTTCTAGAGGGAATGTCCTTTTTGAGGGTTAAGGTGCAAGCTGTTTCTTCATCTCTAGCAGTGGTCTTTGCCTCCCACCCACTAAGAGAAGAAAGTGCCCTGCGACACCATGCAGACCTTTGGTGAAGTTGCCTCTTTCAGTTGCACTTCAGGAAGCCTTTTCTTGTTCCAGCTTGTGAGGCTCTTGGGTAGTCTCATTGGAGCTGCTATTTCCAGCCTCATTGTCCACCTCTGGTGTGGTACGGGAGCCGGGACCCGCCGTACGGTGGAGACCACAGGAGCGCGTGTCCCCCTGTTGCAGACACTGTATTTTTTAGCGGAGAGTGGAAGGGGAGACAAAAAGCCTTGTAATTGCAAAGGCTTGTGATGTGTGCTGTGTGATAACCTTGAATCCGTGATTTCTTTTCATCTCTGCAGATACATATTTGTATCTAAACCCATCTTTTCAAGCTCCTCTCACTTGACTGATCATTTCTTGGTATCCCAGGAGAAGGGGGTCATCAGGGCACAGAGGAGGAGCCAAAATAGCAATATTATACATCACATAAACACTTCAAGAATTGGTGAATGAACGCAACGTGCTTTGCTCCAATACTTATCAAACAGAAAGAGGAATCTGTCTCGGCATGCTGTAGGATGATCATTAATTTTTAATAGTGTTAATGTTTATTAGTGACAGATGATTGACTTTAAGTGCCTTATGAATAATAAATAAATGATGTGGATTTTGGGCATCTGCCTCAGACTTGTATGCAAAGCCAGTGGGACTAACCTTTGCAGTTTTAGAGGAGCGTAGCTTTGATTCCTGGACATATGCTGTGACACAAGCCGTAAGACTTCTCAGATTTTTAGCTCCGATAAACCTGAAAGGCCTCTCTGGTCCCTTTGTGAGACCACATCGATTGTTCGGTGGCTTTAGGATGACAGGGAAGCTCCTTGCAGCTCTTTTGGCTAATGTGGGACTGCTGGAAGGTGCATTATTCACTCTGAGGCTCTGCTGGATTTCATAACACTTAAACACCTGTGTCCATCAAACAGAACACACAGGATCTCAGCTAGAGCTGTTCTTGACTTTGTAATTTCATTGACTGACAGTTTAATATCTATTTATTTTCACATCTGACTCCAGTAGAGACAGGCTGGCATCCTGAATGTCAGGATATTATGCTGACAACTGTTTTTTCATTACTATAGGAAAAAAGAAAAAGAAAAAAAAAAGATTCTTCATAAGTAGAGAGGTTCTTTTCAAGCACAGCAACCATAATAAAGACCAAATTATACTTCATATAAAATTGGTAGTAACTAGTGATAGGCACATATTTATGTGTACGTATTTATAAAGGAACAAGGGCATATGGTTTTAGACTTTCTAGTAATCTGTTTCTTACTTTTATACTCTGAAATGCTATTTAATTATATTGTTTAAAAAACTGGAATAACTGTCTTTACCATGGACTCTCGTAAACTATCTTTGCTAAAATGAAATGTTTAAAATCAGTTTATTTTGATCCAATTTTGTTTGCTTTCTAAACAGAAACAAGTGGTTTATCCCATCTAAATTCTACAGTGTTGAAATTATTTAAGAGAACATTTCAAGAAGAGAAAAGAGAAATGTGCATGTCTCGGCGAGGCTGTGCTGATATTTAGAGAAAAGAGCGTAAATTTGCTTCCATATTGGGTACTGGCCAAGTCACTGATGATTCTGTAATAATGTTCTCCAGATGTGAGGCAGTTAAACCAGACCAAAATGGCTGCTGCAAACTTGCTGCCATTCAGCGCATGCTATATAAACAGAAAATTTGTATTTAATTCCACTTTAGTTCAATGGATTGTGATTAATATTGTTATTATCCCGATTCACTTTATAGACCTGGCTCTTCTGGGTTTTCTCAGAGCACAGCACTACACATCAGCCCTGGTTACATGGTATACCCGACAGGGATATCTGATGCAGTTGCATTCCCTGAACTACTGGGTGCTCCAGCAGTGGGTAAGAAACACAACAGTGCTCGGTAAAACATTTAGAGAGACTGAAATTGAATTCCATCCTATCCAAGAAAATATGTGAGCTCCTGCTGTCGCTGGGGAGACATGTTGGTATGGAGAGCAGGTTTCTGCATCGCACGCTCAGGTACAATTGCCCAAAGTCCACCTGAAGAGAAACTTGGGTGCTGCACATTGCTTGAGCCTGCCTCATAGTGACAGTGTGTCTTGTTTTTCCCCAGGAGCTGTCTGGGATGCAGCCACCTTATTGTCATCAGCCACCCAAATACCTTCAAAAATCAGTCTTCTGGTGGACTCTGCCTTGCTTTACCATGCCAATAAAGACATAGATGGACCCATATTGGTGATCAAAGGTAAAGAGAAGCACCATGTTGGCACATTTTGAGCATATAGCCAGCAGGGTGAGATTTTGCATGCTAGAAGCAGAGAAGATTTCTGCACAGCTAATCAAAGGGGGCAATATTTTAAATACCGGTAAAGGCTTGGTGCTCTGCTTGCATTTACCAGTGTCAAGAGTATAGCAAGGACAAATGGGAATCTCACATGATCACAATGTTTCTATTTATATACACATAAAATAGAAGAGGGTTTTAAAAGCTAATGCAATTTTCTATTATAATGATACCCTTAATAACAATATGGTTTCACTGCAGAGATATAAACAAATATAATAGAAATGAGATAATGCTATGAAATAGATGCATTATTTTTGGAATTTGAAGGACACTTGCCAGAAAACATTTACCAACTTATGCAATCCACAGCAAATGAAATAAAAACTTCGCTTCTGCTGTTGCCTGGATATAATGTATTTATTGTGCAGTTTCCTTATCGCTGTGGATTTCTAACATAATTAGTTGTTTCTGTTGTATAGTGTACAATATCTGACCTAGAATTTACCAGAACTCACAAAACAAATGTTGAAATAAGAAGAAAGATAATACTTTTTTTAATTCATTGAAAGATGCAATGCTGATAGTTTGTTTCCACACTAGAGCTACCCACCAGTGTTAGATATGCTGTGATTATCTCGTGTATTTTATTGAAGTCTTGTGTTTAGATTTTGCATATACTTTCCTGCCAGCTGAATTGAAATGAACTGCAATATCCAATTAAAAATTATTTTTTTCTGCTTTAGATTCCTAATGTTAAAAATATTGTAGTTGAAATAAGAGCTGACCTGAACCTAAAACACATCCTATGATCATGTTGTAACTAGCATGTGTTTATGGAAAATATTAGACTTTCCTCTTATTATTTAATCCATCCTTTCTGTCTTTTCTTCTGTTTTGGTGGCTTTTAATTTGGTTCTTTGCTGACTGTGTGCTACTTTTAATCATCTAACAGCATTTTATCACATAAGTGACCACGTCTTTCTCTTTCGTTATGAAATACTAAAAATAGGAGTGCATAAACAGGTTGCTGGATGATGTTTATTACTGAACTTATGCTTACCATGTCTTCACTTGTCTATGTTGTCGGAATGCAGGCAATCTGTTCTGATTCACACATGTAATAAGTTGAAGCTAGTGCAGAGCATCCCCGTACTCCTGGGGCTGTGCCTGCCTCTTGGGACTCTCATTTCCTTCCCTTTGGGGCTGTGGGATGCCTGAAGAAAGGGACCCACTGCCGGTGGGGTGGCTGGGCGGTGGCATGCGTTGCCTGGGGCAGGCAGGTCCCCAGCATGGAAAGTGAATGCTGCATGGTAAGAAAACATAGCATTAAAAAATGAAGGGTTGCTTGTGTCTTTGTTATCGCTGGGTGACCCCTCTGTCTTTCTGCCCAGTTGAAGGGCATCAGGTTGGGAACCTCTCTCCTCCTCCTTTTTTCGTTCTTGCTCCTGTCCTCTGTGGGCTGGCAGGGTGCAATGTGCAATGCTGCACACTCAGCCCTGCAGCAGTAGCTGAGGCTCCGGCACGCTGGCGTGCCTTGCTGCCTGGGGAGATGGTTGCAATAGCGACACTTGAGAGAATCAATACGTCTACCTGTACTCGAGCCCCTCTGCCTTTAACGCAACAGATTTATTATTTTTTTTTTCTGGTGCTCCCAGTTGTCTTCATTTCACAGATTATCAAGGCAATATAGCACAGATGCTCTCCTTATTATAAAAAATGTGGTTAGGTATGTAAAATGTCAGTCTGGATGCTTCCCTTGCCTGTGTGATGCAGGTTTAAATCTGAGGCTGGGCATGTGATTCCAACTTGCCTTGAGCGTAATAAGGAAGTAATTACTCAGCTGTTGAGAAAGGTCCTAATATCATTACAGATAACCTGAATGTCCAGGCAATATCTGGATATTATTTGAAATGGTTTCAAAATACATTTAAAAAAAATAATAAATGTCACATTCAAATCACATGGAAATAATACGAGTTATCGTAAAAAGTGTTATGAGATAATTCTAAATGTCAGTTTAGCATATTTTAGCCTATTGGATCTTTAAACAGAGTTGAATAACATCTTTCATGAAGTAAATGTCTTTTTGGTAAAACTGAAAGGGACAATAATATTTAAAGGTCAGTTAACATGGAGAGTTGGTTCTAGTTATTATTATTAAAGATCCAGCTGTATTAGCTTTACACAACATTACCCCACAAATCCTTATTAAAACTGTAAGAGCAAACCACATCTTTCTCTCCCTCCCTCCTTCCTGCCATGACTGCGAGATCTTTGGTTCGACTCTCTCTTTTTTGTGCAGAACAATTTCACTAGTGAATAGTGCCGGATGATCCTCGCCCTGCTGCTGCCACAGTGCATCCAAAGGAGTCATACATTATAGTTGCTGTCAATGCTGTGAACGAGAGAAAAACCTCTCATTTCTACCTTACGTTTCAGCCTCCCGCGTATGATACGAGCCACCCTGCAAGCAATTGTTTAATAGTTTGGAGCTGCTTAGGAAATGGTAGTTGATTTCAATTTTTTATTTAAAGAAGAAGTCGCGGTGGTGTATTGTACGGCTGCTACTGCATTTAATTGAAAACAGGCAGGCTGTCTGTCTGCCCATCTAGCTGCCTGTCCATCTGTGACGAATTGGTATTAATAGCCTGCAAAATGCAGTGATTCACTGAGGCACGAGCACCCCTCCGCCCCCCCGGCACTTGCCTGCCAAGGAGCTGCTGGCAGGGAGCGCGTCCTTGTGCCGTGCCCCCTGCCCACGGTGGGCAGCCGTGGGGGCACTGCTGGGGGCAGCCCTGCCCACAGCTCTGTCGCCTTGCCCCGTGTTTGAGTTGTGCTCTGCCTGGGTAGACTGGCCCCCAGCACCTCAGTCCCCTCCTTGCAGGAGCTGAGGAGCATAAAATGTGGCCAGCTGACTGCGGCTAGCCATGGCTGGCTTCTCAACGTGCTGGCAGAGGTGTGAGCTGTAGGGCAGCCTCGGTGCATGGGCAGAGGGTTTGCTCTGAGTTCGTGTGCGGGTCTGGATGTTGCTCTGTGCTGAGCCTGTTGCAAGCTGGCCCTGGACAAAGTGGTGGCGAGTTGCTGGAGCCTGGGGCTCCCTGGTGGGAAATGGCCAATGCAGCAGCCAGTCGGTAAGGTGGCATCTGAGGAGACCCCACTGCCTGGCAGTTCTTCTCCTAAGAAACCTCAGAAATGTATAGTGTCTATTTCCACAAAACCAGAAATGTGAAGTAACATTACACAAATGGAAGGGTTGTCAACGAGCTGCAGTTTTGGTGTGACACACCAGTGCCATTGCCTCACCTGTTAGTCATGGACGCCAGGTTCGGCGGGCAGTGCTGCCACAAGGTAGGCTCGTGGAGGAGGTGTTGGTCCAAGCGTAACAGCGCTGCCTGCAAACATTGCCGTTTGTGTTGCGTTGTTCCTTCAGCAAATGTGTTCGGTGTTTCTTGCCTTAGGTAGGTGCTGTTCAGGAGTGCAGCAAAACGTTTGCATCTCACCCGGAGAGGCAGGTTGCTGCTGGGTGCGGAGCTGGGTCCGTGAAAGGGGCCACCACCGGTCCCTCCTGGTGGGGACAGGCACTGCTGCAGGTGGCCAAGAGGGCTGCTGGCTGCTGCCCCGTGTGAGCATGTTGGGGACAGGAGGTGGGCACAGGTGGGAAAGGGACAGGGCAGTGTCCCGCCGGCAGCTGCAGGGTGCTCATCCGCCCTCTCTCCCGCTGGTAGGCGCTCTGTGCCCTGCCCTCTGGATGTGAGGGAGAAAATGCTGTTATAGTTGAAATGCTTTTATTTGTGAAATATTAACTTTGTGTAATATATATTCAAAAGCAGATACTCATTTAAAGGTTATATTTAATATAGTGCTGCACCAGTTTTTCTATTTTATTATTATTTTCTTATACGTCTTTCCACTTTCAGAGGCAATGCTCCAGTGACTACTGCAATATAATAGCTGCTTTCTCTCTCACTACACAATTTGACAGCATTTATTCTTTCCTTCAGTGAACATAATTACTTCACATATGGAACCTGTGATAGCCTACAGGCATCTGAGAGAAACCAGAATCATACAATCTGTCCCCTTTGTGAGCTTAATTTACATTCACAAGTGTCATTTTAATAGTGCTGGCAACATGTAGGATAAAAATTACAGGTCAGCTGCAGCATGTCACAGGGAACTGTGCTTAAGTCAATAACATGGTATTATTACATTCTGGATAATTTTACAAGGTAGATCTCACAGGAGGAATTTGACCCCTATTTCTTTAGTTTTCTGCCTTTTGGTTTTCTCCATAAAGTAATTCATTTAGAAATGAATATTGCAAAGCTGCAAACACATTGATGTAGAGGTTATTCTGTAGTAGGCGTTTCCAAATCTGAAAGCAACACCTTTCACTTACAGTAACTTAGTAGCAGCACTTACACCGTACGTCTGGCATATTTTAAGATTCTTACTGGTAATTCTTGATTTTTTTCCTGATTTGTGTAATCAAGACACCAAGGGTCATAGTCTTCTGTCTATTAATTTCATACGGTTGACAGAAGCTTCAGCTTTCTGCAAGCGATTAGTATATAGCCAGCTAAAGCAGTATCCGCCTAGGTGTTTTACAGACATTTTGTCAGAGAAAAATAGTGAGTGTCCCAGAGACATGTCGTGTGCAGAGCTATGTAGAATACCTCATTTAATTTATGTTTTTATAATATCTAAAAGTAATACCTAATTTCTCAGCCTGGCATCTGTAATATAAAGTTAGGTGCAATAAGCAATCTATTAATAGATAAATAAACACTGATTATTTTTAATAAAAATCCAGTTTTGGGTACAGAGTCAAATCCAAACATAAAATCAGACTCAGTTAGCATTACTGATTACTTTCTGTTTTTTAAAAAATCTGTACTTGACTGCAGTTTAAGTAAGTTTTCAAAGTTTGTTTAAGGGAAGTGCTCAAAGTCTTGTGTAGTTTCACTGTAGTAGTCTGATGTTCAGAAAGTCCATATATGTACAGACAGGGAAAACACATCCCCAGGTGCATCCCTATATTCAGGCATATCCACACACGCTCATTCTGAGTCGTACATTCATTCACTCCCCCTGAAATTTGCATCCCTGTCTTGGTGTAAGCACTTTTACTTATTTAAGCAACACAAGGGGAAATCAGTCTTTTATTTAATGATGCGTTTTCTTATCGCCAACAGTGTTGGAATTTGAGTGCAGAACACCATTTTTAATTAAAAAAAATAAAAAATAAACACAAAGCATTTTGTTCCTTTGAGGAGGCTAGGCAGATGTGTGTTTGTCTATTGAAAAAGTGTGACAAACCAACAGCAAGGAATTGGAATGACCTCCGTGTATTTTCTTGGTGAGCCTTCTTCTGGAGTACTCTGTCAAGCGAAAAGATGGTGAAAAAATTCAAGTAGGTTTAAAAGAATGGAAGGAATGATTTGAGGTCTGGGAATTGTGATTGTACAATGAGAGCCAGGTCAGTCTATTAACTCAGCTACGTAAGTACTTACGTCCAGTGAAGATGCCTGCTACCTGAGGACTTGGAACACGTCCCAGGATGTGAAAAATATGTATAGAAAGATCTAATGATTGCAATTAAAGATAGGAAAATGTAAAATTGGTAAGTAACACATTTTTGAGAGTGAGATAATTAGGCATTGGGAAGGACTTCTGTTGGGACTGGTGGATGACCTATCAAAATTGCATGGCTTTGTAGAAGATGTGCCCCACTCTAGAAGGCATGTCCTATACAGAGAGGCTGAGTGCACTTGGTTTGTTCAGTCTGGAGAAGAGAAGGCTGAGAGGTGACTCCATTGCTCTCTGCGATGTCCTGAAGCAGGGAAGACCACAGGGAAGTGCTGCTGGCCCCTGCTCCCTGGGAATTGATGACAGGACACGAGGGACAGCACAAAGCTGCGCCAGAGGAGGTTCAGATTGGGTACGAGGAAGGGTTTCTGTAACATGAGGATGGTCAAATGCTGGAACAGGCTTCTCAGAAAGGTGGTTGATGCCCCGTGCCTGACAGTGTTCAAGAGGCATTGGGACAGTGCCCTCAATAGTATGC
Organism: Cygnus atratus; assembly: GCF_013377495.2. Taxonomy (NCBI): domain Eukaryota; kingdom Metazoa; phylum Chordata; class Aves; order Anseriformes; family Anatidae; genus Cygnus; species Cygnus atratus. The sequence continues at coordinate 2,035,716 of NC_066369.1, forward strand.
TTTAACTTTGGTTAGCCCTGAAGTGGTCACGCAGTTGGACTTGATGATCTTTGCAGGTCCCTTCCAACTGAACAATTCTAATTCACTCAGCTGGTTGCCTGATGTTGGAGGCCAGTGGGTTCCATTTCATTGCTCCTATTTTACAGGTAAGACCGACTGTAGCTATTCCTCCAGGTCTTAGTCCTTCTGAAACTATATAGCCAAGCTCTGAAGTATTTGACCAGCCTTTGTAACTGTATATGTATTGTGTTCTTCAGAGCCTGGAATGGCAAAGTGCTTGCCTTTCTGATATTCTTTACCACAGCAGAAGGTTCCAGTTTTGTTTTCAACTCTCAGTTGCTGCAAGGCTGTAGGTTAGGAAGCAGGAGCTACAGGAGGTATGCTGGAGATATTTTTTCTTCCACTGGAGCACTCCCTCGCCCCACACACCCCCTTTTAGCAACTAAATCCTGTGGCCGAGGTATACAGTAGCTTATTTGCATGTATCAGTATTTTATGTGCCTGATGATCTACTGACTAAAGTGTTTTACCCATGAAATATTTGAAAGATAACAATTTTCATTCTTTATGATGATCTGATATGATCTACAGTTCAGTTGCAGATGTAATATTGTTAGTTCATCAGGAGATGTGCTAGACTGTCTTGTTCTCCTCTACTTCAGCTTCCATCTTCCCCCTCAGCTGACATTAAGGTTTATTGCTTGTGTGATTAATGGTTCCCATATCTGGTTTTCCTATTTTGAAAAGGGGAAGAAAAAAAAAAAGAAAGGCTTACAGGTGAGGCTTTGCAGACAGGAGAAAACCAAGTACGAGGCTCTGCCTATGAAGTGGTGGTGGCATGCAGGCCTGTGGGCATAATCTGTCAATGTTGCTTTAGTGAAGTGAATGAATCCTTATGGTGCTACTGCCAGCACGGAGTTTCTCCTGTGCTAAGAAAAGCCATGTGCTGGGCTAGGGACGCAGCACCAGGCTGTGTTTGCCAGGCAGCGTGCTGTGCCCACTGCCCGCCCTCCTCCCTTGCGTGCAGCGGTGTGACGGGCAAAGAAGTCCTGAGGAGAACAGGCGGTCTTTCATACTGTGTTTTCTGAGAGATGGATAAATCTACAGATTATGTGTGTGCCGTTTTAGTTTATCACATAGAGGATGAGGCTGAACAGAATCTGTAGTTAATATGAAATTTAAAAAGATGCAGTGTTTTTTTTCTCCAAAGCTGACATACAATCTTCTTTCCCTTAGTTCTTCTCCTCCTCCAAAAAAAAACAAAAAAACCCTGCCAAGCTCTTGTCTCTGATATGTTCGTAAATACAATATCAAACACCTCCTCTGTGCCTCTGATGTACATTAGAGAGTCCGCGTGCCACTGTGCTGATTCATCTGGAGGATGCCCTGCCAGAGAGTGGCTTGGCACAGTGTGGTACAGGAGAGGAAACTGATAGTGAGAAAAGCAGAGGCAACAGCATAATTATGAAGGATTTTTCCCCCTCATGGTTATTTATTCTTTTTTTCCGTCTTTCCCTGGGTTATTTCTCTTCTCAAAATGAAAATAACCTGGCAAGAAAACAGTGTTTCCACTCCCATCATTTTTTAGGCAAGCAACATCAGGCATGTTTTTTTTTTAAGTGCTAACTGAAGGATGATTATTCACCGCTATTTTTTGTGGAAGCAAGCAGGCTTGTTAACTGTGGTGATGTTTTTAATGGTTCTATGGTGTCCCTGTGTCATTATTGCTTGATTTATCTGTGTCTAAAGGATTATTTTGTTGAAAAACTTACTATGGATCTTGTGGTTAGGGCTGACTTCATATGTGTACAAGCACGTGTGTGAAATTGTATGAAAAGAAGGGACACAACTGTTAAGATACTTCTGTTTTCGGCTTTTGACTCTGTGTTATAAAATAGAAACTGTAGCCTTGAATTTCCATGCTTTAAAGTGGCTGGCTTCAAAGAGGAATTTCGTAATTAAGAACAGCTCAGCTACAGCTGTCCTACAGTGTGAATCTGTGTACTCCCTCTCCTACAAGTTCCTGACTCACCTTCTGTCATCCCCCTGCTTCTTCCTGCTGGACTGCTGCTCGCGGCCCTCACCTCCCCACTGTCCCACCCAGGGGACGTGTGCCGAACTCTCTGCCACCCCTTGCTGCTCGTGCAAGGCCAGCCATAGCCCTACTGTCACCCGCACCATCCTCGCCTCCTTCTCCTACCCAGTGGAAGGCCCACACACACACACAGTGATGCTGGCAGCACCTGGCTACCAGCACCAAGTCTCATCCCTTCTACCAAAGTCTCATGGTCACGCTGTCTGGCGTGCTTGCTGCTGGACTGCATGTGACCAGCTGCGCTGTAGGGGATTTTTAATCCTATGCTGAGCCTCTGCCTTTTGTGTGTGGCTGTCGTGGGTCTCTGAAGGGTTATAGCCAGCGTGCCAGTGCGGTGGTAGCGCAGTTGTTGAGTCTGCGGTGTCAGCCCAGCACTGTGGGGATGGGGAGAAGCAGGTTTTCCCCCATTTTAGTTTAACAAAGGCATGTGGGGCTGCTGGGCTTGCAGTGGCTCAGAGCTGCAGCTGCCCAGCATATCCAGCTCCTGCTCCGCCCAGCTCTTTGGGAACCCAGAACCTTTTCAGCACCTCGTCCACAACGGCCAGTTTGTTGTATTAAATCCAGGCCAGGAGGCTGAAGTTGTATAGATAAAAGGAACAAAGTGCCTTATTCCAGGTGGGTCCCCCACATTAAGTTAGCTGTCCAAAAGCACCTCGTTCTGTGGACAGAGACTAGGGAAGGGGAAGACAGAGCACATTTTAGGGCCACTTTGGAGACCTTTAGGTGGGTTGTGGCCATTTAGTCTTCAATAAAACATGAACTCTTGCCATGGCAACCCTGGTGGCACACGGTGTGTGCGCTGCCTCTAAGGCCGTAACGCAGGCAGGCCTCTGAGACTGCCAGCGCCGTAACACAGGCAGCAGGCAGGCGATCCCCACAGAAAGTCTCACAAACATGCAGAAGGAGATGTACAAGCAAACGGCCTCGCTTCAGGAAACGTCCGTGTTTTCCCAGCGTGGGTGTAGGAGGTGGCACAGCGTGCTGCCGGGTGCCGCGGCTCTGCTGACGCATGCTGCTGGAAATGGGATGGCGTGTGTGGTGGGATGGCGGTAGGGAGTCACCACCACCCTGAGCACCCTGCCAGGGACCCCCGTGTGTTTTCCTTAATCCCCACTTAACCTGCAGAAAGAGGCAAACTGTTTTGCAGTGCCTCTGTTCCTCAGGAGGTCTCGGGGATGTTTAACATCATCTTCTGTGGCGTTCTGTGCTGTTACCCCTAGGGCAGGCTGGGCCCCCCCACGATAAGTGGGTTTGGATCCGAAGCGCTGCTAGATCGGCCTCCTGGAAAAAGGATGCTCTGCCTGGTAAAATCTGAAACAAAATGTTTGTTGAGGAAGTATTAGATTAGTCACAGATTAATTACGATAGTCAAGTATTATTCATCTGTAATAAGAGTGAATTCTTCACTCAAGATTCATAGCAAAATAACATTATTTTTCAAATAGAAGTAATTTAAATTGAAGTAAGACCTTCTAATACCACCATCTGTACAAGTAAATTACTTTCAGAGTAATTAAATATGCATATCTGGGCTGTGTACTGTACTGATGAACCAAGTTTTATGGATGCAATATGCTTATAAATCCCTTAGGTATTAAATATGAAGAATCCATGGCATTTTGCATTCATATAACCATGAATGAGAAAAAAAAAATATTTTGTCTGTTGCATAATTTGGGGGAATATAGTTTTATTAACTTTTCCTAGTTAATTAATATTTTTGCCAAATAGCAAATATGATCACCATATTTATTAGTTTGACATTTCACGGGGACTTAAAGCTCCATAAGATATTTTAACGTTGTATGTGTCTGAATTTATGATCGTGACACACTCACTTATCTTCTGCAGGTTCCCAGGAAGCAGAGCAATGCAGTGAAACTGAAATCATTATGTTGACTGAATTCGTTACCACTGGATTCGCCCCACCATGAAATAGCACTGTGCAGCCAATTGGGATTCATGGTCACAGCCCTTTATTGGATCATCAGGGTTTATAGTCCATAACAAATACAAATACAGAAAGGAACAATAACAGTATGATACATCTGACCTATTATCCCACCTTACCAGAATCTGTATCGTGAGTACCGAAATAGGACCAGCTGAATGCTTTCTGAGGGCTTTCTGTTATACAGACAAATGGGAGAGTCATGTATGAAATGGAAGCCATGTCTCCAAATGCAGTGCTCTTGGTGCGGTCTTTAATGACTAAAAGCCATCCTTATGCATACAACATGTCGTTTGTGATTTTTTAAAATAGTGGTTTGTAGGGAACCTTGGGAGCTTTGCTTGAAGCATGTGAACACTGCAGAAATATTTGGTTAGAGAAGTAACTGAAGTCAGTTCTGCAGAATACTTCAGAAGAAATCTGAAATCCCAGCAGATCACCCCTTTCAAAGAAGCAAACATGCCTGTCTGCCTGCCACCAAAATGCGAGAGCGAACTCCAGCGTAAAAATACACAGTTGGCACAACCTCTGTTTGCAAGTCAGCCACTCTGTGCTACACAACATGGCTGATCCTTATATATTTTGTGAATCTAATGTCATTTTTGTCAATCTTTTGAAACATATGGAAGGTCTCTGTAGTAGAGAGATTTAATCTACCTATGACGCTTTCACAGTTATCTGTTCAGGTTAATCTTGGGAGGCTGGTAATAGATATAGGATGTTAGATCAATTCTTTCTGTACTCCTATGGTAAAATAAAAAATGTTGATCTGAAACTCAGATAAGCAAGGAATCATGAGGGCTTGATTCCTCTTCTCTAAGCCTTGTACTAACATGTATGAACTATCTAAGACTTGTACTAACACGTAGGAAACAGCAAGATGTGTGTCCTAAAGGTCATGTCTTTGGGAGCTGTTTATGTATATTTTAGATCATATTTCATGGTAGATGGAGGTGCATGTTTATATGCTGAAGCGAACAAATAGAAATGTGTGTGCCAATTGGCAATCCTGAAGTTTTCCAAGTTTGAACAACATAATTTCTGATCTAGTATAAGGTAAGTTTGGTGAAAGATTCAGTTGAATCTCGTCTGGTCATGCACATGTATTGTACCGGAGTTAGCCACTCTCTGCATGCGCTGTCTTAATGTTTGGATCTTTTCTTTGGATGTTTTGTCACCTTTGTCTCTCTCAACCCCAGATCATGCCCAGCCTGCAGATCCTAGTGCCTCTGCTTGCTTCGTTTGCAGGCTTTCATTTTCCAGAACTACCGCTGAAAGACTAAATGGTGGTGTTTTTTTTCTTTTTTTTTTTTAATTTTATTTTATTTTTAGCAGATTTTTCTAGCAGAGTTGAGGTTTGACAGAAAACAAAACAGGAATTTGGATGTGGATGTGCTGTGTGAGTCCTTGGAAAACATGCTTTGGCAGATAGCTGTGTGGAATTGCTCCTAGGAGGGCTGTATATAAAAGACTTATATAGTACTCCTGAGCAGACCTGATTTCCAGATCAAGGTTTGACCCATAACAGACAATAATAGTTATTGCTTTAAGGCAGTGGAATACAGGCTGGAATTTATATAATAACATCCTTTGTACAGGAAAATATGCAAAAGAAATTCTACATATTCAAAAAAAGGAAAATTGAAAAGTGGATCTTTATTTGGTTTCTGAATGTTTGTGTGTGTGTGTGACCAGTTTGCCATGTTCAAGTCCAGGTTTATGCTAAAACATTTTCAGATCAGCACTGTTAGGGTAATGTAGCACAATTTCCAATAATTTGGAAACTGACCTTCCAGTGTGTTTGAAATACCACTGTGGGACAAAGATATTAAAATCTTGTCTTCCTGTGTCATGGATGCTTCCTGCTCAGGATATGGTTCTCACAGAGGCTGGAGCATTATTTTCCATACCCTTTCCCCCCCATTTAGCTTCTAGCTACTTAGACAAAATTGAGTAAAGAAGCCTTTACCTGAGAACCTTTTTACTGGCTGCCATGCTTTTAAAGCTTTAAAAGCTTTTGCTGAAAAGGTGCCTATTTTCTTATCACTTTTTTTTTTTTTCTCCTCGAGAAAAAGGGCATCATTTGAAGTTCTTTTTTGGCAGCTGTATTTCATCATGATACATTATGTCAGGGCACATCAGTCACATGAGATTTTATGAGAAAAAAACATACCCTTTTTAGATGCCCCTCTCTGCAGCCCCCTTCAAAACATAGTGTTTTTTCAAGAAACTCTTCAACTATCAACAGCATTATGATACTTGAAACATCGTGGGTGTAATGGCTTCATCTTACTCAATTATATAAATGCTACTTAAAGAAGAAATGTAGAATGTAATGTGGTGAATTTAGTCATTCTAAAAAAAAATTGACCATTTTCACCTTTTACTGATGTTTACTTTTCAGCGCTGGGGAAGGGCTTCTTCTCTTCTGTAAGCAGACGAATCCTGTGTTGTTCCTTATTTTACCATAAAATGAGAAACATTCTGAATTCAAATGAAAATGAGGTACCTTGATGAAAGTGGGCTTCAGGTGTCGCACACTAAGCATTGTACATTTCTATTTGCTCTGATCCTCTAGCACACATAAGATTTCACCTCTTCACCTTTGAACAAGATTGCACTAACTTTGATCTTTTCAATTTTGTTCAACTCCAGGGAAGGAGCAGCTACTTGAAACATGTTATCATTTAGATGTTCAGAGGTTCTTTTTTTAAAAAAAAAAAAAAAAAAAAAAAAGAAAAGAAAAGGAAATAATAAAAAAAAAGAAATTGAAAGCTGTACCATGAAGTAAAAGCTGTAGATTTTTAACTTGAGCATTAGCTTTTGTAGCTAGCATGTTATGCTTTAACAGCAAAAGCTTTCTCTATATGTAGAACAAAATAATTTGTTCTATGTGTAGAATAAAACAACAAAAAAATGCAGATTTTTAAAGCAAAAAGAATTATTAAACATGTAAACATTTATCCACAGTAGTGTTATGGTTATCCTTTCCCAGGTCAAAGCATAAGCTTTGTGTTCCTGCTTCTTTCCTTATGGCCTCAGTCTGTTATTTGAGCCTCTGTACTACTGTGATATTAATTCATGATACTGACAGTTAATCTATTTTTATAACTGTTATTATCTGAGCAAAATAACAAACTAGGTTCTTCATTTTCTCTTCAAGTCTGAGAACATATAACAGTGGGAGCAAAGTTAAAGTATGATATTTTCAAGAACTCACATGGTTTAGCAATAGTTCTTGTAATGATTGTCACTGTGTGTCAGTATAGTAGCTCTTTTTCTTTTCCTATTAACAGGCAAATTTTTCACCTAAATACTTGAAAATTAAAGGCCCCATTTCAAACTCCTGTTCGCTTTCTGAAGAGCAAAGTGGCTGTAAGGTCCAGGAAGTTTCGTTGACGTTCATATGTTAAAGATGACCAAAAGCTTGCATTTTTGGCCGTTTGCTCCTTTTTCTTGTTATCTGGTTTGCTCAGACTTGCGTTGTTTCATCCCATGTCTTCTCTGCTGAGGCTGCAGTCGTTCAGGGGTGTTCACTGTAAGGAGCTTTTTGTGTCCATTGTACCAGCCAGTTGTCAGATCTTTTTGCTTTATTTTGAAGTTGACTTTGCACAATCGTGCAAACAGGGACAGTTTCCCTCTTCTAGGATGTGCTGCTTGTTGAATTCCCTTCCATTGACAAGCTGTTGGAGACAAGTTAATGCCACGTTAATTTACTTTAACATCTGATTCTTCCTGTCTATTCTAAGGGTTGCTTAGACAACAGATCATCTCCTAAATGGTATCTTGTAAAAGGTCTGAAGTCCATTTTAGACCTTTAGTGAGCAATTACTCACTATTGATTTCTGGGGGCAAATACGACAAGCTGAAGTTAGAGTTGGCTCCCGTTATGTTGCCCAGGTGCTCAGTGCTGCAGTGCCTGGCCAAAAATCATCTGCAAGTGAGACCCAGACTATCACTGGCAGATCTCAGGGCTGAGAAAATCCTCTCATATCTCATTGTCTGCTGGGTGCAGCTCCAGGTTCTGTCAGTGGGTATAGGAGCGAGCTGTTTGTAGTGTCCTTCCAGAAGGCTGCAGTGGGGAAGCACCCCCAGGAAGCACTGGCATTCCCCTGGCACTCCAGCAATGAGCACTGGTGATAAAGGCTCATAATTTTGTGGTAGTTTTGAGGTAGATGTCTCTGTCCAGGTTCAATGGGCATCATTCTACTCTACACAAATAGTATTCAGCTTTGTTTCCATTTCCTTAATTTTTCCAGAAAACTGCAAAAACAATTTTTCAGTCAAAACTGCAAGAGACACTTAGAAAAAAGATTACTCATAACAACATGACTTTTTTTTTAAAGTAATACATTTTAATACGAATTGTGCTAAGTATATGCAGGATATAGTATATAGGACAATATCTATCTTAAAGTCACTATTACCTAGATTTTTTTTTTAATAGTAGTTGGTAGTTAAAAGCTGTCCTTATTGTACTGAGGAAGTAAAATCCACACTTGTTAGGCTCTTATTTCATCCTCTTTCCTCTAGCCTCACCTTTTTGGCCCCACTAACTTTCATGTCCATAATGAACTCCATTTAGCTTCCCTGCAGTAGGACCTTGTCTTTGTTAATCACTGACCCAGCGACATGAAGCTGCATAGGAGAGCAGATTTTTTTTTTTTCTGAATTTTCTGTACTTCCTTCAGCAGTTGTAACTTCTAAGAAACTGCAGAACAAACAAGTATAAAAGATCAGGTAGATGGCCTGAAAAAGTAGTGTTTAAAAGATGTCTCATTCATTGTACTCAGTTTTCTGCTAGCTGCTGACTGCAGACTGACAGCTGAAATCTTAGAAGGAGTTAATGAGATTAGGTCTTTGGCGATTGATTGCTCGATGCTGTCTTCTCATTCAGTGATGTCAGTCTTTTTTTTTCTTTTTACTTCTTCTCAGCAACTGCCTATGAACTTCTCATGGAGATCAGCTGGGACCTTGCAGCAGAAATCTCATTTAAAACAACTGGAAATGACTTCACCTTGGCCCACGTCTCAGAGTAACAGCCATGTCCTCGTCCTCCAGCCCTGCTGTGAGTCAAAGGCATTTTCTGGGCTGTTACTTTTCTGTGCCAAATGACCTCGAGCAGCTTACTGGCACCCTGTCTTTGCTTGGCTCAGCATGCACATCTCTCTTGCTCTTTATAAACACACACACGTACTCTCCTTAGAAATGTACCCTTTTCTTAAAAGCTGGAGGTACCAGTCCCTCCTCAGGCAATATGATTCACACATTTTAGTTCATAAAAGCCAGTAGTACTTCTGCATGCTCTTGATTGTGAGGATTTTTTCCACCTGATAAAAAAAAAAAAAGCTGTGTCAGATACGTGGTACTCAACTACTGGTATATTTCTTAGGACCGATTCCTTTCTGCCTGTACTTGCATAGCAAGTGCAAATTGGTTGAAAAAGTAGAGCAGTAACAACTTGTACTTGCTTTGCTGGGATATAAATGGTGGGAAGCTTTGCAAAGAGGAGGAGAGCCAGCCCACCATGCCTCTCAGCACAAACACAACAGAGTTGGAGAAGCCTGGCTTGGACTGGTGTTCCTCTCTGCTAATTGGGAAAGCTGAAATGCTAATAGAGCTTGTGGTCTGCTTCAGGTCAGGTGAAGGTTATCAGACTGCTGGAAACCATCAGTACTTTCCAGGGAAGTGCTGTGAGGTTCCCTAGGATGCTGCAGAGACAAACATGTTTTGTTATGTGGAGAATCTCTGCTGGGGAACAAAGAGCAGGCTGAATGGTGGTAGAGAGGCATAGGAATGGCAGCGATGTCAGGGGTGCCAATGTGCTGGAAGATGCTGTGGGACAAAATAGCCATCTTTTGTTTCGTCTTTTTGCATGTTAAACATCATGGAGATACTCCCGTGAAACAAAATTGCTTGGTCTTTGCCACCGATTACCTCCCTGATGTTCAGTCTTCCAATAAAAGGCTTCACCAGCCAGCTGTTCCGTGTGTTGAGCACCAGCTTAGATTCGAGCACAATATGAAAAGAAGACAGTGTAAAACGGGGAGAAGGCAATACCGAGAGCTTCACGCTTCCTAGCTGATGTGGTGGACCCGCTTCTTACATTCAGTAAGGTAATGTAGTGCACATGTAACTTAATAGCAAGTCCTGCTAAAATAAAGAGGGCTATTTGCGTGTATAAATACACAGTGCGTGCTAAAGTGCTCTGCTGGGCTGGGGCCAGGATGCTCAGCAGTGTGCAAACTGAACCCTTCCAGATGTCTCTAAAGATAAAATGAAAAGAAAGCGACAGTCAGTCCTGCTTACGTGGAACCCAATCCAGCTTTTAAAAGGCTACTTTTGATAATGAGGTATTTTGTGTACTGCGGCAAGATGTGAATTATAAAACCACTAATAATAATGTAGTTCAGTCAGGGTAGCCTTGAAATTAGACCCCTAACAGAGAGGTTGCACTGCATAATGATAGTACAGTACCATTTGTTTCAACACATTTAGCACTTCAGAATGGGATTTTTTTTGTTACACACCAGATGTTCTAGTGACCCGAGCATTGACTTTAAAAGAAGACACAATAGAATAGTGTGTCAAGGTCAACAGCACAAATTAATCTATATTATTGTGCTGTCATATTATACCGTATGCCACATATGAGCAAGATCTATGGTTAGGACTTTCATGCAACAATTTTTCTGTGTGGGTGGGGGTGCTTTCAGTATAGAGATCTTGATCTTTCCAAACCCTTAAATCCCCCTGAAAGAACTCTGATTCTTGCTTTGATAGTTTAAATTGTAAACGTAGCATCCTTACAGAGGGTGAGAAATGTGTAGGAATGTGACTGTAATCTAGCAGAACTGGCAAGAGACCGCAACACAGTGGAAAGTATATTTCTTCACTGCAAATTCAGCATTTAAAGACTTCAAAAAATGATCAGTGTACCTTGGTTGTCTGCGTCTTTCTCTGGACTTAAAAATGTTACGGGGGAATAAATGAATAATCATTTCCAAACATTTGAAGTAATGGCTTACCTCAAGTAGATGCTTTTGTCTCTGTGAATCCCCCGTATCCCTCCTTTTCCCTGCCCTGTGACTTCTAAGCTATTGCTGCAAGATGGCAGGATGTCAATGCCCCCAAAATTGAACCTGTGATTTGTTTTTCTTTGATTTATGGGCTTGTAGTCAATAAACTTTATAAAGGAAAGTATCAGACTGAGCAATCAATCAAAGATAAGCAGATTCTTGTCCTTTAAAAGCATTTCACCCCAGTAAGCAAGGGCCTCATTCATCTTTTACAACCACTCTTGGAGCTTTCATCTGAGAAAGGACTCGCTGCTGACTACAGCCAGTTCTGCTGAAAAGTCCCCTGTTGTTGCATTTGAACTGAGATTTTTAAAATTCATTGCAGCAGTATGCTTTGCTTCTGTATTATTTGTGATCTCTAAAGGGTAGATTGTTTACATGTCGTTACTAAAGGTAGATCTTCTGGCTGTGTAGTGAGGAAAATGCTTCTGTTTTTAACTGTCAGGCATGAGCTGTTGTTTTGCAAAAATAGTGTTCATTTTCTTTGTTATTTGACAAAACAAAACATAAAAAAGAGTTCCCATTTGTTCTTTTAGTAGTATGTGAATTTCCCTTTGAGTAAAGCAAATGTTATCCTGCATGTTTTGCTTCTCTGAAGCACAGATGGTGTGCATATGCAGATTGGTGATTTTCTAATCAATACAGTGACACTTGGGAATATATGTAAGTATCGTAATAATGCATTAGTCAGGAGTGATGTTGTAACACACTGAGATCATACACATAAATCTAAGACACCATGTCTAGACACCCCAGGGAAGATGGCATGCCATGGGTTAGAGCAAGCATTAAGGAAGTGCAATATTTCAAATATGATGGGAAAATAATGCAATTTGCAGACTTTAATAAAACCATTGGGGAATTAATTTCACTAAGGGTACACTCTCTCCCAAAACATCCACGTTCCTAGGTTTGCTTCATGGATAATCAGAACAAGAGACACTTTACCTGCTATCTCAGGCATAAACACAGTGCGATATCTATGAATTGTGCTGTATCTTTAATGCGCTGAATATGAAAATAATCCCTTTATAGGTAGTGCTTTAGCAGTGCAAAACTACATTATGCAAACAATGCACAGATAGCAAAAACCTTGGAGATTCAGAATTTGAAGAGCTTATAAATTAATCTCATAAGTGTTGATTTGAGCATGTTCAGGGAGTGCGCTCAGCTGTAAAACTTGACCAAACTAACCTTCCTAGTTTTAATTATTAGCTTTTTGATGATCAAATATTAAATGAAGATGTGGGATTTATGACTCATCTGCATGTATAGGTTTTCTTTCTTAGAAAATATATATCTTTAAAAGAATATTTGCAGCCTTTAGTTATTTTGTTATTTCTGTATAGCTCTTGTCATATAATTTTAATCAGCCAACCTCTTTTTAAATATTTGCCAGTTGATAACTACTCACAAGCAAGTAATTTGCAGTACCATGCCAGGAATGTTGTGATAAAAATGTCAATTTAAACCTGGCCAAGGATGACAATCATAACTATTTCCAAGTGAGAAACTTGAGTGGAATACATAACACAATAGTACTTTTTGCTTTCTGCTCGTGAAATATGTGCTGGAACTCAAGAGGTTCCTATAGCAATAACCCTCACAGTCAAAACTCCACTTAAAATTTGGCTGCATTGGTAGCTCCATCAGCCTCATCATCTCTTGTCATGTGAAAGGCTGATAGTAGAAAATCTTTAATACATCTGAAGATTTTCAATTAAAATGCAATCAAGTCAAATGCTAGCTGTAATCAGTCCTATTAATTCTGCAGCTATAGAAATTAGTAAATGAGGGAGCTCAGGTTTTGCAAATAGTGACAAAGATGTCTGTCCTATCTGAACTCTGTTTCAGAAAATAAGTGGTGCATTCATTAGCATGGAGTAAAACTAAACATTTCAGTATTTTTCTCTCCCCTCATAACTGTTTCCCTCTCTGCTCTATAAAGACGCTGATCTATAATCCTGTGTTTGGTCAATAATATGAAGTAAAGATACTTTGAAACCAAAACCTGAAGCATGGCAGTTTTAAGTGTAAGTGGTATTTTAAAATGCATGGGAGATTGCTGGGTGAGGTAGCAGAGCTGCAAAGCCTCTCAGCAGATAGACCTGGAGATAGCCCACCTCCTTCAGAGGGTGGTAAAACACCACTTATGCTTAAGCTCCTCACAATTCAAAGTCAGGTTTCATATTCTAGGACCTTCAGGAAATCTGAACGGGCCTCAGGGCTTGTTCAGGAGTAGAAATCTCTCTGCAAAATAATAATAAGGAACGGCTTTCATGAATCTCCATGGAGATTTCTTTCCTGTGAGCATCTTCCAAGGCCTTTGCCACAGTCAGGGCAGAATGTCTGTTATCAGACCAATCCTCCTATTGTCCTCTGCCTCTTCCTATCCAGCTGATGCTACCCAGCTATTATTATTATTCTTTATTATATATTCATTTGCACAGTTCTCATTATAACTGTGGAGTGTCAGTAGCACATTAATGATCATTCTTTAACCTTATTTTTGCCCTCAAGAAATGTTCTCTAGTTTCTTCCTCTTTCCTTTACCTTCCCTCACTCTGGCACTTGATCTTTGTTGACTCTCTGCTGTTTCTGTTGGTACTTCATCCATGGTGATTACTGTCATCCTTCATAATACCGTGTTCTGAAGTCCACTTGCTTTAATCACTATCACTTAAGAATGCGCTAATATTTTAGTTTGGAGATGGTTTAGCTGATACCAGTTCTTTAGAAGGAAATTCTTCACAGTCAGGTTCAATACATGTAATCCTTACTATTTTCTAGAATAGGAACCAAATCCTAGATTCTTCTTTCTTACGGGAGCTACTGTAGTCCAATTTTAACATTATCTGCCTATTAGATGGATCTTTGTGGTATATGGGTCGAATACGTTCTTGTTTAAGGTCCTGGCTGCATCCCACCACGCTGCTCTTCAGTGGCACACTTGCACTCCTTGTCATGGAGATCTGCAGCAGGGGAAGTTTGCATAAGGCTTACCTTGTCTTCTAGTTAGGTACCCACGTGTGCTTTGGATCAGAAGCCTCTGTGGATCCAGTTCTCTTGCTCTTGAGGGTGTAAATGAGGGTGCTGCCCTCCAGACAAGGCTATCAGATCGGGCTCAGCTGGGGACAGGCCATGATGGGTGGTGGGAGGCTCTCAGTGCCTCCCTGCTGTGTTGCCCATGCCCAGGAAGCACGTGGCCTTCACCTGATGGTCAGGGACATCATTAAAGCTGGTTGTGAAGAATATCTTGTCATCCTGCAGGAATATCAAGCGCTGGACAGAGCAATCTAACCTTGCTTGACCTTTCACCGGGCTATTTGACTAAATAGATGAATGGGAGTTTTATTGGTGTTTCTCTACCTAGATCTTTTATGTGGCAGTTGTGTCTAAGTAGTCTAATGCCTCACATTCTGAAAATCAATATTTTTATTTTAAAAAAGCTAGAAATGTATTTTATTGTTGTTGTTGTTTTAGGCCTACTATCACATCCTATAAATAATACTGATTTTTTTTTTTAGCCTGAAAAACTATCTAATTTCTGAATTGTCTTAACTCGTTAGTCAAATACAGTTCTTAGGTAAGTGCAGCCATGCTTTTCATGCATTACACCTCTTTTGTCCTCCGTGTATATACAAAACTGGGGTAAATGAGTGCAGAATGGGGCCTTCTGTGCTTAAACTGCACCTAATATTTCACTATGGATTTTTTCAGACTGGGGTTTAACTGACAAATACATGAAAGCAAAATCATAGCAGATTGTGTATTCTCATTTTACCTCAGATAATGCAGATGTTGTGGGACAGTGATGGGAATGTCTAACATTAAGCAGGCCTTAAACGGTGTTATATGAGTTACTCTGATTAGGCTAAAAGTTAAAAATAGATTTTATGTTTCAGTCTCAGTTATAGTCTTTTCCTGGTTTCTCTCCCACACTCTTTTTAATGCTGGGAATATGAACACTGCCATCTTTGATGTTCAGAATAGAAAATTTTAAGAGAAGGTAACAAAATAATAATATTCAAGGTTAGGATCATTGCTCCATCTGTTGTCTGCTATGTTTGACACAACTAATATTATACTGCATGTGCAACTGGAAAGGACCAGGAGACCAGTGCAGTGAGGTTTCTTGTGGCTGCCCGAGACATTTGTAAAGGCACTTTTCAGAATAACTTCTGCTACTGATGACGTTTCCTTGCCATGTGTTCCAGACTTCCGTACCAGTATTTTCTCAATTTTCATTCTGAACACATGCAAAAAATTGAGTAATCCAGTTTTCAAAACAAAATCCAATGAGACAGCATTTTAAAATACATTCCTTATTAGCTGGCTCTATGTTAAAGTTTTAATGCAAGTCTTTGGACTGCATGGTAAATAAATGTCCATTTAATCTGTCTACGTGTAAGACATGAAATCCTCTTTTGAATGTCTTATAGTAAGCATTTAGATGCTTCAGGTGCTGAACAGCGTATCTGGAGTCTGACTCTCTGTGGAAGAACAGATTTGATTCATACATAAACTGAGATGTGATAGGGGGTTTTAAGGTTCATTTTTTTCTATGCTAGCCTTACACAAATGCAACTGAGAAAGCAATTGTTACATTTCTCTGTTGAACTGGCATGCTTGTTTCTTTATAATTTCTTGCAACTAGCTTTTTAATTCTTACTGTTATTTGCCTTTCTTGGTTAGTGAGGACAAAATGTCAGATTGCTCAATTGCATTTTATGTGGGAGGAAAATAGGAGTTACAAGAAGGTCAGTCTGTGACTTTTTAAGGAAACAACACAGAGAAGCTAAGCAACTTCAGTCACTAGTTACAGAAATTCATGTATAATAATGTTTTCTGAAAATACAGCATCATCATATGGCTTTAAATAGACTGTCTTCATGAAAAGTACATAAGCCTATTTTGTATAGAAACTAAAGAGAAAATATTCATTTCTTCTTGTCGAGGGAATGTCCATAAGAATTTGTGATAGGCGTCTAAATGTGGAGGTAAGTAATAAGCAGGTATTGACTTCTATTGAGATCAGTATCGAGATTTGTTGACCCAAAGAGGTTACAATTGACTGAAGAGTGGGGCAGTAAATCTTCTTATTGAACAAAAAGCAAAAGTCAATATATGTATTATTATAAACATTTTTCTTTTGGTAGAGATAATAAGGGTGGAGTGGTTTAAGACTTCGGATTTATATGGCCATGATAGCATACAGCTTCTATTATTTAGTCAAAGGGTCTAGAATGCCTGTTTTGTGTGTTGCTGTTTTTTTTGTTTGTTTGTTTTGTTTTACATTTATTTATTTTTAATACAGCTTCACCAATCATGCCAAAAAAGTAAAGTCTGCATCAACTTTCACATCATAAACCCTTATTCTCATTGTTTTATAACTCAGCCATAAAGATTATTTCCAGATTGAAATTTGGCCTGCAAGCTCTTTGCCTAAGAATCACTTTTTTCCCTGGAAGGGTGAAAGGAATAAAGAAGATCTATTGAACTGTTTATTGAATTTTAGGGGAGCAAAAAAGGATGTGTTGTGATTTTTATATAATTCAAAATTTAGAATATATTCTTTATTGAATACTATTGTCTGCATAAAGCAAAGATTTACTTGACTAGAAAGGAGGAGACTGCAAATATTCTTTCAGTGCTTTCAAACACTTGTGAATATTAATCCAAGCTTTATATTGTAAACAAGTATTTTTATGATTCTTATTTTTTAGTCCATTCAATTGTGGTCTGGTGAGTGCACTATATGTTGGGTTATCGCTTGGAAAAATAAAGAGGCAGAGCACAGAAGAAAACAGAAATCCATCCAGCTCAAAATATTAAACCTATTAATTAAAATAATGTATAAAACATAGAGTGACTGAGGAAATAAGTGTTGAATTGCTAGTTTGTAACATTTATATCTGTTAAGATCTTGGCTGCCGGTAGAAACAATCCTTCAGCACCTCCGAAAGTCTCTAACAAAAGCCATCTCTAGTTTTGCACTGCAGAAACCATCTGCCTCCTGCCTTCTTTCACAAGACCCTCTTACATTTCCTTAGGATTCACGAGCTTCAGCTAAATTAGGGCACTTTGCTGAGTCTCTTTAGCAGCCCAGGCTACAATAAACACATCAAGAATATTCTCTGCTCTTTGCACTGGCTTGCTGTGAAATTTCAGAAGAAACCCAAGTCCGCATTCCTCGCAGCCCTTGGTAGTGGGTGCAGTGCAGGAGCAGCCCTAGGGATGGCTTCTGGAGCAGAGCAGCATGGTTTGTGCCAAGAGCGGAGCTGCCTTCTGCACAGGGCAGAGAGGGACAATGACCTCGTCCAGAGCCTCGGCCCAAGTTCTGCTCTGCTCCCTGCTGAGAATTTCTTTTCCAAAGTAAGCATTTCCCTGGGAGCGTGTTGGGTTTTAAGAAAGAGCAGCATCTAATGATGTTTTGCCACCTTCTTGCAGTTGTTTCTGTCTATTGACTATAAGAAGTTCAAATCGGTTTCCATTTTCACTCCATTACAAAGGCTGTTGATTAAAATCCTACATAGCCACAAAGGGTCCACCAATGTATTCAAACCTACTGAAACTTCATCCATTTCTGTTCATAAGACAGTTTCCACCTTTCCTGTATGAATATGCACAAGTTAATGTCTGCCTGTTGGTACTGATGTGGTAATGGTGGCAGTTATTGATACAGATCATTAGATGGAAATAAAGGATCTCAACTATGTTAATGGTGGAAAACATTTGAATTCAGTAGGAACAGGTCTGCTGATATCAAATGAACCTTTAATACATCAAGCTTTCACATTGTCACATTCCGGGCTGTAACTTCTTGGGAAGAAGCAGATTTTTATTCTCATAAATTTTGTATTTTTGTATCAGAAAATCAGCTGCTTTTTGGTCTATAAACAGTCTAAATGACTTCCTTATGTCTGCTGGTCTCCATGTAAAACATGTTTATAGCAAGTGAGCTGTAAACCAGCTTTGTGAAGTAAATGGGAAAATCTATTTATGATGGCATACATTCTCCAAAACTAAAGCAGAGTAACTCCACTTCTGAATGAGATATGCCTTTAAAAATATTATAGAAAATAAGCACGATGTTAACAGATAATAATAAAAATATCTGTTGAATGGCTAAACAGTGGGTCGAATGTCCCATCTGAAAAGCAGCGTCTTTTTGAGTATGAAAATAACATTTCTGTGGCTTTTCCCAGGAGTACAACACAACCTGCTTTGGGCATAATGAGCTGTTTTTTGTTTACAGCACAAGGTAGCGTGGTATCGGAGTAGTGCGGTACAGAGTCTGGCTTTTAGAGCAAATGTGCAAAGATGGGTCTGTATGGGATTTATTAATTAGGTGTTCACAAAGTTAGCCAGATCATGATTGTTTTGATCATAATTTGCTCTTTCTGAACTTTTCAAAAAGAGCTTTCCTTAAGCTAGAGGTGTGCTGCTCTTACCACTGTCTGCCAGCGTGTGATTAATAGTAAAATAATGTTGTCAGACAAACTTAAACTGGTAAAGTAACTTACTTTTTAAAAAAGAGATGAGAATAGTGGGTTGCGTGGGTGAAAAATCTTTCCAGCATCACAAGGTTTGTAAGCCCAAAGGACGTTTTTATTATAGTCAGTGGGGGATGTTAGAAAAATGAGAAGTTGAAGAGCCAAAATGTGATTCTAGCTGATTCTTGATCTTGCAGGGGGAGGCTGTGCTTTTGATTTCTTCCATGAAAGCAGAGTGCACACCTGTGGTATCACATAAAACATTGCATAATTATAAGACTAATGCCCTGAGCTTTCTCCCTCCAGTGCTGGCCCAGGCCACCTTTAACGAAGGACTGAGTTGTGGTGGCCTTTGCTCAGGTCTGCCTCTGTGACCTGCAGGTGTTCCCGTCCATACTTGTTGCCCTTGATGTATATTTTCTGGCATTGCTCTTATTTTTGTTTTCTGGGGGAAAAATTAATGATGTTCCATTAAAACAAGTTCACCAGTCAGGCCAGGTTGTTCTCTTTTCTTTTCTTCCCTCCCACACTTGCAGCCTTATTGTATTTAATAGCAAAGTTCACGGCTTTCCTCTCTCTGCTCCTTGCCACTCAGAGGTATTTAAAAGACGATTTTAAATGTCTATTTTTTGTGTTTAATCCTTGATCCCCTCTGCCCCCTGCCCAAGCTCACTTATTCACTAGAAATAGCAACCTCAGTCCACATTTTGCAGCTCTGGTAATAGTAATTTTGTCTTTTGCTTTTGGAGTATAAATGATTGTTCAATTCAGACATTCAAAATTAAAGTGAAGTTGCCAGTGGAAACGGGTGACTCATTATACGATGACTGAGGACAAATAAAAAGGTGCCTGCGTATAATAATCAGAAGATATTGACTTTTGTTGAGGTCAGAATCACAATTTATTAACCCAAGAGGTAAATATTGACTGAAACTTTGAGCAGCTTTTTTTTTTCTTCTTCTTCTTTTCCTTGTAGCCCAGAGAAGACAGTAGAGGATTGACTAAATAACTCCATCTGCCTGCACAGTGAGTTGGAGACTTCTGCATTTGCTTGCAGTTTTGTGCTCGTCTTTTGTTCTGGCTCTTCCAAGGGCAAAGAGATTTATAGCGTATTTTAGAGGAATATTTAAATCGTGCTTATTTCTGTTGTTTTGTCATTGATTCTGCTCTTGACACACCACAGCCCTTCTCCTGAAGGAGGTTTGGCTTCTGAAGGCTTCTTCGGGTGCTCCAGCCCCAGCCTGGGTGGCTGTCTGCACCACCTTCTTCCCCAGCCACTTCCTGACCATTCTGAGCCCGTTCTGTGCTGGAAGCACGCTGGTATGGCAGCAGTCCTGTGCCAAGGCCACTCCTTGTGCCACTGACACCTTCTCGCTCTGCCAGCTGCACAGGTGCTGCTTCATATGGCTAAAATGAGCACCCAAAACTGTTATTCTGCTGCCTTTGTTGGAAAGCAAGGCTTTGACAGGTTTCCCCCGTCTTTGACTTCTCCATCCTGCTGAGGGACTGTAACGTAATCTCCATCCTCAGATGGAAATCATCTCCATCGTCCTCCCTTCTCTTTTCTCAATCTTGAATTTTGCTCGATAATTTGTTTTGTTCTGTTTTTTTTCTCTCTCGATGTCCTCGTTGCCTACTGCCCTGTTTCTTTGCTCCTGCATCTTCCTCAGAGGAAGGCCATTTGTTGCTCAGAGCTTGATTTCTATGAGGCAATGCAAGGCAGGATTGGGTTTCCATACATGTTTAAACATTACAAAACAACTCCAGTGAGTTTTTAGCAGGTGAGAGCTGCTTAGTGAGAATTGGAAACGTGCTTTGAAAGCAATTTCTGAACCTACTGAAAAAATCAATCTGTGAATAAGGAACTGCAAAGTATTAGTATCAAATTGTTATATGTGAGAGCAAGATCTTAATTCAGACTTTACCTGTGGATTTCTAAGAAAGCTTCCAGTGGAGGTGTGGGCACCTGTATAACAAACTTAAGCCTACTGAAAATAAATTTTTCCTTGTTATCACTGCAGAGCCTAGAACAAACCCCACAGATCTCCGAGCACCCACAAATTGCGGGCTGGAAACAGCTGCCACCAGGTGATTTAATGCTCTGTGAGCTCTGGGAGGATCTTTCCTGCTGAAGCTCATGTTATGGCTTCTCTGAGCTGAGCAACCTGGCCTGAATGGTGACATTGACTGATTTAAGCATTTTAATCACTTTGTAGAGTTAGAGGCTTAACCGTAGATGTTGCTTCTTGGAGACTCCAAGTCTGTACAGAATACTTCCCACTGACTGACTTGTGTCTGGTGTAATGGAGCCTGCTTGACCTGATCCAGAGACACCCATTACCTTACACAGATGAGGCCCATAAAACACTTCTGGACTCAGACCAAAGTAAAAGGGCCAAGGGAAATGGGTTTAAAAGCCTTAGCGCATCTCCCAATGGACTCAGCAGTCCACATTGCAAAATTTATATGCATAACTTTAAATAGTTGGCAACTTTAGGAAGCAGAGCAAAGAGCAAAGTAGAGCTACTTTAGATGATTATTTACGAGGACCTTTTGTCTCAGATGCTTCTGTAAAGAAAATCTTGCCCATTCAGTAGTTCAAATCATTACATGCTAAAGCTAAAATAAGCTGTTCCTTGCTCTAAACGAGGATCACACATTCACTGCCTATTTTGCAAGCACACTTTCTATGTTTTTAAATTTAAATGATTTGTCTCCCTTTATTTCCCAGTGCTCAGATGAAGACTCTTTCACTCCCCAGACTCTGCTACCGCTCAGTTGCCCTCTGAGTATTTTGTATGAAAGGTCATGGTCTCACAATACTGACTCCTCACAGAGTTCAACTGGCTCTCTTTTGTAGGATAAAGCCATTCCCCATCTCCACAGCAAGGGAGATCCCCTGGCAGCAAAACAAATGTGCTTAGTTATGTGTGGCATGAACCTCAGCTGCACTGGGAGCTGAGCTCCAGATAACATGTAATGGCAGTGTATATAGAATTACAAGGACTAACCCATCAGCCCCTCTCAAGAAATTTAACTATGAAATGTTTTATTTTGCCTAGGGAAAGTCTATATGGGTCTATCATCTAGTTTCCAGCAAGGTCCAGCACTTCCCTCTCCCCTGTTGCTTGGTAGGATGAATGCCATATAAAGAGGTCAAAAAGACTACTAGTGTCATGCCATAAATCAGGGGTTCAGCTTAGATGAGAGCCCAAAAGGCTCCTGCTCATCTGGTGTAAAGTGACTTGTTCTGCTGCAGTCAACAGAGATCTGACAGCAGTGGATTTGCCCCAAGAGCTTCTGAATTCCCACTTTACATTTCTCTCTCTGGTATTTCAGATTTCTCTGCTGTCAATGGGGGAGATTTTATTAATATCCCTCTAATAAATGTTTTTCAACTACAGCTTCATAGGGTATCCATGCTGCTCCCCTGCCCACAGATAATATATTACATATATGTGATTATAAAAATACCAGTAGCCAATTTAGTTTAATTTAAATTTAGATTTTGCCCTAAACAAATACTGATGTGCCCTGTATATTTTTACTGCCAGATCATGATTTACTAACTCCATTTTGGGGGTTAAAGAGAGCATGACCTTGCTCCATATTAATATTTAAAGATTACCTTGCACATGAAATCAGATGCTGACACAAGTCTCACAGGACTAAGAGGTTTTTAATCTTTTGCAGAAGCAGTGCCACGTTGAAATATGTATTACTACATTCAGAGCAGAGCATGTAACAAATGTCCCACTAGCAGGCATCAGAGACTGCAAATTTCATTCAGTGCAATCTGCACCACAAATATCAACTTTTTTCTAGAAGGGAAATTGCAATGCCACAAAGGCCGATGCTTGACATCACAGCAAAGGCCAGCAGCATAATCTCAGACATTGCAGTAAAAAGGGTTTGCCATCCTGTCCTAAATGCAGGAGCCATTTAGTGCCCTTTTCAAAGCAATACATAGATTTTACTCTTTCAAAAAGGTGAAAGTTTACTTACATTTCTGTATAAATGCAATGTAGAGCAGTTTAGGAACCATGTGATTTTTGATTTTTACAAGTACACGAGCCTAAAATACAAAAAAAAACAAAAACTCCTGATTATCTTTTAATACAGTTAGTTAAAAAGAAAACTAGCCCTCTTTTAATGGAAATCACAAGCAGTTATTATTTAACATAAATGACTAATTTTGAGATATTTTTAGACATTGCTTCCTTCTTAAAAATTAAAACACTCAAGCTTAGCTAAATGATTCTGTGATTCTTAATCTATCGATATTTTAATTCATTTCTGTCCACTATACCTAAGCCTCAGACAAAAATATGAAGTGGCAAGCTGTAGAAGAGACTAATTTCTCATTGCATTTTGGGAGCACTCAGTTTGTATGAAATTGACATAGATGAGGTCTGATTACAATAGTTCCTGTATTTTGACAGTGTCATGGAGGTATTATGGGATTCGAGAAGGACAAGAGAATGGCTTTTCCATTCTCCTTCAAGGTGGGGGACAGAGAGTACAGTTTGATGTTGAGAATGTTCCCGCTCCTGGTCTCGTGTCCTGTTTCTGCTAGGTAATTGCAGCAGATGCCCAGCTGAATGATGCCTCTAGGAGCTTGCTATAGTGCTACCAGAAAGCAGTGGTGTAGTTTGGAGGTAGCCAAAACCTTACACTGATGTGCAAGTGTTTGAGTTTAGAGGAATCTAGCCCCGAGGAGTTGGGAGCCTGTGAAGATGACCCTGCACATTCTTTTTGAAATCACTCCTATATTTGCTCAGAAGTTTATATGCGGTTACAGTAGACATTAAAAGTAAAAAGAGCTAGACCTATTGTTTTGGAGTTATGGAGGTTGTGCTGAAGGATTTGGTGCAAAGAGGTTAAGGTAGTCCCGCCTTGGGCATGCAGAGCTGCTTGCCGTGGAGCACTTACTGCTCCCAGCTGACCGCCCTCATGGCATTGGCCAGGCTCTTGAAGGTAGGATCGTCATAAGCTAGCCCTTGCCTGGCAATTTTTAAAGCAGGGTACATCATCTTTGTTCCCTTTACAACCTCTAAGGTTGTCATCTTCATTTTTCCTCAGCGTGGCCTCCCCTAACCCCTCTTTCTGCCCTCTGTCGCCTCCCTCAGCAGGATAATGAGGAGCAGATGCTACAGAAATGCACGCACCTTCTAATTGAGTTAGAACATAAAAGGGAACAGTAAAAATGGCACAGAGACATTTGCTTTCAGTGCCTTCCAAATATTTGCTGTTAGTTCAACACTGTTGGTGATCAGCTAACCCATTTTCTTCTAAATCTGGTTATCTTCTTAGATTTTTTTTTTTTTGAGACAAAACTTACTAAACGTTTGTTGGTCACCATAAACACAATTGGATCTATTTATCCTAAATTAGTGTTTCTCTCGGCATGACTTACAACATCATACTGATAAGTCTCAAAACAGATTTTCAGTGAGTCATGAGCGTACCAGGATGACACGATTCCCTTTACAGAAATAACAACTACAGGCGCATTAAAATATAGAAAGAATTTGAGAATCTGAAGTTCTTTGCAAAATCTGCAATACTTTTATTATCAACATTGCTGATAGTGCAAATGGGACTGAATCAACTGATAAATGTTCTGTCTGGTCCAATGAATTCACTTACTGTTTATGATCCCTTTAGTCACATTTTTAACTGTTTTGTCATTCCCATTAAATCTCCCTAAATATTCTTGCTGGTTCAGTGCTCTCGACCAGGAAGCTTGTGAGTTCATGAGGATTTGTACATGATCATGAATGATTCATGAAGTGAGCTTAGAAAACTAAGTTTAACATCTTATTCAATTCTGAGGAAAAAAGAGCATCTTCTCCCATACTCGTAGCAACTTGGCTAAGGAGGAAGTGTCTCAATGTCTCATTTTAAATGCTAAAATTCAGAGCATCTGTTGCCTTTCCAGCTAAACCTCATATCTACTAAGAAGCAAGAGGAAGTGTTTTAATTTGCTGCTGTAGACAGGCTAAAAACAATGGAGTTTTGTTTCTTTTTTTGCTATTGCATGTTACCACATACCTGGCAACATGGCATGGCCGAGCTTTCGGTGTACAGCTGACAGACAGTATCTGGCTATGTTGACATTTCTCCCTCACATTTAATCACATGTAGTGTTTTTCTCTAAAAGCTACATGTGAAATCAAGTGGTCTTGTTTTAAATTGTTTATGGTTGATTCTGCAGCAGCATTTCTATATCTTTCTTAGGACAAGAGAAGGCCTATAAACGGGAGTGTTAGGGGCTGGTGCCTTTACTTCCTTCTCTCTCTCGACCTCTTTGTGCTCTGTAATCCTGCCCGGCAGACAGAAATATCGTATTCTTTACTACTTCATTTCTAATGTATACATATGGCATTCGTATTCTGGGAACTTACCGTGCTGTTTCCCTGCTGTGCATATTCCGTACAGATGATGTTTGAGTCTTGGTTTTCGCATCAGTGAAATGGGGATAATTGTGTCTCTTTGATGTACTGATAAAAGTGCTTTGTGAGAGCTAAATATTTCTTTGTGGAACATGCAATAGTGTGTTTGGAAGATCTGTATAGCAACGGGTAGAAGGAGGACAGAGGCATGGATCTGATGCGAAAAAATCAAGACAAAACAGAGAAGGAAGACCATGGCTATTCCGTTGCTGTTCTTTGTCTCCTAGCTCTGCAAGAGGACAAGGATTTTTCCTCTTCCTTTGCAGAATGAAAAGAAGAGATGCCTGCTGAGAGAATAAAACACAACAAACATGAGCATACTACGGTGAAATATATATTTTGCTTGTACAATAGAAATTTTGATCCAGGGCTATAAAAAGTTGAAATGCAACCCATAAATTAAAATCAATTCAAATACTTTTGTTACTAAACCTCCGGGTGGTTTTTTTTTATGTTTTGTTTTGTGTTGTTGTTGTGCTTTGTATTTTTTAAGCTGGAAATTTTTTGATCTCGTGGTTAAGAGCATTCTAAGGTGTCCCCTAGGACTCTGATTTTAAACTGGTCTTTCATTAATTGCAGTTTCTCTGGCTGTTTGTTAGGCCATTGCCATGCTGTGTTAAGGTCTTGATGCTTTTATCTAGCCCTCCCCTATTCTCTGTTTGTTCTTCAGTGAGGATGAGAGGAACCCTTACAGTATGCAAATATATAATGCTTTCTGTGCTTCTTTCTTTAGAGACATAAAAGGATTTTTTAAAAAGGCAAGTTGAATATAAGGCAATAAAGACGTAAATCTTCAGAAGCAGGCAAGCTACACTCCCTTTGCACTTCACAAATGAAGCATGGTTTTTGCAAAGAAAGAGTTTGTTAGGAGAACCACAGAAAGCAGAATTTCCATAATGATTTGCAAGAAAAAAATCTGTAACACATGGCACCGTATTTCCTTCAGAACTGCAATCCCCTTGGGACCAAATTCTTTACTACTTAATCACTGCAGTAATTAGAGATGATGTTGGCAAGTGTTCATTGAACGTTGTGTCATTTTACATCTTAAAACATTTTGGCATTACTTTCCATTTCCTTTATTCAGTGTATTCTGGCCCATCCACTGGATGATTAGGCACAGCTGGCCTTTTCTTTGGTACCAGGTCAGCTTTGCAATTAAGAACTGTGTTGGTCTGCACTAATAAAAACAGGGACTAAATTGTTCTATTTGTGGCTTATGCGTTAATTTTCCACCGAACATTTTTTACAACGGCTTGTACACGAGCAACATGATGTGAAACAAATCTTCAAGCGAAACAGAGAATCCAGCCACAAAAAAAATGGCCTTGTCCTGCAAAGAGACTCCAAATGTGGAAAACAGCAGTAGCAAATTGTGAATAAACATCAGTCTGAATGAGGCAGAGCTCCATAGATGCAGAATAACACTGCAGCATCGGACATGTGTGCGAGAGGCCCTGGTGATGCTGCCCTGCTGCTCAGGGCTGTGGGGAGTGCTGGCAGCGAGTGGATGCTGAGCCCCACTGCACCCCAGGCCCTGCGAGCAGCATCCCTGTAGCGCTGCTCCTTCTCCTTCCCACTGCCCAGCATACACCTAACCGAAGTGATGTTGGATGAGGAGAAAGAGAAAAAGAAAAGGATGCTTCATCCCCTAGATCTGTCATTTAAAAATCTGTTGGTGAGGTTGTGAGGTGGGTTGGTTTTGGTTTTAGTAATAAGGTTAAAAGGTGGTGGTCTGGCTTCTCTGCATTTCAGCTCTGTGCCTGTAGCTGCGACTTCAGAAAAGTAGACAAGAGCCTTCTCACAGAAGATCATAACAGCTGAAAACTGGGTATGTGAGTACCATTCTCTTTCCTAAAATCCAAGTATCATTAACAGCTCTAAACAACTTACCAAGGCAGCAGGGCACAGTGGAAGATCCCTTCACTATTTGTTTGGGTTTAGTCTATCCTTTTACTCTTTAGATCTTACATTAATGTTTTGAAAAACAGAGATGATGCAGGACATAGCGCATTTTTAAATAGCCTTTGATGAAGGGCTGGAGCCTTCCAAAGGTTAGATGTGGAGGGTGCAGCCACAGCATGGCTGTTATGGATGCTTCTCCCTGACCCTGCGCGGCTGAGCATCCTTCCAGCCAGGTACACCATCAAACCCCACTGAGGTGTCCCTCACACCTTGTTTGGCTCTTGACCAGGGAACAGTTCCTAGTTTCCTCTGCCAGTCTCATTTCTTACAGGCTGAAACGGAGAAGCTGTAGAATTTAAAGTTCAACTTAAATGACAATTTGTGGAACTAATGACCTTTAATAGGACAAGGTGGTGGATTATAATGTCTTTTTAAATGCTTCCAGAGTAGAAAAACACACAGTAAAAATTATATGACAAAAATTAAAAAAAAAAAAGGAAAAGAAAACAAACTTAGTAACACAAGCAAACAGTAACAGCCATTATGCTTTTAAATTTTCTCTCCACAGCCTGCAAATCTTCGCTTTGACTCATGCATACTGTGCATCTAGCAAAGGGAGAAGTAATATTTTTTTTAACCACTCAATTATAATTGGTATACTATTATATCATTTTAAAATGTACAAAAGCTGAAAAGTACACACAAGAAAAAAAAAAAGAGCAGTATGTAAAGTGCAATAGAACTTTACAAAATGCTATTTCCTACACCCTCTTTCCCACTCATACGCATCTGTATGGAGAATCGAACTGTGCTATCATGGGCTTGAAAACTGTGTGTGTGTATATTTCTATATCTGTCTGTCTATCCGTCTGTCTATTTTTAGACACATTAATGTGGCAGACCAGGACCCAAAGAGGTAGTTGTGGCATAGCACACATGCTCTGCAAGGCACTAAAACTCTTAGAACTTCATGGCGGGCAGATGTGTTTGGGAGTTTCTATCCACATGTATATACATGACTGCCAACCATGCCATGTGTGGCAAAATTACACAAACTGATGCTACAGGTGGCTAAGATGCAATGGTAGCACTGTGGTGATACTGACCGGTGCGTGTCAGTGCACAAATGCTACAAGAAAGGAAAAAGGTTTTATTTTAAAATTTATTTTTTAGAACCCATATCCGGGAACTGTAAAACACAAATTCTTTTTCATATAGAAAGACTATGAAAGTTTGAGGACCTGAAATCTGAGACAGGCTGTAACAATAATTCTAAAATTAACCTGGCACTGTATGGTCTAGGAGCAGACAAGAAGTCTTAATGAAAATTGGTAGTGCGTAATAGCTCAAAACTGATTGAAGGAAATTACTGCTCCTTTTAATTCTGCTTACAAGCCTTTTCTGCAATCTCAATTATATTTCAGAGGTAAGTGATAGTGTCTATTCTTTCTGCAATTAATCCATATATTTGGTTTGCATGGTGTTTGGGAAGTCCACTGAGATCCAGAATTAATGAGATAGTGGTATTTCCAGAATAAAGCTAGTTCTGTGAAACTTCTGAGAAAATTCGGGCATAAGGCTGATCTCTCTGCTGCTATGATACAGATACCTGTCTGTGTATTAGTGGCCTGATATGCTAGGGGACGGGTGCTGGAATTGTTTGAAACTGAAATTTAGATTGCATTTGGCAGTTTGTTTCCTTTCTCCAACACCAGTTCTTAAAATTCCAGAGCTGTGGGTAATCAGCAAATGTGCATGAAAAAAACATTATTTATGATTTTGTTTTCTACCCTAAAACAAAACTGATTTTTATTTTTTCTTTCATGTTAGAGTCTGTCATACATATAAATCTTCCAAATGATGATGCTAGTTTTGTGCTGAAAGTTGTCTCTCTCAGTCTTTGTTACATTTATGACATATATTATAATGATACCAAAAAGAAGTATATTTTGAAGGATTTTCTGTAGGCAATTTGGATTTTGGACATCTCAAGCCATCTTTCCATTGTAACTGGTCTAATTACTGTTTCCTAGATTCTCA
Organism: Cygnus atratus; assembly: GCF_013377495.2. Taxonomy (NCBI): domain Eukaryota; kingdom Metazoa; phylum Chordata; class Aves; order Anseriformes; family Anatidae; genus Cygnus; species Cygnus atratus. The sequence continues at coordinate 2,064,737 of NC_066369.1, forward strand.
AACATCTAAACAAACCTAAGTATAGTTGAACATTTTAAATGTTACTTCCTTTGCTCTTTTGCCAATGTAAATGCTCCTAAATAATCATGGGACAGTAGGAATTACGTGGTGCACCTTAATCAGAACACTGAACACGTTGTGAGGGGCTGCAGGGCCAGATTCCTTGGCTACTGTGGGTGGGAGCACAGCCAAACCAGAAGTTACCAAATCTAGTGGCAAAGGTATAGTATAGTCAGGTTTCTTTATCCGACTGTCTTGTGTCTGGTTTCCATTGCTTTTAATGCTTTTAGATCCATTTATTGGGTTAAACAACACAAGGTTGTGCCTGTTCCCACTCCTCAGCTTCTCCGAGGTGACTGGATCTCCTATCGTTTAAAAAAAGCCTTTAAAAAGTGTAAGTGCAAATACTTACAGCTTAGCTCTGACCTGCACCCCCTGCCACTGCACGAACTGTACAGGAGGCAGGTTTTTGCTCCAGTGTGATGTCGTAGGCACAGTCCCTGTCCTGTGCAATGCCAGCAGCAGCCAGGCTCCAGCCGAATTCAGCTGCTGGACAGCCCAGGAAGAGGAGCAGACTTGCACCATCTTCGGTGCTCTGCCATGATGTGTGCTTTTATTTTATTTTATTTTATTTTATTTTATTTTATTTTTTTTTCAGTAATAATACGAGCCTCTTTGTAACATTTGAAGGTTGAGGTAAAAAATCAGCTTGGAAAGGCAAATGGTAAAAATACAGCATGGGGATTCATTTACTTCTGACCACACCGAGCTTTCTGCTTTTAAGCTCAGAATGTAGTTTTTTCCTCTAGCTGTGGGAAAACTAAGCAAACCAAAATGCATCCTTTCCTCATTGAAATATATAACCTATTTTCTCTCTTGAGGCTCACAGACACCCTTCTCCAGCTCCGCCCCCCCCCCCCCCCAAAAAAAAAAAAAAAATTTGTGTTCTGCAACAAAAGGAAATATAATTATAAGCTAGACTCTCCTTTTGGTCACTTTAAATCCACATGGTATTCTGTACACTATTCCTCGTGCTGTCAGACATACAGGAATTCTACCATGTTGCAAAAAAACTATACTCTGTAAAAATGAGCTTTACTTTTTAAGTCATGTCGCAGTAAATTGCCTGTGAGTGTGTTATAAAAATTGCCGTACTTCCTGCGGGAAAAGAAAAGTGCTGGAGAGGTAAGTTTCTTATCCTATTTTTTAAATTTCTATCTGTTGTTTCAGAAAAAATGAAATCTGCAAAACTTTAAATGGTTACCCCTACAAGCAGTAAATTCAGAAATATTTTCTGTATTTTAAATGTGTTTTACATGAAGTTCTAAGTTACAGCAGTGGCGCAATTTCCAGATGTGGTTCATATACACACAGATTAAGGTAAGCATAACAGGTTGAGCTAAAATTACCAACTAAAATTACAATGCTTTGGATTATTCAGTGTCTTTCCTGATAAAAGCTAAAATGATATGTACTTTTAAGAGGTATATCCTGAAATGTGTGCCTTTAAGTCAGGAGGTGAAGTCAGCACAGGTGAAAATCAGTAATAATTGTGCAGCGGCTTGTGGTTATATCAGAGTTATTAATTATACCTCCATATGTACTGTCACAAGAAGTGTCCCTCTTGTTGGGAGTCTCAGCAGAGAGGTCAAGGACTCCAGATGGAGGTAGGCTGAGTTACCTTCTCGGTCTTTGATGGACCTTACTAGGTCTAGCTCTGTTACCATAGTTTCCATTTTGTTCTCTAGATAAGAAATAGAAGCCTGTTATGATCAGTCGATTGACATGGGGTCCCTGCCTGCAGTGAGGTTTAAGGGAATGAGAAGTAACTATGCAGAGGCCTGTTGTGTGTAGGTAAAAATCAATTTTTGTTCTTTATTTTTTTTGCTTGCTTGTTTTTAGCCATATCCCTGTTCGCAGAAGCTTGGTGTTGTGCATTTAAGTCACCGGGTAGGTAAAGGATATCTTCAGTGCTATTTTATGAGATGCTTTGTGTAATTATTGCATAATTCAGAAACTTGGCTGCTGTGTGTCCTTTAGTGGGCTTGTTGAGCTCGACCTCTCTGGCTATGGCCTGTTTTACTGGCTGTCCTATGAACATTGTTCTCTTTTCACTTTTCACTGTCCTTTCATGTACTTCCTGCACTTGCAAGTCCACTCCAAAATTTCAGAGCAGTGCTTCTTTACTGAGGCACTATGAAGTTATAAAAGCACTGGATGCAGTTAACAGTAATAGTAATACCTCTTCTGCAGAAACAATAATTGCCTTCAACTATCCTCTCCCTCTCCTTCTCCCTTACTAAAATCACTGTTCCTTCCAGCACAAGACAGGCTGTGAGAAATACAGGGACAAGCCTTTACTGTCTATAGCTCTCCCTATTTTACTGTCAGTAGCAATTTCAGATCACTTTATTCCCATGCCACTGTCATTCCCCCTTCTTCCGTCTCTCTGGGCAGTGGCCAGGACTTCTGAGTTTATGCAAGTGTTGTTGTGCAGAAGCAGTATTCTCTGTCACTGTTCCTTTACCTTAATAAATAGATACTATCTGCTAGAGAAGAAAAGCAGAATGTGTTTCCTTTTAATTTATTTTGTAGCCACTGTTAAATGGTAGGGAACTCATTATGTTCCAGTCAGACAGGAAGTTTTATTTACAATTCCTTACCTCAATGCAGCCATGGCAAACTATATCAGCCTTTCAATTTGTGCATTATCATTACTTCCCTACTTTCATACCCTTTCCAGAATTACACTACCACTGACCTGATGAACCCATTTTCTTTTAAAATCACTCCTATTTTATGCTTAGAGATTGCTTGGGAAAACTCAGCAGCAGCAGCTATAAGAGCAGGAAAGTTTGCCATGTATAATCAAAAGGTCAGAGTCTATTTTCAGGTGCTTGTTAGGGGCCACCGCTGAAGAAAGCAGGGAGCCATCTGTGCATGCTTTTCCCAAAGCCGGGGAGAACAGGCACTGATACACCTAATGCCTCCTGTTTTATCATGGATGCTGGAGAGAGCAGATTTTCATCCCAGGACACAGCCAATTCACATTCCACATGCCCAGAAGCAGTCATTCAATTTTTGTGCAGTGGCTTTGAAGGAGCGGGACTCTCATCCTTTCACAAACACTGACAGCTAGACTGATATATGGAGCTGAAGTGAATGGATGACAGTATGATAGGGATCAATGACTCTTTGAGGTTTACTTACTTTTTCTACAGAGATCAGACATTTAGGTATGAACTGCCAACACACCGCTTCTTGCATTTCACCCTTCTGTTCAATTATTCGTATTAACTAAACTTGTATGGAGCAGTAGCCAATATCCTGCCGGGAAAACAACCCTAACCCTAAATTCTGTATTTGTGGACTGAATCTATTGCCCCAAGCCCTAGCATCATTGGATCACTTTCTTTATCTTGCAGCTCCTTTGCTTTCTCATCTCCCTACCTAGAAAACAAGCTTTAGCACTTTAAATGCTCTACCTCCAACTCTCCAGCTGAGCAAGGCAGCATAACGGGTCTGAAAGCTTTGTCTTCTCTTCTGTTTTCAATAGCTTTTCTTTTCCAGCCTGAGCCCCTGCCTGGCTCCCTGCATCTCAGGACATTTTATGCTTCTGCTCCTTCCCACGTTTTTGCCCATGTTTCTGCTTCTCCACAGTCCTTCCCCCTGTAGCACAGAGCAGTGGTATACCAAAGACCACTGTTACTACATGTTCCGCTGCCTTGTGCACGAGCACAAAGAACGGTTACTGCTGGCACAACCATACAGGTCAGCTTAGAGCTCATCCTTATTACCTGGATTAACACGGTTGCACTAAAAGCTATCTCATTCTTGTCTTTTTCTCCTAGAAGAATGACTAAGAGCTTGATTAGTTAATCTTAATTATCTACCCTAACTAAGCATGCTGTCAATAAGGAAATAGGCTGCTATCATACAGCAACTAATATGCTAAATTATTAGAGGCTATACTGAAGAAATGTAGTCATTTATTGAGTATGCTCTGAATTGCTGCTGCTCAATTTGCCATGAGTTGTGAATTTGCTCTGAGTTATTTTTATCATCTGAGAATTGCCAGGCTTTATACCATGTTTTGCACAAGGACTCAGCTGCCCTTTTGCTTTTGTATTTGTGGTTCCCTTCCAAGGAAGCTGCCTGCTGTTCCCAGGTTTCTCTCTCTCTCCCTCTCAGTATCTCCTTTAGACATGAGTAGTCCAAATGACTGATTTAAATTCTGTGTTTTGCAGGGAAACTTCCTGCTAGAACTTGAGTCTGGCCAAGCAATGTCTTCTCACTGCCTGGAGAAAACCTTTATCCTTCAGGCTGATGACAGATGCTTAAAAGGAATCCTGCTTGGTCTGTCTCCACTAGCCACTAGCAAGAAGGAAAGAATTGCTCTTTCCTGGTGTTCCCCACTTGTACAGGCATAGTATTAGGACAGTTTTTCTCAGATTTCTTTCTTCTTTTGCATCATCCAACGGGGCAGATTGAGTTACCACTTGATTTTATTCCCCACCCCCCCAGTGTGAAGGCTTCGTTTCTTTTTGATCACTAGAAATCCCAAGTAATGGTCCTGTTCTAACCATGTTTACGCTGTACCTTCTGGACAGAATGTTTCCATGGGCTGTCAGCCCCTCCTTTGCTTGGGATGATGGCGAAGAGGTCAGCACAAGAAGCTGCCATTTGGAGCTACCTGGGAGACCTTATGTTACTTCTTCATTGTGCTGCCTTTCTCACAACAGGGTGAGCCTTTGGTGCAGTTAAAGATGCATTAAGTGATGGGTGGAAATGCGCTTGTCCCCAAAAAGGCAACAGTTCAGTTTTACTGTAGATGAAAGACAACTGCTCTGTTTATGTCCTTAAACCCCACTAATTTTCATTGGAGTTGCTGCTGGTCATTCTTTACTGACTGGGACCCCAGCACAATGCTAAAGGGAATGTTATGTTTAATCTGGTTCCCAACACTTCATCTTTCCTTCACCCATGGCAACTGCCTGCACGTTTGTGAGTTTTTCATTTGAATGAAATTTCTCTCTAGCTGTCAGCAAAACATGGAAAAAATCAATAGCTATTAAGATATGTAATACTGCGGGATATGGGATCCAACTAGTAGAAGAAGTGAAGGCCCTTTATTTATTCACATTCCCAAGTGCCAGCATTTGTTACCTGCCTTCACTTCCTGTGTCCTACTCCTTCCCCCAGGTTTTCAGTCAGATTTTTGTTGCCAAAAGCTGAGCAGAGGGTGTTTTGCCTACTGCGCTCAGTTGCATTCTGTGCTAGTTCCCTGTGAAAGCACCTCCGGGTACTTTCCCAGGGCTAGCACTTTTTGTTCAAGAACAAGTTAAGAAAAAAGAGTTACTGGTGGTTTTAAAACCCATTTTCTTTTTATCTAGTGTTCTGTTAAAGCTTTCCTCCTAAGCAGCTTACGATAATATAAACAACCTGCAGAAAAAACTTGCTGTCAATCTGCTGCTATAAATTCCTGCAGGTCCAGGGGCTTCAGGAGCTGGGTACTGCACCTACAGGCCTTGGAGTCAGAGATAAGTATCAGATAATTCACTCCTCCAGAAAATACTGCCTTGTATTCAAAACGGAGCGGGGGGAGAAGGGAAGCGGGGGTGCAGCAGCCAGGAGGTGTGCTGAGAGTGCAGCAGGAGCTGGAGACCTGGCGTACAGCTGGGGAGCAATGCTCACAGGGCTCCCAAAGCTGCAGCTGGGTAAGTGCTCGCCTCTCCTCACGGCTGTGTGCTTTACTGAGCTCCATAGCTGCACATCTCCTTCCTCACTGCAAAACATACATTTCCTCATTTCAGCTTGTGAGGGCCCAGACCATCATCTCAGCCCCAGGGGCTGCTCTAGCAGGAGCAGCAGCTGTGCCAGCTGCCCCAGGTCGGTGAGGCATCCTCCTGGCATGCAGGTTTGGGTTTCTCCCTTCGGCCATGGCACTCTGCTGTTTGTAGGCTGACGGTGCTGGAGCATGGCTGTAGGGGTGTGCAGCAGTGCTGTGCTGCTCCAGCTTTCGGAGGTGCTCGGGAATACTGAGAAAAATCTAATTAAGAAAAGTGAAATACAGTAGGTTAAGCCAGCTGCATCAGTGTGTGAAATGCAGCCATTATAAAACAAAACAAAACGTTGTAGAGCAGCATCTCTGGAGCTCTGCAGCCTTAAAATGATGCTGCCAGACTTCCCTGCCATCAGAGAGCCAACACTTGCATAAGAGCTGCTAATACCTTGGATTGTCACTAACTGGGGCTGTGCCACTCCTGGGGGCATGCAGGGCTCTGCCCGTGGGTGCTCCTTGCTCTGAGCAGTTCCTGCTTGAAAACTGGGGGCTGTGGGGGCAAAATGGGCCTGACCATGGCAGGTGGTGGAAGAGGAGGAATGAGGAAGGAGGTGATAAGAAAGCATTGGTGCAGTAGAAAAATGAGGGAAGTGAAAGACAAGCTGGGCAATGAGGGGGTAAGCACGAAGGGTGGGTGTGGAGTGAGGCTGAGGGAGCAACCAGCTGACCTTTGCAGGCAGAGAGACTGCTCCGAATAATCTGAGAGCATGTTTACTTCTGAAGAGCTGGGTTTGGCCAAGCCCCCTGGAAAAGCCTGCAAGAAAGCTGCTCTGCTCGGGTGGCAGAGGGCACTGCACTGCGCACGGGCATGGGGCTGCTGCTGTGCTCTTGGGATGGCTCAGCGAGTGCACGTGTGTCCATACAGTGACACTTTCTGCATTGTGAAAGACAAACAAAAACAGAACAGCAACAGCAGCAAAACAACAACAAAGTTGATTTAAAATCTTATCCTTCTGAGATCACTGAGCAGAGGTCTTGGACCAGATGATCTTCAGATGTTCCTTCCAACCTCAACTGTTCTGTGATCAACAGGTAAAGCTTTAAAACAAGGCCATTGTATTTGTTCGTGATGCTACAATTTATGAAGTGGTAGGATTAATTTTACTATTTCAGATATCCTAAAATGGGAAAAATGTAATTAAGATTTAATCTCTTGCTGAAAAAAGCATCTTTAAAATCAATCAGGAATGGCTGCAAAACCCTTAAAATATTTTTAATGGTAATTGTTTGCAGTTCCCTCTGTCTAAAGTTTGGAGAAAGGGCATCTTGGATGTATGACAGTAAGTTCAGCACAAGCGAAGCTGCTTACAAATATACTGGAAAAGATATCCACAGTAATAGGATTAGTACAAAAAGAACATGTCTTTGTATCTAAAATTCTGAGGCTAATTTGTCTTGGTTCCACCCCTCCAAAAACTTTTGTAATAAATTACTTTCATCAGGAACACTTAATGATGTTTCACTGGTAAAATGCTCACAAGAAATTCCCTGCTGGGAAAATTATCTGTAAAGGTTATCACAGTAAGGCTTGGATGTAAAATGTCAAAGGACAACTTCATCTCTCTCCCCTTCCTCGCCCTCCTACCCCAGCTACAGGCAGGAAATTTGGGGGAGCTTATGCCAGCCCATCAGATGGGCAGGAGTCTGTTCACTTCCAACGTGTCCCCACACTCGGAGTGCCCTGGCATGCATTTTATTCAAGCTAATGGGTGATCTGAAAGCTGAGCACCAGAAGGCTGCAAAAATTAAGAATTCACCAAAACTTTGCTGGAGTTGAGTTTGACAGAAGAGCTCAACGTCTGCCGTCATCACCTGAGGGACAACCTAATGTCAAGGCAAGAGGGGTCTGCTGCTGGGAGCCACAGGGGGAGTGTTGGCCCCAGGCCCTGCCACCACGAGGACCAACGTGACGGGAGGTAAGAGGGCCATGGGGACAGAGCAGAACTGCCTCCAGCTTCAGTGTAATAGCACATCAGCTACAGACCACTTTGCTTCATTTTTAAGCACTCTGCTATTCCTCTACACAGGTCAAAATATGTTTAAGCATGTGGTGTGTCTCATGTAGCCTCTTTCATGGGTGGTGAACTGCTACAAGTGTCCCATTACCAGAGGTTCAGTCATATGCAGTGGGTAATTACAATTAATGTGCTTTGCTCTTCCTTGTGAGTATGCACTGAGGTGGCATGAAATAACATAATAAAATACCTATTGTACATAGTGATATCTGCACGGCAGGTACTTTTACCCAACACAATCTCTCTGTCAGTACAATATTTCCTCTCGATATCGATTATAATCTTGATAATATCTGCGATATTATCTGTGATAATATCTGCAACAAGGTATTTCCTATGTGATATCTTCATAATCAGATATCTTGGCTTTAGCTGATACAGGCAGTTTATGACTACGTTAAAAGAATTTCGAAGAATGAAGTTTTTCTTACAAAAACTAAAATCTGTAAAAGACATCGACGTAGTGTTTGATGTGTGCTTGGTGTATGCATGTTCTTGTTCATTTTGAATTAATATAACTGATTTCACTTTCAGTAACAAAAATGTAGAAATACTTTGGGAGTAAAAAGGCACCATTTATGTTCTTTAGGCTTTGATAATGCATTGACTTCCTTAGTGAAACTACAGAATGGGTCAACGAACTTTTATGTCTTTTCCAGTAGCATGTTTTGGAATATTTCTCTGGTTACTCACATGCCCTCTCCATTTCCAGGTGAACACAGTTACAGCTGCTCTCTTACGGACAGCTTACTTGTGCTTTATACTGTCATACAGGTACAGATTTCTGACAGCTGCGAAAATGTGCCTGAGGGGTGGGAAAGGGAAAGCAGGTTGCAACACCACCTCTTCTTGAGGTGGAATCACAGAGAGTGCTGTTATGGTAATTTCTGATGGGGCATGCTGTTTGCCTTTTCTGGGTTAACCTCAAAATGAGAGAAAGTTTTCCAACAGGGCCAGTTAAGTTACCACGTGTCTTTGTGGCTGCAAAAGCACGGACTGCTATATGCAGTCCTGCACTTCTCAGATGGCTCCACTGCAAAGGGAGCTTCTCATTTTGTGGTCATGTAATAAACCTTTTAGAGCCATTCCCCTATTGTTAACATCTGTTAGGGAAGGACACTAGATACAGAGTCAGTAGCAGTACCCCAGAAGGACTATATGTGGTCACACTTGGCAAAGGGTTGTCTTGTGGGGCGGCAGAGCTGTGCACGTCCCCCAGGTGTCCCCCACATCCCTGAAGAAAGGCCATCCCAGGCAGGTGGGGATGTTAGCACTGGTTCTGGTGCACCAAGTGGTCTAGAGCACAGGCTCTCTGTAGCTCACCTGTAACGCTCAGGTGTTCATCACCCTGCTCTTGACCGCATGTCGGGACACTGACTGGAGGGGAAGGGCCCGTGGGTGGATGTGGCTTGCCAAAGATCCAGCTGGCAGCACACGTTAACACCACAAACAACTCATCTCTGAATGTTTTCTGCAAGAATAACTGAGATAAACAAGCCTCAAGAGCAAACAGAGGGGAAAAAAGCCAACAACCTCAAAACAAACTTTAAAATGCTAGCCAGGCCTATTCTCAACCTTCGTGAGCAATGCTTAAGTGAGCCAAGTTCTCTGACAGCACAAGTCGTAAGTGGAGGAATTTCACACACAAAAAGCATATGCACAGCAGGCCTCTGAAACAACGGTGCTAGAAGACAATTTCTAAAGGTCAGAATTATTATAGGGCATTAATTAGCAATCAGATAATGCTCAAATTGCCTTAGCAAGTTTAGACACTCTGTAAAGCCATATGCTGCAGAGTGTGCAGCCACCTGAAAAGAATTTGGACACTTTAACCGAAAATATGCCTTGCTCAGAAGAGAGCTAGAAGAACATAATGAGAAAACAATATGACTTCTCTGAAGTAATTAGGAAGTGGTATCGAGAGTAAATAAGCTTTTGCAGAACAAGGTATGAGTGAAGCAAATAAGAGCAAATAAACCAGCAGCCAGGGTTTCTGCAACTGCAGAAAAAAGAAGGTAGATAACCCTTTCTTTTAACAATGGTACTTCAGATGTTAGCAAAAGGTAAAATGTCTTTGCAGAAATTACAAAACAGACGGAATACATGTAACAGTTTCTGATCCCAGATTTATCAAAAGTCTTTCCTCTGCCATCAGTGATGTCTTTATTTGGCCCCCAAATGGCTGAGGTAGGTTACACAGATTTCACGCAAGATGACGTGCATTTTTAGAAGCAGTGAAAAATGCTAACTCCATTGTATATATTTTTTCATTGCTCTTAAATTCAAAGTAGATCAAGGCTGGATGTATATCTGTTGCAGTTCAAATGTTGCCTTACCGCTATCTTTGATAAAATGATATTGACTAAAAGAATATTTAAGTTACAGATTTTGGTGAATTAATCTGCTTATCTGTTAATTATATGCATATTTTAACAAGATAATAGCTGTTGGAGGAGAGTGATAATTGCTCTAACTTTTCTTCCTTGTTATGGGAGGCTGAATGGCAGACCTGAAGCTGAATTTTGAATATGTTTATATTTAGTGAGTTAGCCTCATTCATTGTAAAAACAAAGAATTGAAACTGGAACTTGGGATAGAATTTGTCTTCCATTTTTGGCCTTTCAGCTTGCAACAGTGCACAGTGCAGGGTGGCTGGATGTCTCTTTTTGATCTAAATGCATAGGTTTTATAGGCTTTTTGTATAATATATAGATGTGTATATGATGATGTATATATGTATTTCCCTAGTGGCATTTGCTAAGAAATACTTTCATGACTACTTTTTCTTAAGCTACCTGTTACAGGTGGATGTGAAAACTGTAGCCAATTTGTCTTCTCAGCTGTGAGAAGAATCTTGTAGTTAACCTTTCCCTGTGAATACTCAGAAAAAGAGTATAAAAAGAATTGGAAAGAGGGTACATCTTGTAAAACAAGGAACAAGAAATTTGAAGCTAACTGTATCTATTTTCCATTATGAAGTTCCACTGAATTGGTTCAACAGCCTGAGATAAAAAGAGCTGAAGATTTCTTCTTTTTTTTTTTTTTTTTTTTTTTTTGATGGGGACATGTAGATTGAGGTGAGAACTCTCCAAAGATTATCCGACGAGTGCCAGCTTTTAATGAATCCCATTTGTTTTCTTGATTAAGTCTGCTATTACCCCTGTTTAGTCTTGTCACAAGCCCATTAGCTGGAATTTTCATATCATGGATTAGAAGAGAAATTAGTGTACAAGAGCAGCACTCATCATCAGTCAGTTTTCAGCATATTTAACATAGTTTACAGTATATGAATTCAGGCACCTGTAGCCTTGCACACATATATATAAATATATACATATGTAATAAATAACTGTTCTTTGCAGTGAAATTCATGGGCCACTAAGGGTTGCAAATACCAGTTTGTGATGATAAGATTGAATATCACTAATACATTTACAGCTACAAGGTATCTTCAGTGAACTTGCATTTGACAGGCTCTGTCAGGTCTATGATTTGTGAGACAGAAGTTTCTTTAGAAAGAAATGGCTCTTGAAAGGTTTTAACCTCTTATTTCCAAAAGATAAGCATCCAGGAGGCTTATCAAGCCTCGTGGTCAAAAAAGTACTCAAACGTTTTGGAGGTGTTTAAAATGCATGTGCTGGGTACAGTGTAAAATTTGCACAGATGTAGCAGGGTTTTGAAGTTCTTGGCTTTCTTGAAAATGTTGTGAGAATAACCCTTTAAGACGTTTAAATACCCCCATTCTTTTTCAGATTCTCTAAATGAAAAGAGCAGACTAGGGTGAAATGTACTTTTTAAATGACATTTTTCAAATTTCAAGAGAGATCATATGAGCCTCTCCTGGAGGTGAAGATTTGGACAGTGGAATTTGCAGAGCTGCCACAGAAGTATTTCATCAGTGACAAGAGTGAGAGAGGACTGCGACTGAATCATGGGGTGATGCCCTGGCATTATTCTGTAATGGAAAACATGACTTTGCTAGCTACTTGGAAGCAAACATTGCAAATATTTGGACATTATGCCATTACTTAATATTACCCATTGTATGTCCTCTTTCTCTCTCTCTTTTATTTATTTATTTTATGTCATTCTAAATGTCTAGGCTAACCTGCTAGCATTTCATTTTTTTCTTTTTTTTTCTTTTCATTTTTTCCTTTCTTTTCCTCTTTTCTACCCTCTTTTCTCTAAGTCCTGAAACAAAGTGGGATCTTGATCACTCTATTCTCCTCACTTAAAGCTCCCACGTCCTTTTGTATTTGATGAACAGTGTGAGAAACATCCTGTAATCAATGCGAAAACAACTCCAATCATATCACTATTCCACAGGAGCTCCCAGAGATGCCTTGAAGAATTTGCTGCATTTCTGGGCCCATAGGGTGTTATGGAGAACAACAGCTGGTAATCACAGCTCTTTAAACTATCTGAATTACTGAAGGAAAATCCTTTTCCATATCCTTACCAAGGCTGAATAGAACACAAGGACCCATTTCATAACTAACTGAATCTGAAAATTTCAAATCCCTGCTTAATAAACAGGAAAATAACCATCTTTATAAAACTGGTAAATGACCGTGACTGCCTCTCTAAAGAATTATTTCCTAAGAATAATTTGGTGCAAAAGGAGCATACCTCTCACCAAACACACCAGTTCCAAAAGCCTATAGTTTCCCTGCACAATATTCTCTAGCTACAAGACCCTTTTCTTTCAGTAAATGTATTATAACCCTTTCAGTCTGTTCTGTTTTACCTACTGTACACCATGAATCTGTAACAAGGTTAGGGGTGAGTAACTATTTAAATCTACTTTCAAATACAGCTGAAAAGCCTATTATAGATGCAACCTTGAACTTTAATTGTATAAAGACAGCTACTTTCTTAGCATTCACACAAGTGACAGAGTTTCTTGCTTTTAAGTCTGCTTGGACTTCCTGGCTGTATTGGCAACTGTGTATTCTGCCTCTAGACTTAGAAAAACAAACAAACAAACAAACAAAAACAAAAACCTAAGTTTTCACACTGTGTAGCATCATAACATCTATTGAAATGTGTATTGATGAAGGTTATTAACATATTTGAGTTGGAGAATTTAATCTGGCTAATTATATGTTTTTCTTCCTGCTATTTTACTAGGCTACACAAGAGGCTGCTGAAATCCAGCATTTGTTTTCAGATACGTGTTGATGCTTTTTAAGGAAATGATTGTAAAGAACCAGAGAATTCTTTAAAACAACGTTGGTCACAGCTTTTCCAGCATCGGCACTAACTGAGTAAATAAGGGGAAGCTTAAAGGATCCATGGAAGGTAAACAAAAGTCTCCATTTGTGGCTGGTTTGTAGTGGGTAACTGAAAATTCTGGTAGTAGCTTGGTGGTCTCAGTTTTATACCTTTCTGGCACCTCTGATGGTAAACCAACATCACAAAAAAACAAAACAAAACAAAAAAAAACACCACAAAAAGTTCAGTGTAACTGGCATTAACACCTGTAGTCTGTAAGCTGTCTTCATAGGAACATAACTCCTTTGCAGCTGCAGC